>NW_028077629.1:0-413581 GCF_014824575.4 Sturnira hondurensis | reverse complement strand
TGTGTGTGTGTGTGTGTGTGTGTGTGTGTGTGTGTGTGTGTTTTCTATGTTATATAAGCTGCATTGTTTCTCTTTTAGGAGCTTAGTGATGAAACTGGTCAGGCTTTGGAGTTGTCTTGTTTTGGATAGGAATCTTAGTTCAAACACTGCTTAGTTAGATACTTTGGGCAAGTTACTTAACATATGTGAGCTGCAGTTTTGTCACCTATAAAACTAAGATACAGTAATATTCATATACCTAGATCATTGTTACAATTAGAGGTGCTGCAAATAAGATTTAAGATAATAGCTGCTATACAATGTATTTCCAATCACTGGAAGTTGCTTTTAAAAAATAATTGGTATAGAAATGAAGAGAATGGCTAGTAGAATAAATATAAATAGCTAATAGACATATTTAAAATGTCAATTTAATTAAAATTGCAAAAGAAATAATATTTTAAAGCTTAGGATGAGAAAGTTCCATATACTTTTGTTAAAAGTTTGAACTGGTGGAGCCTTCTTAAATAATGGTTTAGTTATGTGATATAAAGCTCTGAAATGTTCATTTCATTTGAACCAATACTTTCATATATAGGAGCCTATACTAACACAATTGCCAGAAATGCAATTAAAGAATATGAACAAGAATGTTCATTGTTATCTTAATTATGGTAGCTAAACAAAAAGGACTAATAAATACCCTACACTAAAGATATAATTAATTAGATGGCATGCATCCTATGATGAATATAGTAAGACTCTCAAATAAATAAAAAGCAGCATATAAATTCTGCATACAGAATAACTCCATTTATACATCCAACACATCTAGAAAGAAGGACAGTCAACCTGAGAAGAGAAAATATAGTTTTGTTTACTTCTTTTTATTATTCTGAATTTTTTAAGGTTTCTATAGTGAGTCAATATTATTTTTATAACCAATAAGTATTCTACTGATATACTGTGATATACTTTTTTTAACAGATCTCAATTTTATTTTTATTTTTTTCCAATTTTTTTTATTTAATTATTTTTCAAGTACAGTTTCTATTACTCCCATCCCACCCCACCCCTGTGCTCCCCTCTCCCATTTCCACCCTTCTCAGTTGTTGTCCATGTATCCTTTATATATGTTCCTCTAAATCCCTCTCCTATTTCCCCTGAAGTTCCCTCCCCTCTCCCCTCTGGTCACTGTCAGCCTGTTCTATACTTTTTAAAGACACTGTGAATGCAGAGTAAATGCTCTTGAATAACAATAAGCTAAAACCTAAAGCAGTAAAAAAATTATACCTTTTGTGTACTTATAGTAACTTATAGTAATTTCAACAATGTTAAAAGTAAATCAATGAAACAGAAAAAAGTTAACATTAGATGTCTTTAAACAGTAGACTTAGAGGTGATTTCTTAATTTTTTAAATTATCTATACTGGGTATTATAATAGTCTTTATTGTTAACTTTTATTTAAAAATAGATGGTTAAAATACATATTAGGTATTTTCTGAATTTGTGGAGGAAGGGACAACAGTACCCTTCAGGACAGAGGACAAAAGTGCAGCCCAGCAGATTTCTGCTTGTGCAGAGACGAGAGGTGCAACAGGGCCCTACACGGAGTCAGGAGAGAAAGAGAAAGAGCACTTCCTGAGGGCCTCCTGCTGGTCACAAGTATGGATGCTTCCAGCAAACTGCTATCAAGATCTCATTTGTTCCAATCCATGAACACGGTATATGTTTCCATTTATTTGTGTCTTCCTTGATTTCTTTTCTTCAGTGTTGTGTAGTTTTCCGCATACAGGTCTTTTACCTCCTTGGTTAGGTTTATTCCCAGATATTTTATTTTTCTTTTTGCTATATCGAATGGTATTTTTTTCCTGATTTCTGCTTCTGCTGCTTCATTGTTGGTATACAGAAATGCCTTTGATTTCTGGATATTGTCTTTGTATCCCACTGTTATGCCAAATTCATTTATTAGTTCCAGCAGTTCACAGAGAGCCCAGAAATAAACCCAACTCTCTACAGTCAATTAATATTCAACAAAGGAGGCAATAACATAAAATGGAGTAAAGACAGCCTTTTCAACAAATGGTGTTGGGAGAACTGGACAGCTAACATGCAAAAAAATGAAACTTGAGCACCAACTTACACCATACACCAAAATAAATTCAAGGTGGATAAAAGACTTAAATATAAGCCATGAGACCATTAAAGCCCTAGAGGAGAACATTGGCAGGAAATTCTCAGATATTCCATGAAGCAATATTTTTACTGATATGTCCCCTAGAGCAAGGGATATAAAGGAAAGAATAAACAAATGGGATCTCATCAAAATTAAAATCTTCTGCATGGCTAAGGAAAACAGTATCAAGATCAAAAGAGAAGCAACAGTTTGAGAAAACATATTTGTCAATGATACCTCAGACAAAGGTTTAATCTCCAAAATATACAAAGAACTCACATGACTCCACTCAAAGAAGACGAGCAACCCAATTAAAAAATGGGCAAAGGACTTGAACAGACACTTCTCCAAGGAGGACATACAGAGGATCCAGAGACACATGAAAAGATTCTCAATATCGCTAGCTATCAGAGAGATGCAAATTAAAACCACAATGAGATACCACTTAACACCAGTCAGAATGGCTATCATAAACAAAGAAACAAACAACAAGTGCTGGAGAGGTTGTGGGGAAAAGGGGACCCTAGTTCACTATTGGTGGGATTGCAGACTGGTACAACCACAATGGAAAACAGTATGGAATTTTCTAAGAAAACTAAAAATGGACGTGCCTTTTGCCCCAGCAATTCCACTATTAGGAGTATTTCCTAAGAACCCTGAAGCACCAATCCAAAAGAACCTATGCACCCTATGTTCATAGCAGCACAATTTACAATAGCCAAGAGTTGGAAGCAACCTAGATGCCCATCGGTCGATGACTGGATCAAAAATCTATGGTACATTTACACACTGGAATTCTATGCTGCAGAAAGGAAGAAGGAACTCCTACCCTTTGCAACATCATGGATGGAACTGGAAAGCATTATGCTGAGTAAAATAAGGCAGGTGGTGAAAGACAAATACCCTATATCACCATTAACAGGAATCTAAACAACAAAACAAACAAGCAAGGAAAATATGACCAATGACATTCAAATATGGAACAGGCTGACAGGGTCCAGAGGGGAGAGGGGAGAGAATCACAGGGGAAAAGGGGAAGGACTAACATGAACAAGTATAAAGGACACATGGACAATAACTAAGGTGGGGGGCAGAAATGGGAGGGAGATGGAGAGCACTGGGGGGGCAGGGCTGGGAATATAAGAGAAAAGTGTACTGGAATAAGAGTTAAATTCAAAAAAAAGAATTGTACAAGTTGTTATTAGGTGAAAATGGACAAACTCTACAATGGAGCTTCATGTATTCTTTCTTATAACTGTATATGAATTTTTAATGATCTCAATGAAAATTTCAATTTAATAAATGACATGGACCTTGAATTTGTAAATCAATATACTGTTTCCAGATAGACAAAATATGTTGCTTTCAGGGAACTGTACTTTATCAGCAAGCCAACATTTCTCCTACACATTTATTTTATTTCTTTCTTTTTCATACTCGCATCCTCCCTACCTTCCTGTTCTTCTCAGGCTTAATCTATCCTGTTCAATGTTTTATTTCTTTATACCATATGTACCACAATATGTGGAGGTGTGGGCAGGAATCGGTTGCTGTTTTTCAAAGATTTTTAAGAGGAAACATTTTTTAATTATTATTGTGATAGTCAAAACCATAGGGTTTGGATATCACAGAGAAAGGCATAAGCATGAACATGACACCAAAATGTGAAAGTACAGATTGATCAAATGGCAAATGTTTCTCATGGATAGGGCATTGGGTGATTACTTGCTCACCATGGTTAAAGTAGATGTGACAAGCTAGAAAAACATAACATACTAAAAAATTGAGAGTGTTAATAAGGATGTAGATTTTGTTATGTAGACCAAGGAGAATGATTGGATTTTCAACTGAGGTAAACTGGAAAGACATTTAGGAGATAGAATCTGAGTAACTTTAAATGAGCAGTGAATCAATGAGAGGGGTCATACAAGATTCTAAACATTTTTGCTTAATGGCTAAACCTGTTATATTTTATATCTGAGGAAAAACATAGATATAACATTAAAGAGATATTTAATTCCTTTTAGTGAAATAATCTATAAGCTCAAATACAATTTATTATTTAGTTAAATACTATTCATAAATTAGTAGCTGGAATTTCTAGGAAGTTGTAGACAAAACAATTTTATCCAATTTGACTCCTTCAAATATCAAGGTATTTTGTTTCTATGATTATATTATATTGAAAATGCCATGTATATAAAAAATTATGTCATAAATAAGAACATACTTCAAGCTAAAATCTATTCTCTAACGAACATATACATATGATTATTTAAAATCTGATATACAGAAAACAATTTTCTTTTTTTAATATATTTTATTGATTATACCATTACAGTTGTTTTATTCCCCCCCTTCATTCCCCTCCACCCGCACACTCCCTCCCCCACCATCCCCCCCATTAGTTTATAACCACGTGTCTCAAGTTCTTTAGATTCTGTATTTCCCCCACTATTCTCGCCCTCCCCCTATCTATTTTCTACCTACCATCTACGCTATTTTCTGTGCCTTCTCCCCCCTTCTCCCCCTCCCACCTCCCCTGTTTCTAACCCTCCATGTGTTCTTCATTTCTATGGTTCCACTCCTGATCTAGCTGTCTTCTTGGTTTGCTTTTGTTTTAGGTGTGGTTATTAATAACTGTGTGTTTGCTGTTCTTTTACTGTTAATATTTTTCATCTTCTTTTTCTTAGATAAGTCCCTTTAGCATTTCATATAATAAGGGCTTGGTGATGATGAACTCCTTGAACTTGACCTTATCTGAGAAGCACTTTATCTGTCCTTCCATTCTAAATGAAAGTTTTGCTGGATAAAGCAATCTTGGCTGTAGGTCTTTGGATTTCATGACTTGGAATACTTCTTTCCAGCCCCTTCTTGCCTGTAAGGTCTCTTTTGAGAAATCCGCTGACAGTCTGATGGGTACTCCTTTGTAGGTGACTGTCCCCTTATCCCTTGCTGCTTCTAGGATTCTCTCCTTCATTTTGGTCTTGGCTAATGTAATTATGATGTGCCTTGGTGTGTTCCTTCTTGGGTCCAACTTCTTTGGCACTCTCTGAGCTTCCTGGATTTCCTGGAAGTCTATTTCCTTTGCCAGACTGGGGAAGTTCTCCTTTATTATTTGTTCAAATACGTTTTCCACTCGTGGCTGTTTCTTTCCCCCTTCTGGTACCCCTATAATCCGGATGTTGGAACGTTTAAAGATGTCCTGGAGGTTCCTAAGCCTCTCCTCATTTTTTTGAATTCTCATTTCTTCATTCCTTTCTGGTGGGATGTTTTGTTCTTCCTTCTGGTCCATTCCATTGATTTGAGTCCCAGTTTCCTTTCCATCACTATTGGTTTCCTGTGCATCTCCCTTCATTTCAATTAGTTTAGCCTTCATATGTTCCTCTAATTTGTGACTATGTTCCTCTAATTTGTGACTATAATCTACCAGTTCTGTGAGCATCCTGATAAATAGTGTCTTGAATTGTGCTTCTGTGAGGCTGGCAATTTCTTGGTCGCTTAGAGTTATTGGCTCTGGGACTTTGAGTTCTTCTTGCACCATCTTTTGGGCTGTTCGTGCCTGTTCCTTAGCAGGATCAGAGCCCTAAAGTGTTCACTAGAACTGGGCAACTAAGTTGCTGGGTTGTGATGTTGTATGTGGGGGTGGGGTCAAAGAGGGACAATGGCTTCCTGTCTGCCTCCTGCTGCCGCAGCCTGGGTGCCACAGCCACCACTGTCACCAGGCCCACACGTTTTGTTCCACTGCACGCGAGTGTGCCACCGCCGTCAGCCCTTCCACCACTGGGTTCGCCCCCTGGGGCCTGTGTGGTCCGTCTCACTGTGCGTGAATGTGCAACCACGGTCAGTCTGCCCCACACCCCAATTGGTTCCAGGCTGCCTGTGAGCCTAGGTTGGGGGATCTGTCCTGCCCGACCCAGCTCCTCTGCTGGCTCCGCCTCTCTTACCGTCCCAGTTGAAAGGTTCGTAGTTGTCGGACTTCCGTATAATTCCGTTATAATTCCGTTTTCTGGTCTTTGAGTGTGTCCTAGTTCTCCAAACCTTTGTTGTGTTCAAACTTGGTTGTGGGAGAAGGCACAGTGTTTCCACCTATGCCTCCATCTTGGCGGAAGTCCCCTCAAAACTTTAAAATCATAACAGCAATTAGCTGTTTACTTTCTTGGATATAGATATTCATTGTATATCTATTTAACTATGATTCATCTTTATTTTTGATTTTGTTTTAATTTATTGACTTGAGAGAGACATCAATTTGTCATTGTATTACTTATGCATTCATTGGTTGATTCTTATATGTGCCTTGACCAGGGATTGAACCCGATACCTTGGTATATTGGGACTACACTCTAACCATCTGTGCTACCTAGCTAAGGCTTGATTCAACTTTTAATAAACTGCCAATCATTCCCACTATTGTAAGGTTCAAAACAGTTATTTTTCCTGGTATATTGTGTATAGTAAGCACATTCTCTGTTGCCCTTTAACTTTAATTTTTTATTCCTAGGGGCAATATTTTCTCTGGTTACTGCTACTTCAATTGAAAGAATCATTTTCCCCTAGTAGGCTATTGTGACTCTGCCAAACAGAGTAAACCTTAGGGGATTCAAGTATGAAGAAAAGACTTCAAGTATAAAACTATGGTAAGTTAGATTATTAGCTAAATATTACTCATGATACCATATGCTAAAGGGACAGATGAATATGATTAAATGAATATATCAATACCAATTATACTGTAAGTTACTCTAAGGCAAATTTTCTATTTGAGTGACCATTATGTTATTCTCAAGTCACACAACAATTTCTGTTTCGTATGAGGCAGACAATATGTATTCATAAAAATTAATTGTAATCTTTTTATTCTCAAAGATTTTTGTTGGCTGCTTATCTTTTTCTCTTTTTATAATTCTTTCTTTCATCTTTTTCCTTTTCTCTCTGATTTTACCTTTCTGTGTTGTTCTTATCAATTTACTGAAGGCTTCCCGTTTCCATCTTAATTTATCAAGTTTCTGAATTATCTCATAAAGGACATATAAACCCCAAAACATGAGCTACTTAACACCTCACCTAAAGGATAGGAATAAACACAAAACAAACAAAGAATTTTTTAAAAATTGATAAAGAAAAACAGGGGAAACAAAAGTACAAGAAAATAAAAAGATAAAAATGGTGAAGAAATGAAGCAAAGAAAGGGAAGCAAAGGAGAGGAAAGGGGAGAAAAGAAGTGAGCACTGTGAAGAAAAACATTCATAGAAGAGCACAAGAGAACAATAAATAGACACTGAATCAAGAAAAATAACAACCATCAACAATTGACTCATAGGTCAATTTTGTTTTATCCATGCAATAAACTGCTTACTCCTGAGATGTCCTAAAGAAGTAATGATAAAAAGTCACAAAAGTGCTAAGGGAAGATTCTAAAATTTGAGTTACAAACTTACCATGAATGACAAATAGTTTCTATCCAGAGACATAAAGTATAAATCAGGGCTGTTAGGTAAAATAAATGCTCACTGGATCTAAAATAAGTAGATTGTGGCACAATGCAATCACATTAGCACTGTCTCCATGTATATGTGTTTTGTAATTGGTTTGGCAAATAGATGGGTCTGCTATGCCTAACACTGAGGTCTGCAAACAGTCTTCAAAAATCCACTGACATCACCCCCAACTCTGCCCACTTCTTCCGAGTCCTCTCAATCATACAGCTAAGGATGGCTCTGCCCCAATTTCAGAGTCTAAATTGTTATTGGAAGAAACCACTGATTAAGCCATTGAACCTTCATGCTCTGACAACAGCCCTTCATCCAACAGGGTTTGCTGTGATGGACCCACGACGACAATCACACGTACCATGTTTCATGTCACTATTGTATTTGGTCACCACTCAAGATGTAGCCCCAGAGAGAGGGTGGTGCTCTGATCTACAGGTTCCCTAGTACTCTCACCCTGACACTAAAGTCCAATTTGCTCTTCCTTTCTAATCCTTTCCACCATATCCTCACCCCCCACCCCCACTGTCTAGGTTTAAAAGAAGTCTCTCCTTTGTGATTAATACTTCTTCTCCTTCCTCAGAGGCCCTCCAAGAGGGAAGCTACTCATTTTTTCTTATTTCAATTAGTTTCCAACACTAATATTCTTCCCTGAGCCACACTACATTCAAGGTATTCCATATTTACACTCACAATTAAAACTCCTCACTTAAAAACTAAGGCAGCTTTCTATTCCACTTTATCAAGATAGTTTGCTAACCTGGATGATATATTCTGTGCTTTACAAATGAGTCACCTTATTCATAATAATTCTTTCTACTTCAAATGCTGCTACCATCTTACATGTCTTCAATTGGCCTGAGGTTATTCAAACAGCCACACAAAATCTTTTGTTTCCTCAGTGTCTACTCTATGTACTCATTCCCATGGCCATTCCTTGACTTATTTCGACAGTTTCACCACAAATTCATACTTGTAATCACCCAGATTATGACCACAAACAGTTAACGTTCAGATCCCTCACTCATTCTCCCAATACCCATATTTAGAACTCATAGAGACCTCTTCCCCTGTGTCATTTATTGCTGTCAGAAGTCTCACATCTTCATTTCCTTCACTGCCCAGTTTGAATCATGAACTAATTCCTTATAATTCAAACTTCTCCCAGCCCCAGTCTCTCTCTCTGTCTCTCTCACACACTCTCTCTCTTTCTCTACACACACACACACACACACACACACACTATTGTTCTGTTTCTTTGGAGAACCTTGATTCTCTTTTTAAAGAGAACGTGCAGCTCATGTTCATTAACTAAATGAGGCATATGTATAAAGACCAGGTCTTTTCAGACTCAAAAGGGACACTCCAGTGTTTAACAAACATTCCACCACCCCCTGCTAAGTTGGCTGAGGTTCTGTTTGGCTTAAATTTGAGTTTTAATGATTCTTCTCTCCAATTCTGTTTTTCCCTTCCCTTTAACAAATATTGATTTCTAAAACATATTTCACATTCAAAGTTTATTGTTTCATATGTTTCCAACAAAATTAACCTACCACAGCTTGTCCTGGGAGTGGTCAAAAACACAGATGTAAGATAAAGTCATTTATATCCTAGCTGTTGATAAATACATAATCACTAATGGTAGGTGAATCACAAACAGTCTGCGGCACAAGGCAGCCATCCAGTTGCTAAAATATTCACTGGTTGTGAACTGAGAGGGTAGAGAGAATGCACTAGCTTGGGAGGGGATGAATAAGCAGGTTCATTATATCAGAGTTTGGAATGTATGGAGAAACAGCTACATAGAAGAAAGAATTAAATAGCCATTGTTCAGAAACATTGACGCTCAGCATAAATACAATAAGCAGCTCAGAATGAATTACAAACAATTAAAAGTCAAATGTGAAAATCAAAGGGCTTCTTTGGTTATACACCAAGAAATTCTCTACCTGCCAGGCAAAAGCCAAAAACTCATTTTCCCAACTAAGGCACGTATGTTACTCCAAGTCAGTCAAGAACATGGTTTGGTAAACCTGGAACTCTGATACATGGGACAAGGCATCAGCATGGATGACATGGGGATTTGACTCCTTCAATTTTTCTGAACCTTCTGACACTGCAGAACCATCTCTTGCAACCCTTGCTAGAAGGCAAAGGCCTGCCTTTGATACAGCATTATATGTGTCCCCCATCCTAGAACCCATTCCAACACCCTCCCCTGCATGCTAAGCCCAAACTCAGGCTCAGCTGCAGCACATACAGGTTTAAGGTTAGGAAAATCTCAAGCCATTTGGATTTGCTTAGGGAACTAAGGACTCTGCCTTACAGGACCCAAGCAGCATCACTTTCAGGAGCTGGAGGTGTCAGTTTCTAAGGATGCTATTTAAGGAGTCTGGAACATAAAATGAGATAGGGAGAGTCTATTGATTTAGGAGTACCTTCATGTAACATAATAATTCAGGAGACAGATCATCCACAAGAATGGTCACTAAACTGATGGAAAAAGAAAAGATCTACACTGAACAAAGTTAAATTTTTCTGGCAGATGATGGTGGAATAGATAGAAGATGTATGTATGGTTGGAAGACCCATCAGATGATTATACCCCGGAGCATGGCCTTATTTACCAAGGATCTAGTAGTGTGGTTCACCAGCACCACTGAGATGTGCAGGGAAAGCCCTCNTGACTCCTTCAATTTTTCTGAACCTTCTGACACTGCAGAACCATCTCTTGCAACCCTTGCTAGAAGGCAAAGGCCTGCCTTTGATAAAGCATTATATGTGTCCCCCATCCTAGAACCCATTCCAACACCCTCCCCTGTATGCTAAGCCCAAACTCAGGCTCAGCTGCAGCACATACAGGTTTAAGGTTAGGAAAATCTCAAGCCATTTGGAGTTGCTTAGAGAACAAAGGACTCTGCCTTACAGGACCCAAGCAGCATCACTTTCAGGAGCTGGAGGTGTCAGTTTCTAAGGATGCTATTTAAGGAGTCTGGAACATAAAATGAGATAAGGAGAGTCTATTGATTTAGGAGTACCTTCATGTAACATAATAATTCAAGAGACAGATCATCCACAAGGATGGTCCCTAAACTGATGGAAAAAGAAAAGATCTACACTGAACAAAGTTAAAATTTTCTGGCAGATGATGGTGGAATAGATATAAGATGTATGTATGGTTGGAAGACCCATCAGATGATTATACCCCAGAGCATGGCCTTATTTACCAAGGATCTAGTAGTGTGGCTCACCAGCACCATTGAGATGTGTAGGGAAAGCCCTCCTCTCTGGGTCAGGGCTGATGATTGAGGAAGCTATTATAGAACATGGCTCGCTGATAGCAAAAGGAATCTTAAACCCATGCAAGCCTGGTTCTAGTGCTTAATCATCAGAAGTGTGGTATCACAAACACTAAGTAACCCTCAAGACCGGTATCACAAAGACTTAAATGTAAGTCATAAAGCCATAAAAATCCTAGAAGAAAATATAGGTAGTAAAATTTCAGACATTTCTTATAGCAAAATTTTTGCCAATATATCTCCTCAGGCAAGGGAAATAAATGGGAAAAAACAAATGGGACTACATCAAGCTGAAAGCTTTGTCACAGCAAAAGAAACTGTCACCAAAATGAAAAGAGAGCATTTTCACCAATAACACATTTAATAAGGGGTTAATTTCCAAAATATATAAAGAACTTATACTACTCAACACCAAGAAGACAAACAACTTAATTCAAAATGGGTAAAGGACCTAAATAGACACTTCTCCAAAAAGGAAATACACATGGCTAATACACATATGAAAATATTCTCAACATCACTAATCATCAGAGAAATGCAAATTAAAACCCACAGTACCACCTGGTGCCTATTAGAATGGTGTCATCAATAAATAAACAAACAAGTGTTGGAGAGTACATAGAGAAAAGGGAACCCCTTTCCACTGTTAGTGGGAATGCAGACTAATGCAGGCACAGTGGAAAGCAGTATAGAGATACCTCAAAAAATTAAAAATGGAACTGCCTTATTACTCAGCAATCCCACTTCTGGGAATATATCTGAAAAAGCTTGAAGCACTAATACAAAAGGATATATGCACCTGAATGTTCATTACAACATTATTTACAATAGCCAATATATGAAAACCATCCAAGTGCCCATAAGTAAATGACTGGATAAGAAAGCTGTGGTGCATTCACAGAATGGAATACTACTCAGCTGTAAAGGAAGAAAGGAAGGAAGGAAGGAAGGAAGGAAGGAAGGAAGGAAGGAAGGAAGGAAGGAAGGAAGGAAGGGAGGGAGGGAGGAAGGAAGGAAGGAAGGAAGGGAGGGAGGAAGGAAAAGGATAGCTTACCTTTTGTGGCAGCATGGATGTACCTGAAGATTATTCTGCAAAGTGAAATAAGCCAGTCAGAAAAAGACAAATACCTTATATGTGGAATCTAAAGAACAAAAATAAACTGATAAGTAAAATAGAAACAGGGGCATGGATACTCGGACATCAGATGTCAGATGAGAGGGAATTTACGGGATTGATGAAAGAATGTGAGAGATTAAGGGAAAAAAGTGTCTGTGAGGATGTATGTGTACATACAAGTAATATTATGTCCAGAAAGTATCCAGCCATGTAACATGGAAAATAGAGGCATTTATTAAAGAAGATACACAACACAAGAAACATTGTACATAGAATAATGGTGCCTCAGTCCCCTTAAAAGTAGGGGCCTTGGGACCTCACACTGTTCTCCAAATTGTGATCATCTGCTCTGTCTTATTTTCTTGAATCTCATCAATAGTTCAAAATCTTTTCCCTTTCAAAGATGATTTTAGTTTTGGGAAAAGCAAGGGGTTACAGAGTGCCAAATCTGGGTGGTAGCAGGGCTGAATCACCTGGGTATTTTGATGTTTTGCAAAAAAAAAAAAAAACTCTGCATGAGACGTGATGGATAAGCAGCTGCATTACCATGATGGATAAGCAGCTGCATTACCATGATGGAGATGCCAATCACCAGTTGCCTCTAGCTGCAACCTTCTGAATCATCTGAGTAGTTTCTGTGGAGTTCAACCTTAGTGCAAAATTTGATGTAGATTCATTGCCCTACCCACTTGATCATTTTGATGTGGTGACCACACAGTACACATGCTCACTTAATGGTGTCTACTGCTCCCACTGACTAGTACAGCAAGGTTATCGTTGTTCATGCATGCGCACTCTAGTCCACTTTCCTTGGCTTCCAGGTTACTAGATGTCACACAAACCATTCTCATTATATTAACAATGGTTGGACTTTTTCTGGACAGAGCTCAGGTACACCACATAGATACAGTCAATGATGTGGTTTTAGCCAGAGGGAAGGGGAAGGCAGGTAGAACTGGACAAAAAACGGGAAAATATGCATGCAAAGAGACTTTGTTTTGTGTGATAGGCAAATGGTGCTGTGCATGCCCATGGTCTTTGCGGAACTGTACACTTGAAACCTGTATGATTTTGTGAACCAATATTATCCCAATAAATCCAATTGAAAAGAATAACTGCCTCATCTGCAAGAAATTATGGAAATGGCTAATAGGACACTGTGCCCCTTGGGGAAAATGTATGGACAGTCGAGAAGGATACTATTCAGCTGTATGATTAGAAACAATCAAGTTTACATACTGAAATTAAGTTGGTGGCCCCCCAAAAATGTCAAGAAATGAACTCAGTTTCTGGATCTGAGTCAGTTTTCAGACCCAAAATCTGTTAATAGGAAAGGTAACCAGTTTCCTAAAAAGAAGAATCCTTAAACACCACGGCGATAGTCACATACATAAAAAGATTTTTCAGTCTTTCAGTTATCTGTGCACTGGAAAAAGTATCTAGATGATCTGAGGACTTTTTAGACATGAGATCAACGTTATCATTGAGGAAAAGTCATTATGGACCCCATGCTAAAGAAGGCAGAACAGGTAACAATTCGAGTACTGACGAAGGCCCAGGTCACTGTGTCCCCTACATTTAGGGAACCACCTGTGACTATTTCCTCTGTCCTTAAATGTTCAATTGGGGTTTGACATATTTAGCAATTGGCTCGATCCTCATGTTAGGACCTTGGTGTGTGTGCTAGAAACTGTGAAAATAGGGAAAACCGCATGAAGAACCTACAACTACTCTCTCCTCTCCTTGAGAGGAAATGAAAAATAACATTCTGCTGATGAACTGATGGTGCGGGATGAATGCCCCTCTCAAGGATTGAAAAGAAGAGGTTATACTCACTTTTTTATTTCCATTTAACTGGCTTGTTAGGCCCCTGCAGAAACTGAAGTGTTCCTGGAGTGTTACTTGTGAAGGGCAGAGCCATGCCAGGTATGGTGTCTTTGATTAAATTCTCAAATGTAGTATACAGCTAATAATTTGGAGAATTTTTCTCATCTATCACAATCAAAAATATGAAAACAGAAAAAACATATAATCATGCATATTCTGGTAGAATAGACAACAATATGTATTATTGTTTGTCCCATAGCTGTTAACTCCCCTGTCCTCTATCATCCCACAGAACATCACCCAGGTCCATTATGTTAATGAGCCAGATACACAAGAGGCCTTAAGATCTATACACTATAAGAGCATGGAAGTGAAATCAGTAAGATACAGTGGCTTTTCACATATGTACAATTTTAAATATCCAAGGCATCAGGGATGAGTTAAGATGCCCCCTTCAAGGTAAAACAAATTATTACGCCTGTACATCCCAAGATAAGGTAGGAAGCCCAATGCCTGGTAGTCCTCTTCAGGTCATGGAAGCAGTATATTCCAGCACAAGAGATTCAGTGCTGGCCCCTATACCTGGTGCTGCAAAAGGCTTCTGGTTTTGAATGAAACCAGACAAGAAAAGGGCTCTCTGGAAGGGTTTTCTCTTCATATAGTTTCCTGTGTGACATGCCTATTTAAGAATTGTGTCTATTTTTTTGTGATTTATATTTGTTTAAAACATATTGAACTGTGGGATTCCTCGTGTATTATAAACACAATCCTTTGTTATGTACTATATTATGTTAAATGTTTTGTATTATATTCTAAATCATATAGTATATATTTGAAAATATTTTCCTAGTCTGTGGCTAACTTGTGTTTTAATTGATGTATTTTTTTCTTTTTTTTTATATCAGACAGAATAGTTTTTATTTTATTTTTTTCCTTTTTTTATTTAATTATTTTTCAAGTACAGTTTTCTGTCTATTACTCCCATCCCATCCCACCCCCATCCTCCTCCCTCCCTCCCATTTCCACCCTTCTCAGTTGTTGTCCATGTATCCTTTATATAGGTTCCTCTAAATCCCTCCCTTATTTCCCCTGAAATTCCCTCCCCTCTCCCCTCTAGTCACTGTCAGCCTGTTCTCTATTTCAGTGTCTTTGGTTATATTTTGCTTGCTTGTTTGTTTTGTTGTTTAGCTTCCTGTTAAAGGTGAGATCATATGGTATTTGTCCTTTAACACCTGGCTTATTTCACTCAGCATAATGCTTTCCAGTTCCATCCATGTTGTTGCAAAAGGTAGGAGCTCCTTCTTTCTTTCTGCTGCATAAAATTCCATTGTGTATATGTACCATAGCTTTTTGATCCATTCATTTACTGACGGGCACCTAGGTTGCTTCCAACTCTTGGCTATTGTAAATTGTGCTGCTATGAACATTGGGGTGCAAATTGATGTCTTCTATCAAGCAGATTTTTGTTTGCCTAATTTATTAGGGTTATTATTTTCTTTTTTTGCTATTGCTTTCTATATTGATATATTTTGGTTATTCTTAAGATGCAATGATATTCTATATTTTTCTACTTTTATTTTTGACTTTCGCATATGTCTTTGATTGATCAATCAATCTGCTGTATACTATAAGGAAGAAAATACCAGTAAGTATTTTTTCTGTATCAATATATGGTTGTTCTAGTATAATATCCTGAAAACACTTTTTATTCTCTATTAATTGTTGTCTTCAATGAATGTACTATTCTTCTGTGACATTCTCTGTTTGAAGTCAATTTTGTCTGTTTTCATTATAGAAACTCTAGCTGTATTATGCTACTTATTTTCAATTTACCACACTAGCGGTTTGCCCATTTTATTCATTCATTATTTGGAGGTTTATTAATTTCTTATTAATATTCCATTTCAATTCATAATAGGTTTTACCATAACTTTTTGTAACATTTTAAATAATTTCTTTAAGAATTATAAGTATGTAGCCTTAACTTACAAATCTATATAGAATTATTAACAAACCACTTTTTGAACAATGCAGGAAGCTTACAAACATATTTCTATTACCCTTGCCTTAAGTTGTATATATAGTGCATTTATCTATATATAAATCACAAATGATATTAGAATATTGCTTTTAAAATTCATCTATTAAAAATTAGAAGGTGTAAAAAGTGTAAAATCATATGTTTGTCCACATTTTTATCATTTCTAGCGGTCTTTCTCTCATCCTGTAAATCACAGTTTCCATATGCTGACATTTTCCTCAGACTAAAGATCATTTGTAGCATTTTTCAAAATGTAGGGCTTGTTGCAACTAAATCTCTCAATTTTTTTATTTGAAATTGTTGTTAATTTGTCTTGAATCTTGGGATGTTTTTAGATATCAAATTATTGGTTGATAGGGTTTTTAAAAAGTGGTTTGTGCACTTTAAAGATGTAATTTCATTGTCTTTTGTTATTGCTTCTGATAAGTCAACCATCGCATGTATTATTCTTCTCACCTTTCATATGCTTATAGTTTTCTTATCTGCTTCCAACGTTTTCATCCTCTGTTTTTCTGCAATTTTCCCTTACTCCTCTTGATGTTATATTTGACGTGTTGTGGGCAATTTAGAATTATCCTTCTCTGAAGAGTATTGATTTCCCTTCAAACAAATGGCTAACTTAGCAGGACTCACACCCCTGTGGTTGTTCAGATTCCCACTCTCAATTTTGCAACACTTCTTGGCATTGTGACCACACATCTCCTATTCCAGAGTCAGTCAAGGATGTGGGCAAAGTTAGAATGGAAACTTTGTGGGCTCCATCTTTGGTGGCTCCTTTCCTCCAGGGTTCCCCTGCTCCCCGCTCCCCCCCCCGCCCCCGCCCCACACACACATCCAGATACTGCAGTACTATACTTTATCCAATCATCCTCAGGTCAGTAGAACTGAAGGTTCCTTCCTGCGTTGTAGCCACTTCGTAGTTAATGAACTGAGAGTAACTCTTCTGGAAAGCCAGGGAAGTATGAATGTCCTTGACACAGTTTCCCAACAGTTTTCCTCTTTCAGATACGAAGTTTAATCTTTTCCCTGATGTTATATCTTTGGGGCTTTCAAATAGTGACTTCAGAAATATTTAGCCCAGACTTAGTAATTGCTATCTGCAGGAAGGCTAGTTTTGAGAAGCTGAAGGCTTGGTTTTATAGCTAGATTGAGCTGTGTGGGGGAAGGAGTCCCCTCATGTGCATTCAAAACTGTCGTTTTGTTTAGTCTAATGAATGCTGGCCCTGCCACATCACAGAAATAATACTTATAAACCAGACTCTTGACTAGCAGCTAGCAAGTTGGGGCATTGGCTATGTTTTCCAAACTTGTCACTCCGCCGGGAGAACCTGAGAATTGAGGGTTCCCTACCGATTGTATGGCAGATGGGGTTTATAGCAAGAATGAGTCTCAGCTTTTCCTTCTAGTCCACATGGGTGGTTTCTCGCTTGCCCAGTTTGCAGGAGCATCGTGACCAGTCTGTGAACGTCTCACAAAGGAAACTGATTTGGTGTAGCTGGTCCGTGGGCAGAGGAAGTGTCTGGAGCTTCCCATTCTGCCATCCTGCTGACATCCACACCTCGGGTAATTTTTAAAAACATTCTCAAAATGGGAATAGACATGCTCCTCACTTTTTTCAATAGCTATGAGACATAATAGTAATGAATAGAACAATATCTTTTATTTTGAGCAATAAATACATTTTATTATTTAATATAAGGAAAGGGCATATTTATGGCAAAAATTACAAGATCAGCACAGGTTAGGTCACATTAATAGATGAAAATGGTTATTTCATATGAATATTCAGCAAGTGTGTTGCCACATATTGTAGTTCGTAGTAATAGAAAAAAAACCTGTAAGTTTTAAAAGTATCACTTCTGGGATGTTATTTCTCAGACTGCTTCTCTTATAAAGTAAAACATTCATTCTCTAGATGAAGCTTATGATTTTTATCTATAAAGATGAGAATCTTTCCTAATACCCTCACTTTGCTTTCTTGCATAATAATACAGTTGCTATAAAACATAAATCAGATAATATCTGAACAAAATAAAAGAAGAGGCTTGACAAAGGTTTTTATTTAGCATTGCAAAATGTTATTTGTCAGCTATTTGTACTGTTAGAAGCTCAGATTTAAATTGCTTTTGGTTGATTTGATTATTTGGGGTAAAATGTCAAGATAGTAAATAACTTCCCTATTTGAAAGATTCTTTTTCTTTTCTCTTTCTCCTTATAGCGCGTTACTTCGTGGAACATTGTCTCACCCTGCAGGCCAGCAGGATGGCCCCAAACAGTGGGCATTTAATTGACGAAGAAGTGTTTCTAATGAACACGATGGACACTATCAGTTTAGATTAGAACTGGCTTTAAACTTTAAGCAAATGAGGAAAAAGTCAGTTTTTAAAAACAGAGTTTGATGAGTTCCCTGAGAGCTGTGCCCTGCAGTTCACAAACATAGAGCCTAAAAGCCACTTCACTTCACAGTACATTTTACATGGAAGTGGAGAGTGGCCATTCAGTCTTTAGCAAGATAAAAGCAAGTGCATACTGCCAACCAAAGGCCTCTGGGCATGAAACTGAATGAAGGTTGGGTGGTTTGAGGACCTGAAAAGATAAAACACAGACAAATGCAAGTGGGGAGCTGAATTAACTGAAGCAGAAAGTCTTGTTTGGTAGTTCAGTTGAAAAGAAATCCTTTGAAAGCAAGTAAGTGGGAAAAAGAAAGGGATCAGTAATGGCAACCAAAACAAACAAGAAAATCCTCAATGAAAAGATAGTCATTTTCACTGCAGGTCTTAGTAAACTACATCATTTTGAATTCCCCAATTTACAGCTGCATGCTGCTCTTTGGTGAAGGAAAGTAACAAAGCAAGTCCCTGGGTTTTATTGCTCCAAGTGACCCATCTCATCATGAGGTGATCTACCACAGTGTTAAATGCATGTTACAGCTTGTCACAGATTGACCTTTCAGAGCACATTTAAAAAGTTTCGAACCTTGAATTTTAAACACGCATGTTCACTTGTCCAAAACTATTTTTTTAGTTTAAATAAAAATGGGGTGCTTACAATGGTTTCAAGTATGTTGAGCTAAATTAACACCGACACGTAAAAATATGCATTTAAAAATAATTTCCTATTTAGCAAAAACAAATGGTCACCTGAAAACATTTAAGGATTTTAGGATCATATAGCTCATATTTCATTTCCCCTTCCCCGTTATAAGTTATAAAATTTGAGACATTTGCCTAGGAAAAATGAGGATTGAATTCACTGTTGTAATGTGAGAAATAAGATACACCAGGATTGTGACTTCACAGAATTAGATGTTGCAAATGGACAGCTGGAACCAATAGTAGTAAAATAGGTTCCTCGTAATTTCAAGGGTTCCCTGGAACTTTGTTGTGATTTATAGGGAAGGTAATGCCTAGAACAACATGGTGATTGTCTTATAATGTGAAAATATTAGGATGGCTGTGTTTATTAAATGCCAGAAATTTTCTGGTTGTTATGTATGTTTAGTTTATATAGTAAATGATACTTGGAGCATTTTCTTGTTTCAGTATGTACCCTGGTCCATCAGGATGCGTGCACGGATTTCTCTACCTGAGATATTCCGCTTTCTCAAAGTGGCCTTCTGGTCTAAATGGGGCCAACAATGATGGAAACAGAAGTGAAGTCAATTCAGGGCAGAGAACAGGATCCATATTAGTCAAAGGAGGACACATTCTACAGATGAATTGTGTTTATTAATTCATTTATACAATTTCTTATTTTATAAATTGTTAACAAATAAAGACTGACCATGTCGCAAAGCCCTGTGATTCACCAGCAAAACTGCTATGCTTGTTTCCACTTACCATATTCTTATTATAGTGGTCATTGCTAATAGGTAATTTAGTGTTTGAATCACACAGAGAAGATATAAAATTATTCATATTATACCTTGTTAGTTCCCCAATTCCCTAACTAAACACACACACACACACACACACACACACACACACACACATATATATATCAACAGTCAGAGTTTTTAAGTAAGATCTAGATTTTCAAGCTAATAAGTGAATATACTTTGAGGTAGAATATTAATATGATTCTAATTATTTCACAGTATTTATTACACATTTATGGTTATTACTGTAAGTAAACTATAAACGAAAATATGTAATTTTGTTCACATTGTTGCAGGTGAACCAGGTTCTTGGTGATCATAAACAATGAATTGAACTGAGCACAGAGTTTATAGCAGCAAGAGAGAGAGAGAGCAGATTTGTTAAGCAATAGCACACTCCACAAAATATGCATTAACCCCAAGCAGAGACTGACCCTCAGTGGTCGGAGGGATTCTATTTTATAAGGCAGGTATTTCCTGGCTAGTTTTGGTATGCTTTTATTGTGCGTGTGCCACTGGTTATATTACTTTTAAGCTAGTATGCGTGCAATCTCCCATGATTTTCCTTGATTGCCACGGTGGGTGGAGCACCCTGTTCATTTATTATAATACTATTGTAATGAAGTAAGCATCATGCAGCATCTTCTGTGCAGGTCCAGTCATGATTCACCACGATTTAGCACTTTTTCAGGAAACCAGGGTGACTGGTCTTAGAACAGAGTCTCTGTCCTGTACCAATGTCCTCTGTCCTGGGCCTGGGGTGACTCTGGAGTTTCCTCACTCCTGGCTACCGCCTGCCTCAGTGTGGCAGATTCACGTAAGTCATTAAGAGCTTAAAATGAGCAACAAGATTGTAAAACAGATTGAGATTCTGTATTGTTGCTCATTTTATAGACAAACAGTTTTGAGGATAAAGAAAGATGTTCAAATTAATTCAAATATATGTTTTCAGTTCTTTTATTAGACTTTTAAAATTGTTTCTATTTTACTGCTTAAACTTCCTATTTTTTCGTATATTCATTCACAGCAAATACATTTTTTCTTTGCCTCTTGAGCATTGTTATGAGTCCTTGCTTGCTAATTCTTACATCTGGGTCATCTGCAGGTAGTCCTACATTGATTTTTTTCTTTTGAAAATAGGCCACATTTTTCTTGTTCTTTGTTTGTAGAATCAAATACAGTGTTGTGTTGTCATATTGTATAGACTCTATATAAGAATTCTGTTATTTTTCTCTGAATAGGGGTGATTTCTATGGCTGTTTCAGCAGGTATTCAAGTTGGTTGGTTTCAAACCGTACAGTTCTTCTGCGACATCTCTGATCTCAGTCCAATTCTTCATTCTGTAAGGTGTGCTCTTTCTTATCTGTCCCAAACATTTGATGGTACAGGGATCAGCAGCGTTCTAGGCAAGGTTTATACACAGACATGGATTCTCCCCTCAACTTTAAGAGACTCCCGTCCCCACAATCTGTCTTCCAGTCCTTTAGGCTAAAGGAATGAGGATTTGTGCACCAGTGCTAGAAGGTAAATAGGCTTCAATGTCTAAAACAGCTCAGAAAATGATCATAATAATGCTGACAAATTTACAGCTTACTTCACAACCAGGGAACTCCACTAAAGGAAGGCAATGCATCCCAGGGACAGGCTGCCTCAACGTCTGTCAAAAGGTCTGAACTCCGGAGAGGTCAGTGGAAGCGTCAGCTGTCTTCCCTCTGTAAGTACACAACATAACAGGTGCACAAAATACCTCAGAAACAGGGGGCTCAAAATAGAGTTTTTATACCATGCTGGTCAAATAGGGATATTAAGGAATATCAACAAAGCACATATCATCGGGGGCAAGCACAAAGATAAAGAGAACCTAATCGGATACAGTAATAATTGACTTAATTTTATGCTGCAACCATAAAACAGAAAATAAAAGTAACCAAAATATATGACTATGTTTTATATTATCATAATAAATGGTCTTTTGCAAATGCACTCAGAAATCAATTTGTCCATGTTCTTTGAATATTTGATTAAAATATTTTTAAAAGGTTCCAAAGAGGAAGAGAGTGAAACAATGACATGAGAGAGAAACATCAACGGGTTGCCTCCTGCATGTGCCACAACTGGGGATCGAACCTGCAACTCAGGCAGGTGTCCTGACTAGGAATCAAACTGACAACCTTTTGGTGTATGGGACAATGCTCCAATCAACTGAGCCACACCGGTCAGGTAATAAAACATTCTAGTGCACAATGAAAATACAAGAGAAATATATTTTGAGAGGAAGTTGACAACTGCTATTCTAAAATACAGGTTGGTATATGTTGATTAATAAAACATGATGAAACATAATGTTGATTAATGAAACGTAATATATTTTATTTTATGGAAAGTCAACATAGTATTATTAAGATATCTAGTATAATTTCACAAATATTATACATGTATGACCATTCATTCTGATCTACCACTGATCAAAACAAGCAATTTAAAAACCAGTAATACGGCTGAATGATAAAGAGTAAAAAAGAAAGAAAACTTAAACATATATAATTATTCTGTCTACATTTGAGTTCAGAGGGAATGTTTTTTCCCTCTGAATAATGGTTAGTTGACATTTTTATCAACTGAGTATAGTTCTATGACCAATTAATTACAATAATAATTATTTGTATCACACTATATTTATAGCTATATCTCAGTAAATATATCACCTGTACTAACACTGGAAGATAAATAAGGATCAATATTTAAAAATTCTCACAGGACTCAAAATCATGATGCTCCCAAATTGACAGTTACTTAAAGGAAAAGTATACAATATAGCAATTATATAAAATAAGAATATTAACCACAGCCACGTAGCCTTAGAGCAAGGGACAGGAAGGCCAGGTGCAGGTTTTGGTCTCCATCTCTAAGAGTTATGGCAGGACACAGTTTCTACCATAAGGGACCAGGAGTGTGTACACAGACTACCTCAGAACCAGGGGGTCCAGATGCAGTCTCAGATGGAGTCTTTTATGGTTTTACTATTGTGTAGATAATTCTGCTACAAACCCGCTTCACTGGCAGAGTCTCTGGGGGAGGGGAAAGTCTTCCTTCTTAATGGGAGTCCTCCTTCCTAATGGGAGTCTCAAGGAGACCACATTAAAATAAAATATTACTACTATCAGTATGAGAAAAAACTGCTAGGAGCTAACCCTGAGTAAGTAGCTTACCAACTGGTCCGTTCTTCCACGTTTTAGAGTTTCTCTAGGATCTTCTTGCTTTTGTTCACTTTTCAGAGCCTCCAGGTAGTTGTGTTTTTATAGATCAGAGAGTTGGTATTTGAGGGAAGATTATTTTGTTTAGCTCTTAGTCATAATGCAAAAAGAGCTACATTTTTACTGAATAAATATGGCCAGTAAAAGGGAAACTAGGAATAGGGTCTTGGTTATAATAACCTAGTACACTCATTTTTTACATTTTATTTCTTATTATTGAGTATTAGAGAGTAAGATTTCAATTTTACATTGATAAAGAGGTATATTTTAAAATAGTCTATCAATCTATTTCAATCTATTCAACTTTCAACTCATTTAAGAAGTAAAAAGAAATAAATTGTAGTGGCTGGTGTTGCTAAGACACTAATTCTCACCTTGAAATGTCTTATGTACCAACATCACTCTATTATATAATAACCATTATTTCATAATGAAGATGTGATAGATACAATCTTGAGCAAGTATCAGTACTATGTATTGTCCCATTTAATCCTCAACTAGCCTACAGATAGATGGCTTTATTATTCTTATCTTATAAGTGAGAAAATGGAAGCAGTATAGGTTAAATAACTTTTCTGACAACATACATCTAGTAAGCATCAGCGTACAATTGTATCCCAAAGCCTGGGAATTGTCTACCTAAACAAACAAATCCTAACACACATGAAAAGCTATATTCTGAAGTTAGCATCTCTTTTTACTAATGAAACATGATAGAAAGAAATGTCCATTTCCCACGAGAGGCATGTATAAACTTAGGAGCATTTTGTTATCATATTTTCTGTTCATAGAAGGTGTCCATGATACTACATCAGAATATCTGAAAATTATTACTATTAGTTGATTTATGTTTTGGGTTAAACTCTTGAAATGTTCAAAGGTTATAAACATCACCAACCATGTTATAGGAAGATAACTATTAGGCTTGCAGCAACACATACATATGGCCATGGGTAACGGGAGAGGGTTGGAAGTACGGTATGGAATTCCTGCAACCCAGCATGAGCTGGATGCCCATACCAAAGGGCAACAGTAAGATTGGTTGATGAAAACAAGAAGCTCAGTGTCCAAGGTAACCACTGCCATGTCAATACATCATAAATAAACTGTCTTTCTTAGACTAAGTTTAAGGAATTTTCTGTAACTCCTCCCCATGGATCTGAGCATTGAGCAAGAATTGAGTCTAAGCAATTTTTTCAAAACTTCTACTTTAAATTTTTCATTAACCATTTCATTTTGTAATAATTTTAGAATCACATGGAGTAATAAAAATAATAGAGAGATCCCATTTCCCTTTACCTAGTTTCCCCTAATGGTAACATCTTGCAAAACTATAGGACAATATCACAAAGAGATTATCTACATTGATAAAGACCCAGAACATGTCCCTCACCACAGGAATCCCTTCTGTTTCCCTTTTTAACACGTCTCTTTACTCCCAATGCTTTCTTAATCCCTGAAAAATATTGATCTGTTCTCCATTTAAATTTTTTTTCAATCAAGAATGTTATATAAATGAAATAAAATAGTATAACCTTCAAAGATTAGCTTTTCCCCCCACTCAGCATAATTCTCTGCATAATCCTCTAGTTGCATTTATCAATATTTCATTCCTTTCTCTTGCTAATTAGCATTCTATGGCACAGATTTTCCAGCCTTTGTTTACCATTCAGCTGTTGAAGGACAACTGGGTTGTAGCCAGTGCTTGGATAATAAAAATAAAGCAGCTATAGACAGCCATGCAGAGGAATTGTATGAGCACAAGTTTTCCATCTCTGGGAAAATGCCCTAAAAGACAATTGCTCAGTTATACAATAGGTATATTTAGTTTTTGTGTTTGTTTTTTGGAATTGTCAAAGTGTTTTTCAGAATGGCTGTGCCATTTTAAATGTTCACCAGCAGTGTATGAGTAGCACCCTTTCTCTACACTTGCAGCAACATTTGATATTCTTACTAATTTTTATTATAACCACTCTGATAGATGTGGTAGTATATCTTGGTGTTTTCATTTGTATTTCTGTGATGAATAATGACATTAAACTTTTTTCATGTTTATTTGTCACCTGTATACACTCTTTTGGTGAAACGCCTCTTTCTGTCTTTTGACAACTTTCTAATTGTTTTTAACTGTTGAGTTTTGAGAGTTCTTCATATACTCTAGCCTTTTGAAAGATATGTGGTTGGCAAATATATTCTTTCACTCTGTAGTATGATTTTCATCTTTTTAACAAAGTTATTCACAGAAAAAATTGATGAAATGAGAAATTTCTTTTAGTTGATTGTTATCAAACTTTGAGAAATGGAAACAGTGCTCTGGTCCTCACACTCTCCACAGAAAATGGAAGTTAAATATAACAAAGTAAAGAAAATATGGAATCTTACAATACTAAGAAGTAAATATTGTTTATTGAAATGTGACTTAGAAATTTAAAGTTGATAAAGAGACAGTTAAAGTAAAGCAAATATTCAATCTGCTAATATATGACATATTAAATAACATTGCTATAAATGCACCATATATTTTTATTAAAGATACCGTCATAAGTCACTTAGGAGTTAAAGTCACTTAGGAGAACAAGAATGAGGCCCACTCCTACAGTGACCTAGAAAGTTAACTTTTGCATGTTGTCATTGAACAAAGGGTGATTATTTGGCAAACAATGTTAATACATCTATAAAATAGAGAAGGGGTTTTAAGATGAGCATTGTTATATTTGATCATTGAGATCCAAATTTGGAGCCTTCATAAAAAAAGCAATGATCTTTAAAGATGATTTAAAGAAGAACTCTAAATTACAACTGGCAGAAGTAAGTAATTACTTTGGCCCCCATATTCTGATTGTATAAATAATGGTATATTTTTATATCAGACCCTTAAGAATGGCTTAGAAATCCAAGAATTATTCCATATATATTTAAAAAGAATTATTATGTATAAAATGAGAGCCCATTTATTTTAAGTCTAATAAATCAAAAACTAAAAAAAGATTACTTTTCATTTTATATAACTCACATCATCATTTGAATTATATCACTAAAAAAGAATAAAGTAGAAAATAATAATTGGGTTAAAAAGTCTTTTATTATATTTTTTATATTAAAAGCAGGGTTTTTCTAATTTCAGACCCTAATGAAAGGAAAGTTAACTATAATTGATTAGGTATGAAAATTAGAAAATGGGCAACTGTGTGATGTCTTGGAACAAGTTATACAAATGAGACTGCACAGTTATGTCAAAAAAGTAAAAATACAAGGAACGATGGATTATAATCACTTTATGCCACTTTCTTTTAGTTAAACATTATAGCACAACTTTATTAAATATTTCTCATTAGAGGTTAAGAATATTGGGCAATTTATAGAAACTGAAAAGGTGGAAGTATAGGAATTACATCAGTATTTATTAGAAAGCATCAATATTTATTAGAAAGCATTAAAACAAATGCATTTTTGAAAGATTTTATTTATTCATTTTTAGAGAGAGGGGAAGAGAAGGAGAAAGAAAGGGAGAGAAATATCAATGTGTATTTGCCTCTCATGCACCCCATTCTGGGGACCTGGCCCACAACTCAGGCATGTGCCCTGACTGGGAATCAAACCAGTGGCCCTTTGGTTTTCAGCCTGTGCTCAATCCACTGAGCTATACCAGCCAGGCAAAACAAATGTGTTTTATACAACATAAATTATTGTATTCCTCTCATTAATGTTAACAAATTAACATTGTGAATAAATGACAATTATTACTGTAATGAAGGTGGGGGGAGGAGATTTCAATCAAGCTAAATCTAATACCTGGTAAAACACTATATTTCACCTTGTTTTGACTTTGAGGTAGCAAAATGGCTAAAATGATTCTGTCACTTGGAGATTGTTGTGGCATTGTGTCATACTCTTCTTGGGTATAGACAGTTAGTATCCCTAACATGTAAGTTTGTTATCAAATTCATGAACTACTTTTATTGCACGTGCAAGTCACCTAGTATTTTCATATCTTAAAAAATAAACCACCTTAAAGATGAAATTAAAATTCCAAAAGCTATATTGCCTGAATTCATTAACCCTGGAGAATGAGTCCAGAAAAACTGTGATGGAAGATGTTTTTGGTTAGAAAACAACACATCCTTGATACCTTACTTTCCTTTGGAATAGATGGCACATATTGTTGGGACTGGACCTCCTCAATTTATGAGACTGTCCATGAAACTGTCTGATAGCCAACAAAGATCTCCCATGCTGATCAAATCCTGACAACTCTGACTGTAGAATAGGCTGGAAGCTACTTGGTATATGGGCTTAGCACAGCGACATTGTATGTGCTCATTTGAAAAAGCATCTAAAATAATAAATAATTGTGTCCTGAGTTTATTTTCATTAAGACAAAAATTTAGCTTGCCTGAATACTTCCAGCTAATTTATTTTCCATATATTCTACTTATTTGACAGAGTTGACTTAATGTTTAATTTTCTCTTGCTTCATCAGAGATCCCATTATAAAAACTAGTTTGTCTTCAGTTAAGAGAGTAATGATCTCAAGGGATCTCAAGATGTATTCCAGGCCCTAAATGAATCTCACTGGGCTTTTAAAAATATATTATGCACCAGTAATGAAATATGTTTACTGATCATTTATATTCAAAACTACAGTAAGTTCAGAGGGGATTAAAAAATAAAGGATACATTTTATCTGTAATAAACTTGTATTGTGTTTTAATGAATATAAGATTTCAACACAAGTGGAAAACAATACACAAAATATTATTTCATGAAATCATAAATAAACAATGACTGCAATTGAGAATATGAGGACATTTGAGCTGAAGTGCAGAAAGGAAGGAGAAAAACAGAAATATAATTTTAACTTTGGGCATGCAAGTGTACGTATTGCCATAATGAAGAAATTAAGGAGATGAGTGTAAGAGAAGGAAAATAAAAAACCTACAGGATCTGCTTAAATTAAGGAATGAGGACATAAAAGGTACAAACAGAAAAATCATAAAGAATTATAAACAGAAAATGTTATATAAGGTCATGGAAGCCAATGAAGAATATCTGAGAAAGAAAATAATAATACATAACAATTTTTAATGCTGCAGAGACTTTTAGATGAGTGGAATTTGAAAAATGGGTATTTTGGTGAATTAAGAGTTTAGGAATCTTCAACTTTTATTAAAGGTTGTTGGAGCGCTATGCGAAACAAGTATTATTTAGGAATGAGGATAAGGAATTGTGAGAGACCTTGATGAATTTGACTTCTGAAGTCAATATTGCCCATCATCTTGACACGTTGTAACTTTAGATAAGAACAGTAACATCAGCAGTGCTACCTACAGTAACAGTAGGTTTATTATAGGGACTGGGAAGGAAATTGAGAAAACAGGAAAATTTTGTGAAGCGGTTGCTAAGCACCAACCTTTCAGACTGCTCTCCGTGGATATCCTTGTTTTTTTTTTTTTTTTTCTTACAGAATGAAGTTTCTTGTCTGTATTCAGCAGCAATAAGCTTTCATTCTCATGCTCGCAGGTCTATAGGTCAGCTGTAGTGGTTCTAAGGATTAAGTAGAATGGCTTTACTTTATTCTGCTTTTGTATAGGTTAACTGAGGCTGCTCTGTCCCACATGCCTTATTCAGGATCTAGGCTGAAGGTGCATGAGTTGCCTGTGGGTTGCCATGGGTTGCCTTCTGACCTCATCACTGGGGTCAGAAGCTCCAAAAAGAGGCTACAGAAACATGTGTTGTATCTTAAGACCTATGGATTTTGCTCTGCTGTTCCTGTTGCTATTTCAATTGATCAAAGCAGGTCCCATGGTGAAATAAAACAGTAATGAGCTCAGAAGTATACTGCACCCATAAGAAGAGGTAGGAGGGAGGGAATATTTGCTGAACAATCACCTGACAATCGGAATCCATCCTCTTCTTCACAAATATTTCACCTGTCCTCTTGTATGAAAAATAGTGCATGCATAGTTCTGTTCTAAGATCACTAATAGACATCTGTTACATCAGCATCCGAGTTTAAGACATGAATCTCACCTGCACCTTGTGCAGAGGCAGATCCTGTTGATCTGGAGACTTAAGAATCAGAGACAAGTCATTTACTCTCTACACACTCCACTTACAAGAGTGAAAGGAGCTAGGATGGCCACAATAAATATTTTCATTACACAAGGAAAGGGGGTAGAGGCAGAAGTAGTTAACAGCCCACAAAAATTCTGTGTTCTTGTTGGGCAAACGTTGCCAGGTGCCTTTTCCCTGAGGGTAGGTCATGTTCGTTGACTAGCTACAGATTTGTTCCCTGGCAGTGGCTACATGTTCTCCACTGATCTCTACCCCTCTTGCTACTCCCTTCTGGGAGATCCTTCTTAAACTATTATCACCCTTAGCTACTTTTGACACAGTACTATGTTGTGGCTAAGGAGTTCTCTCAGACTGCTTCTTGTCTGTAGAAAGTGAGTAGCTCTCAGGTATTTTTACACTGAAATGGAGATTCCCATTTGTTCCAGGATGCTGGTGAGTTTGTTAATATGGCCTTCTTTATTTTTAAAATGTCATTTATTGATTTTATAGAGAGAGGAAGGGGGAGAGAGAGAACATTATTTATTGTTTCACTCATTCTGGCATTCACTTGTTGATTTCTGTATTGACCAATGATCGAACCTGGAACAACATCGATTTGTTGGTACACTTACTTATGTATTCATTGGCATAGTGGGACAATGCCCTAGCCAACCGAGTTAGCCAGCCAGGGCAACATAGCACTCTGTAAGCTGTGGATTTCTGATGTATTTGATGCCAGTGATCTGAGACTGTCAACAGAACCACAAGTTTAAGGATTTTTACTGTTTGTTTAGGTGTGCTGTTCTTTCTCTTGAGAGAGAAAGTTACCATCCTTTTTGTATATCAGGCTTCTGGAGGACCACACTCTCATGCTTTACAATTGCTCTAAGTCCACCTTAAAGAATATACTAAAAGGCACTTAAATTCACTTAGAGATCTTAACTAAGTTCTTATCCAGTGCTGTGGACTTTTTCTTTTTCCTGAAGCTATGAGCCAAGCTCTTTCCTGGACTCCCTGCCCTCCCAACCTCCACCATATCTTTACCAAATGCAACTAGTAGCATCTACCTTTGGTTACTCAAAATGGTCTTTTCCAGTACTGGAGATCCATTAGATATTCGTTCGATCAAATAACCACAGGCAAATGTTTATTAAGTATTTTACTATTGCATACCATGGTTCACTATTTATCCAGTCTCTCACGGGTTTCCTTGTTGTCTATTAACCAGTCTCAGTGTTAATGTGAACCATTCTAAAGGTTTGTTAATCCAACATTCCTATTCTAGCTATCAATTAATTTATTACTGAGCTATTTTTACAGGGAAAAAATTTCCCCAAATTCAGTGGCAAACAAGATGAACTATTCTCAGTTAGAGTATCCATGTTTTTCTTCACAACTATTTATTCTCCCAGATGTTCAGACTGTGTGGGGGACTCTGTTCCCCCTGTCTTATTTGGAGCTCAGGCTAGAGGGGTCGAAGCTACATGGAGTGTGGCCCTAATGGAAGACATCAAAAGTCCCCAGAGAGTTCAGGAAAAACATTTGATGCCTCTTAAGGTCTACATTTGGAATGCATGTTTGGCCTCCAATGAACAAAACATGTGTCATATAGCCATGCCCCAAACCAATTAGTCACATATAGAGATGTGCTCCACCTAGGGTAGGACAGGGAATGTAGCGACGACTCGCTGAGCAACAATGCAAACAGTTACACTGCCTCACTTACTCTCATGTTCTTGCTGTATTCGAATGGTGAGAAACCAAATGTCCAGGCACTTAGAGCTCGTGATGTTATTTATTGGTCAAAAGCTTTACCTGCGCAGGGGCGAACTTCCCCAACTGTGACCGGAGTCACGTAGCTCCTCAGAGCTGCAGTATGGAAGTCGCTCCTGGCTTACAGACTACAGGGGTTTTATAGAGCGCAGCAAGCAAGCAGGATCCAGAAGCAGATGTGGCTGTTAGCAATTGGTGCAATCGAACACAGCTTTTTCTTTTGATTGGCGGGGTTACTCATTGGTGGGCAGATTCTGGCGGTCTGCCTTGCTCCACATATTTACCTTATTTGGCTATTTACTTGGCTAACCACTCATCTCATCTTCCTGGAACATTCTGCGGGTGGGGAGTACAGCCTTAAGCAATAACATCCTGCTTTACACCTTGTTGCATTTTCCATTTTGTCGTAACCTTACATTCTCAGGTCCCCACCCACTTGTTTCTCCCAGCTCTCACAGTGGAGTGGCTGTCTGCCATCTTATTCCGACTACATCTGCATTCTCCGCTTTCAAGGAGACCACTTTCATGGCCCTGGCCGGGTAAATGAATGAATGAGTAAATGAATGAATGAGTGTTCCTGGCCAATACCCTGCCCAGATAATAGGATTGTCAGATGAGTACCCTCTGCATCTACCTGGCATTATTGTTTTTATTGTCATTCAGGCATAAACTACACTCCAGAGAGAAAGCATTAGATTGTTTTTCAAATCATGTTCACTGTAAAATTATAAAATAAGAAATAATTTATGAGGTTAAACATAATTCTTAAAAAATATTTTTGAATAGATGCTTGTTAATCAGGTTGTACTTGCTCTGAAATATACTATTGGCAATAGCAACTGACATTAAAATAACAAGTTGGGGCATAAGCTTTATTAGCATTTTGAAATTAAAGTGAGAAACCTATGAGGAAAAGAAAAGGCAACAACTCTAATATATTTCTTTTATCTTGTGCAGATGCAGCTTGAAAGGAGAACCTTTGATCCCCTTATCAGACAAATTAATCATAACATCCTCTACAATTAACATATTTTGGAGACGGTTATTGGTTTACAGTAAAATATAGAAAAGCAAATAAATGTCAGGATACTCCCTGTTGAGGCAATCTCCATCTACAAAATTCAATCTCCATGGACAAAATTGCTGATATTTCTCAATAGATGTTTACTTGTCAGAAAAAGTCAGAATTGGAAACAGAAAACTTATTGAAAATTCTCAACAAACAACAGCAAGATATCTTCATAACTCACATTTCTTAATCAAACTCATTGCACATAAAAATTATTAAGGTGTACCTATTGGGATTCTAATCACATTTCTAAAAGACTTTCCCCAAATTTCTAACTTTTTACCTCCATACACATATTGTTTATGTAATGGAGCGAGGGACTTTGGATACGAATAAAGGCTATTACAAACTACAGTAGTTGGTCTTCCACAATATAGTGAGTGAATAATTAATTTGTGTAAGGCTATGGATTTTAGTTTTTATTAATAAAGAAAACTTCTTGAGATAATTAATTTTAAACTACATTTTTAATGGCGGTGAGTGAAGAAATCAAGTGGGTATAAATATATTCATATGATTGACAATGAAAAATGTTTTCTTCATGAGAAGAAGTAGAGAGGCCAAAAATATAATAAATTATTTTAAAATTATATATTTGTAATTTCAGCTAATTAAATGACATTAGTCTTAATTTATATTTTAAATTGTATTAAAATCCAAACTATCATATTTTTATCTTATTTTTCTTAGATAATTCCATTTAACATTTCATATAATATGGCTTGGTGATTATGAATTCCTTTAACTTGACCCTTCCTGGGAAGCATTTTATCTGCCCTTCCATTCTAAATGGAAGCTTTGCTGGATAGAGCAATTTTGGATGTAGGTCTTTGCCTTTCATGACTTCCAATATTCCTTTCTAGACTCTTCTTGCCTGTAAGGTTTCTTTTGAGAAATCAGTTGATAGTCTAATGGGCACTCCTTTGTAGGTAATTTTCTCCTTTTCCTCTTGCTTCTTTTAGGACTCTCTCTTTATATTTAATTTGGGTAACTTAATGATGATGTGTCTTGGTGTGTTCCTCTTTGGAAGATCAAAAATATAAACAGTAAAATGACAACAAACTCACAACTATCAACAAATGAACTTAAAATAAAAAAAATCAATGGAAACAAAAACTAAGCAACCATCCATAACAGGAACAGAATCAGAGAAATGGACATGACACGGAGGGATTGGAGTGGGGAAAGGGAAGGGAGGAATAGGAGGGAAAAGGTACAGGGAAGACGTGTGGTTACGGAGGCATAAGGTAGACAGGGAGAGATAAAAATGGTATGGAAAACAGAGAATTCACAGAACTGTTATGCACAACCCATGGATATGAACTAAGGGGAGATTTCTGGAGGCTTGGGGGGCAAGGCAAAGGGGAGATAGAGGAGGAAAATTAGGAAAATTAATAGCATAATCAATAAAATATTTTTTTAAAAAAAATAAAATCCAAACTAAGAATCAGACAAGTTTTTGAAGGGGATGATTTAGAAATCTTAATAAACCCAATCAGTTGCCTGGCAGTGAAAATCTAACTGGAAACACATATTAGTGGGAAGGAAATTAACTTTTGAAGAGAGCGTGCTATATACCTGGCATATAAAAATTTCTGTGAATTATTTTCTTTAGTGTTCACAACAAGGGGAAGTAGGCTCAGTTTTCTGCAATTTTTCAATGAGAAAGCTGAGGATCTGAATTTAATCACTTTCCTCTATAAGTACATAGCAGAGATCAGATTGAAACCAAGAACTCAGTGACTCAAAAAGTTTTTTCAGCAACATATTTCCTCCTTGCTGACATATTATGCCCTGCAGAAACCTCATAGCAATAAGAACATTAGGAAATGTTAACCATTAAATGACCTTCATTTTCTCTCTCTAGTGGTTGAACAACTAATTAGAGATGTGTTGTAGACATTAGGGCATAAAACTTTTGGAGAGAAGGAAAAATGCAAGCTAGACATAAAGACACATGTAGATCTATAAAAAATATTTTTGTGCATACTGTAGCCGAAATGACGTGTTCCAACTATAAGGCCCCCAGGTGTCAGATAGCTAGCTCAGCCTGAGAGATAATTAATGAATAGGACTGGAGAAAAAATTAGAAGAAGGAATACTAAGAGTTTAGCATTCAGAAATAATAATTTTAAAAAGTAGAAAAAGAAAGATTATCAAAGTTAGTCAACTGCAAGTTCTCCCACAAATACAAACATTATTTTCTGGACTGCTTTAAATTTTAGTATCAACTTGACATATTAAGATGCCAAGTAAATTGTAATTGTTGCCACCTAGCCCTAGGAATTGTGGATGTGTAGTGAGAAAATATCAGGGTAGATATTTCTTTTTTTCTGCTCTGCACCCAGATTGACGGCAGAATCAGATGATTGTCTCACTTTCTCTCATGGTGAAGAGTTGCTGACTGCTGGCAGGCCTTCGGGAGGTGCACCTCTATGCAGTGATCCCCAGTTCCACCAGCCGCCCTACACAGGCCTTAAAGCCCAAGTGGGCAGCTTGATAAAACCACCTATATATGAAACCTTAGAGCCAGAAAGAGACACTCAAGTCTCAATACCACTGTGTTCATAAATATTCTTGTCCTTCCATGTTTCAAAATAAAAAATCCCCTCATTTTCCTACCGCCCCAGTCTCTTCTTTTGCATTAATATGTTTCTGAATACATTCATTTCTTCTATGTATTCACATGTCTACTCTATGGTAATGAATCACAACATTAAATCTCTTAAGTATGAAGAACATTTCTCTATATGCACACTGGATACTCTTGTCTCAAATTTAGCATGTGTAAAATATGGTTCAGAATTTCAAACTCACAGCATGCTACCTATGTGAAACCAAGCTACCTAATGTTCCTGTGCTTCAATTTCTGTATTTCTAAAACTAGAATAAAAAACCCTTCCTTATGGGATTGTTCTGGAAGCAAATGGGTTATTACACATCATTAATATGCTTCAAATAGTGACTGGCATGTGATAAATATTCAAAAAATTTGTAATTATTATCTCTACAAATGTTCTAGTCTTTCTCTATTCACCCTGTTAGTCAGGGTAAGCTGACTAAGCAGTCATAAAAACAACCTATAATCATAGTCACTATACACATAAAAAGTTCATATCTTAACATGTGATGAAGATCAGGTGACATTCTTGGGTTGCTTATATCCATCAAGTGACTTAGGGGCCTCTAGTCCCTAAGTGTTTCAGCCATCTCAGCTCTAGATTTCCACTGTCATCGAGGTCAGGGAAGAACGATTCAGAGCTTTGCCACAATGAGTTATTTTCTCCCCAGGAGGGACACACGTTATTTCTGCTCATAGCTCACTGACAAGAAGTAGTTATATAATCTTATCTTACAACAAGAGACATGGGCAATATGGAAGCACACATATTTAAATATTTGGTGACCATTAAATATCTTTGTCACAACTAAGACATCACCATTCACTCAGAGATGGATATCTTGAAGTTATTGCTGCCTTCACCCCCTTCCTTTTCACCTATGTATTTGCTTCAACTAAGTCCTCTCATTTCCCTTCCTTGAATGTCTCTAAAATGAGCATCCTCATTTCCACTACTGCTTCTGCTCCAGTGGAAATAGATTCTAACATTCATTTTTTTAATCTGTCCAATGCCAGCTATCTGCCTGTAATCTTTCTTCCTCAGGACTTCAGAGTTACAATTATTAAAATATGACTACAAAATTTCTTTGTACAAAAGAGTTCTGTGTTCTTACATTCCTTTTGTTTGGAGTGTCTCCTTATGGACATTGGTGGTTTAGCAAGGAAGGAAAGAAAACAGTGGTACTGTACCAGCAATTAAATTGCTCTGGCCTGGAAGTGATACCTCTTGACTTCCATTTACATCTCATTAGCCAAAACTGGCTTAAAAGGCCTTTAGCGACCTAAAAACCCTAAGCCTCCCAGCCTACTTTCTATTCACTTTTATTATGACCTGTGCATCCCAATTTTTTCTCATTTATTTCAAAAATATTTATTGTATATACTTACATATGGATAATTATATTTTCATGCTTAGTCACATTCTTGTCTCCTCAAATAATCTATTTCTATCTCATCTAATACAAGAATAATATTTATTTAAAGAATACCCAAATATTCATTCTGTAGCCACCCAAGCCTAAATTAATCCCATAACATGCTGGTACACCTCCTGGTGTACCAAGATTTGCTGAATTACTATAGCTATTGATTAATCTATCTTACATTATAGTGCTAACCCTTTGAGTGTGAGAACTGCTATAATCCATCTTTGTATCATCAGACTTTGGCACAAATTATGTGCTTAAAGTTGTGAATTAAACTAAAAGTTTGGCAACAATTCTATAGAACAAATGCTTGAGGGAACATTCAAAATTGAAGTTCTAACTTGAAAGCTTTTCTACAATTAGGCCTTTACTTCATAAATCACTGCCTTATAAGTAAATTACGGTAGATGCATTGGCTCAGGCTGTTCAGTAACCATCTCAACTTCTTTCTCACATACTCTCTGATAATGCAGATGCTGGATGACTAAAACAAAGCAAGTATACAGGATTCTTGTTGTGATTTAGAGTCCTCAAATCAAACACACTTGAATAAGTCCTGAATTTGAAACTAAGTGGAGAGAGAAACAGGGTACAAGACATCCATTTGTCTATGTGCAAGTTGCGTATGAGTGTTTGTGTGTGTGCAGTGTCGCACAGGCTTGGTGGCTATGAAGCAAACAGCTGTAATAGCAAGTTCTGAATTTAACACAAAGCTTTATGATCATGTCAGAAAAAAGCAGTTTTCTTGAAAACCCAATTCTATTCTTGGCTTGGAAGTTATTCTTGAGGTCTCAGCCTAAAGTCTATTCCTGTTACTGCCAACAATTTACTAAGGGATACATTCATTAAAATACATTTTCCTGCATATACTAACCTGAATGGGTCTTGCCTCAGCTAACAAAACCTAAATGATGCAGCAATCCGTAACTGGTAATAAGTCTCAAAGAAATGGGCGTGCGCTATGGAATAACTGACCCAGTTGTGTTTGAAGATGATGCGGATCCTACTAACATGACAGTACAGAGCATGGTTATTCCATTGTATTCTATGTCAAAGAAACAAATTAAATGATTACTTGTCTCCTGGGAGGAAGTGTTTATTGAAGGAAAGTATGTGTGGTGAGCTGATTAGCTGCTACAATACACCTTTATGACAAAACTCAAGAATACATGAACTCTGGAGTGGGTGAACTGCTTCAGCTACATGAGAGAGTATAAAAAAGCGAAAGGACAAGCCCAAGCTTCAAATCCTACTCCAGGCACTCCAGCTCCAGAGAATTTGTATGAATTCCCTAAAAAAAAAAAGTATTATAATCTTTGCAGCAGTGAAAGCACAGGCCTAACACCTGTGATAATCAGTATATTATTCAGAATGAGTTAAACTATACTATTTAAGAAACAACCCCTTACATCTAGGAAGCTCAAAATAAAGTTACTTTAAACTCCATGTCCATGACTGGGGAGTGGGAGCTCCCTCCACAGTCTCTGAGGGACTGAGACTGTGGATGGAGCTACCTTCTGGAACATAGTGACCATGCTAGCTGTAAAGGAAAAGACTGAATGTCTTGTACTAGCAATTAGATGATTTTCCCAAAAGTATACTCACATTTCTACTCACAACTGACCAGGCATAAACAGTAATATGGCTCTACTCAATCCCAAGGGGGTCGGTAAGTGCAATCCTAGCAATGTCTAAAGAAATAAAATGAAACTATTTGGTGACCATTGATCATAATTATCACAATTGAGCCGAGACTCTGATACTATTAATTGCTATATTAAAATTATAATAGACTAATGTATGATGAGAAAACTAACATATTTGTTGTGGAAATTATGAGATCTCAAAAATTTGAATGGGGACATTTTTGTGGATTTTGTTGACTCTGAAGTCTTTTTAAAATTTATTTATTTATCTTTAGAGGGGAAGGGAAGGAGACAAGGAGAGAAATATGAATGGATGGTTGCCTCTCATGAGTCCCCTCCTGGGAACTGGCCTGCAACCCTGGCATGTACCCTGACTGGGAATCGAACTGCGACCATGTGGTTCACAGGCCCGCACTCAATCCACTGAGCTACACCAGCCAGGGCTGAAGTCTTTTGATGTCCAATAAGCTTTCCTTGCCTGTAGAAATTGCTTTTGGGTTCCTGAATGACAAGGACAATACTGATTTGTCCGAGGACTAGAAATAAGCTCATGAACAGTGGTTATCTGAGGAAACACCCATTCTCCTGTCTTACTCTTATTCTAACCTGCACTGTAGGTACATCTGCAGAGAGAGATTTTAGGATGAACAGGGTTTAAAGTTTATTCACCATAATCAATTAAAGATTTGATAACACATATTAACATGGAAATTAAATAAGTGTGTGAGAATTAATTACAAATATGCTAGATTAAGGTAAGAACACAAATGTAGTTATAAGTGAGTTCAGTGCTATTAGTTAATAGAAGAAGGGGGTACCCACCCATATGTAAGTATATCAAGGGTTAGATGTCTGTGCCTACCTGAACAGGTAAAGGATACTGAAGAGTAGAGGTAGTAGTTTACTGTGAACAAAGAAAGTGCAAAACGAATGATAAAGGAAGCAAGTTGAAAATTCAATGATTACCTTTTGCAAATACAGAGACTAAGGGCATTACCCACATTTTCTTCCTTCATGCCTTTATACTAAGCAAACTTCTTTTGTTTCTCTCCCTCTTTGCCCAATCATTGTAATAGAATTTTAATTGAACATCATGCAGAATATGCCTTTGCAGTGCAGTTCGGATACTATTTAATTTGTATGAAGGATGTTTACATTTATTAGAAAGGTACCTGTTAACCAACTGCTGCTGTCTGGAAAGTTAAGGATAGAAGAAGGTTATTAAGTGCCAGGTGTTGAGCTGGAGTCGATACACATTACTGACTTGATAATGACCCATTCTAACTGTGTTCTATAAAAAAATCATACAGAACGGGCTCAAAAGCTATTTTTTTCTAATTTTCCTCGAACCTAGCATTTCCAATATGATCTAAGCACCACAAATCAGTTACAATTGAGCACGACTTGTATTTGGATCTAAATTGTGTGAGAAATGGGCAGGGCCTGAGGCATCCACTTCATATGTGAGGGTTACAACACAGATAGTGGGAGGCTATGGCAGTGACTTCCTGATACTAAACCTACCTTTCTCAACAACCAGAGAAGGAATGAGGGATTTCCTGACAGCCCATTCTGGAGCCAGTTTGGGTATTAGCTCCCGAGAGATCAGGCTTATCTTTTCAATCCCTCCCAAACTTAAGTAAGCATTTAATGCTTAACAACAATTCCCTTTCTGTAAATATAAAATACAATGGATTTTCCTCAGCTGAACTCTGACTCATATATTAACTAAATGTTTAATACCAACTGCACAATTCTCAAAACTGAGAAAAATGTATGGAATTAATGATGTTGTTGATGAAGATATGTTTTAAAAGAACCATGATATAACCTGATAATGAGCCTTAAACATTTTTGACATTGTCTTTTCTATGACTAACTGAAAACCTACCATGAATAAATAATGACATCCATGGACTAAGAGCTACATTTTTTGAGCACAGAGGCCAAGCATGAAGCTGAACATGTCAATAGTTTCAGATGGAAATATTGTCCCCATTACACAGATCAGACATTTGAAAGGCAAGGAGCTTAAATAGACTTTGAAATTTACACAGCAAGAAAGATAGATACACTTATTACGACATAGGTCTATTTGACTTTAAATGCATGAACTTCCCTTGGAACACACATTTTTTTTCTTCTATGTCCACTATGTGCCGTTACCATGTCCACGCCTATAGATTATACATTATAAAGTATTATCTTTCCCAATAGCATAGATGGACAGTCAGAGGAAGACAGATACCATATGATCTCACTTATAGGTGGAATCTAATGAACAAAATAAACTGATGAACAAAATACAAACAGAAGCGTGGATGCAAGGAACAGATAGATAGCTGTGAGGGGGGAGGGGGGAGGGGACTGAATGAAAGAGGATGAAGGAATTAGCTAAAGAACGTGTATGTATAGCCTATGGACACAGACAATAATGTAGTAATGGCCTGAGGGAAGTGGGGGCAAGGGCTGGGAGGAGGTGGGAAATGGGGGAAAGATGGCGACAGCTGCAAAAGTGTAAAAAATAAAAATAAAATAAATAAAGACCCCCTCCCCCCAAAAACACAGACCTGGCAGTCAGACTTTTACTTTTAGTTCCTGCCATCCAATGTTGTTGTTATATCCATCTTCATTTTAAAACACCTCAAGAAAAACAGACAAATATATGTAGATTTCGTTGTTCTACTTGACAATGTTTACAAAGTGTATAGGGCTGTCCTTTACTTTAGGAAGTTTGTATAAATTTATTATGACCGTATTGTGAAATTTCAATGCTTTGCCTGGCAGATTATGGACATAACTCATTTTTTATCTACTAAAGAAGTACTTTCCTTCCCTCCCTCTTCCTTCCTTCCTCCTTCCCTCCCCCTCCCTCCCTCCCTCCCTCCCTCCCTTCCTTCCTTCCTTCTTTTCTGTCTGGTTTGTAATAAAATAAAAATTGAATTCTGTTTCAGTGTTTTCACAAGCAAGAGATGCTTTTATTCTGCTTGTTAAAGTCCATCTTTCATTACTATCCATTTCAGATGCTTTGAGTCTGTTCATCGCCTGCTCTTCTTCCCTTTTCACATCTTTGAGTCAAAGTAACAAAGTGACATTATTTTTCTTGGTTGTAACTTTAATTTGCCTGCTTCTGCGATTGTAGCTAAGGCTTCTCATCATTCCTGTAGATCTCATCTAATTCTTTTCTGCTCATCCAAACAATATCCGTACTACAGAAAAGAAGCATGATTCCTCCACCTGAAATCTTAAAATAATTATTATTTGTCTTATATCTGATAACCAAGCATCTAAAATGTCTTTTAGCATGTCCTCAGTTCATAATTATATAGTCTTTTTATTGTCAAATAATCTTTCAGACTATTTAAGAGTATTTTATTCATTCTTTTAGGATATCTTTCAGGAATTAAGTGGCCAAACCAAGCTTTGAAAAATGTAATGTATAAGAAAAACACTCAAAGATAATTTCATGGACATACTTGTAATTATTACTATTCAGTTTAAAAAATCAGTATTTACTTACGATCATTCTGAAGTTTCACACTAAATCTGATCATTGAAAGTCACATAATACATGATCTAGTGTGTAAACAGGTATAAAAAATGCCAACCAAATAATTTAACTTGTAGTCCTAATTCAACTAAATTTTAAAATAAATAACTGTGAAAGAGCAGAGACTGCTTCGACTCATTTCTGCTACTCTGGGAATAATTCTTGATAAGAATCTCATTTGAGATTTTTGTCTTAAACACATGCAGGAATAATGCACACATTGCATCACTCAACAGATCATCTTTAATTCAGGAGCATAATGTGATTCATACTTCTTTATTGGGGAAAATTAATATATAGCACTATATTATAGAGTAACACAATTCTAGAGAAGGAAAATATAGTAGAGGACATCTAATTCATAAGGTGATCAAAACTAAGTTTCCTTAAGCATTATGCTGAGTGAAATAAGCCAGGTGTTGAAGGACAAATACCATATGATCTCACCTCTAACAGGAAGCTAAACAACAAAACAAACAAGCAAGCAAAATATAACCAAAGACACTGAAATAGAGAACAGGCTGACAGTGACCAGAGGGGAGAGGGGAGGGAATTTCAGGGGAAATAAGGGAGGGATTTAGAGGAACCTATATAAAGGATACATGGACAACAATTGAGAAGGGTGGAAATGGGAGGGAGGGGGGAGGATGGGGGGTGGGATGGGATGGGAGTAATAGACAGAAAACTGTACTTGAAAATAATTAAATAAAAAAAATGGGAAAAAAAACAAAAAAACCACTAAGTTTCCTTTTTCTTCTGTTCCAAGCATCCTTTTTGAATAGGAAACTCAGTTTAATAAAAGGACTAAAACGTAAGTAAAGGAAATGTCAAGGAACATAAGAAACAAACACATAAAACAAGGTATCCAAATCAGAAAAGGCAGGACTATTGAGGACCTTTCCAGCATCAAGGTTCAGATCATCCTACTTCATAAAAGACCAGAATGATAAGTATGGTTAGAAGAAGAAGGACCTCATGGATATCACCTATGGTGTCATGACCAATTACCAAATGAGGGCTGTAGTAGTTTTGCCTACTTCCTCTATATTTATTATGTGCATATTTATTTGTATATTTAACTATTTTATTCTCCTCTTTCCTTCTCATTATTTTTATACAAATTGCTGCAGGTTAACTTTACGATTATTTGAAGGGCTCTAGGTAGCGGAATATTCAGTGAGACTGTGACTGAAGGTGAAGAGTAATTAATAAATCCTGTAATGAATGCAATGACTGTTTAACATTAAGTTTCAAGTGACACCACTATCAGCATTTGGTGAGGACCTACCATTCTTTACTAGACCCTGTGGGGAAAGATGCAAAGGAAACAGTATAGAGTTTTTGTACTACAGATGTTACTTCTTGAAAAATATTTGACTCATAACCAGATCCTTTTATGTTACTCTCTTGCTAAATTTCATAAGTTGTAATACAATTATTTGAAAGGCATTTTAATGTGAAGTTATAATATTCATCATTTATCAGGTTTCAAAGGCTGTAATGTATGAAAATTCTTAAGTATGAGGTTATGTTTTAAAGTGTACTTCATGCAAATAGCTGTCTTGCTTTTATATCCTTTTCAGTAACCTTAAAAAGGAATGTTTTCAAATAGAACAGCCACTTAAAAAGAGGTTTTTCTGTTACCTGGCAGTCATAAATTCATATCCCTTTCTTCTGTGTTGTGAATGTAAAATCGTATTGAATGAATAGCAAGTACTTAGAATTCATTCACAATTTTTTTAAATACAAGATTAATTTTTAAAACAATTTATTATCAATAAAGTGAATATCTGTGCTTTGGAAACATGTACATCATTATACCAAAGTCATCCTCATGGTCTGAAAACAATGATGTGACAGAAAGAATGATGTTGTTTATTTAAATGTAGACATACATGTACATGTAAATTTATGTACATGTACACATACATAAACATATGTATGTGTATTGATACCCCACAGTAACCTGATTCTTTGCTATTATACTACTTACCACATGACAGTCTAATGTTAATTTATTTATATTTTCCTCTAACATAGCATCTTTGGAATAAGGACTGTTCCTGTCTCATTGACTATTAGATCTTCTGTTCTCTGCTTGGTGACTAGGACCAGACAAGCACTCAGTGTTTGTTGATGAATCTCCATATTATAATGTATGTTTATGAATTATTGTATGGCAACAATTTAATTGCTGCTGTCAGTTAAAATGTTTTAGTTCTATATTGAATAATTTAATTTTATAATTTTATACTTATGTTTTAAGGTTAAAATATATACTTAACAAAATAAGTATATGAAACTGTTATTAATAGAACATGAAAATATGTGAGCAAGACTATAGTAAAAAATTTGATACAATAAAATAAAAATAATAAAACAATAAATTAAAATATGAACAATGAGAAAAAGTGCAAGAATCAGCTTTGTGTGCAGAATGATTGTTTGTTCTAAGAGCAAATGACAGACATAGGTACAAATGCCATGACTGTAAATATACTGAAAGAGGACTGAGGGGAAAGGATGCTTAAGGCGGAGGAGTCATTAGAGTACAAAGAAAACTGCAACTTAAAAGAAACATTTTGAACTTTGAAGCCAAGTAAACTTTTGACCAAAGAATAAGGTTGACATTAATCTCTCTATAAATAACTAATAACCAATCTCATCTGGGGTTTGAAAGGTAGCATTTTGAAAGAAAAGTAATGAGAGTTCTAATAATGAAATCACGAAGACCAGCCAGGTGTCTAAGGATACATAGGTGCTGACAGCAATTCAAGGTGAGCAAGAACATAAGCTTATCAGAATCTTGAGAGCTGGTTCTCCCAGATAAAACAATGCTCCCCAATTCCTACTTCTGCTTCACTTCACATATGGGCCTGCTCTAAACTACCCAAGTTAGGAAGTGGCAACCTCTCCAGCAAAGACAGTTTCTCCCTTTGCATGGAACATCCCCAGGAGAAATCCCTACATGTTTAAGATGAATGATTCAACAATTTCAACAATCTCCATGATGTCAGTTCTATTTTCTCTCATTTATGCTCTTCAAATAATTCATAAAATAATCTCATCAGAAATCTGTGCATTCATTTATTCATTTTCATTCTACAAATATGTGTTAGGTACATGCTCTGTGTCAGATTACCAGGGTAACCATTGGCTTCCCTGGAAGACTATCTCAGAGTTTCTCAGGCTTATATGGATTAAATGAGTATACATCATTGTAGGTTTTCATTCTTTTTAGATAAGATAGTTTCTTTTAAAATTTGCATAGTATATTAGAGGTATAAGCATCACTGTACAATATGGTATTCTTAAACAAACTGAGAGGTAGTTAAGCAGATAAAATGACTAATTTTCATGGGGGAATCCCAAAGCTTCAAGGGAATTTTCTATTTTTTCCCTATTAAGTTGTTCTTCCTAGTGTTTTATCTGCTTTATGTAACCCTTGCATGTTATCACATTTACTTCATTTTTTTAGGGAAACCATGAGTCATCTTCGTGTACCTCATCTTCCAACACTCAGCTACTGGCAACAGTGAATTGCCAAACACTCATTTTTTTCTCTCAATACTTACTCTTCAGCCTGATTGTCTTGTTTGTAGAGTATCCTCTTAATTTTGTTCTAGACAGTTTACCCAGCCAGAATACGTGTCACAGAACACGTGTTCATTCATTCATTCCCACTGTGGTTTTTGCCTCTTGTACTTTTCTACAGTGCTACAGTAACACCTTTACCCAAGGACTTTCCAGTAAACTGTTTAGGAGAGTGAAGTGAGACCTCCTGGGTTCAAAGCCATAGTTATTATAGGTGATCCCTTTAGCCACTATGTGCCAAGGAGCAACAACAAAACTTACCTAGGACAAATTTGGAGGCTCAAAACTGTTGGAGGGTCAAATATGTTAATGCAGAAGACATATTTTCCTCAGAATCTGACTTGTGTTAAATGAGCTGAAGCCAACATCCTTATGACACTCTATGCAATGTCCATCTTGCTTTTTCAATTTGGAAAATGCTCATCTACCCTCAGTCTAAGCTTGGTTGTATCCTCATGGGGGAAGTGCACCATTTTATGCATGTGAGTATTACCACTTTTCTCACATTATGGAAATTGTGTGTTCAGACATATTTTTCCCTCTAGACTATGAACTTTTCTGAGATGAACAATCTTGTCAGAGTCACTTTTGTATTTCTAGGACCTAATGAGGAATCTGGCATTTTAAAGGACAGAATGGATATCAGATAAGATGATTTTATAATAGGATAATACTAGTACATGGCAGAAAAATTCTTAATTCTCTCTAAATAAAATAGTAAACTGAAGACAACAAAGGTGACATTTTGAAAGAAAAACAACTTGCATCTTTAATGCCTCTTTAAAGTCACTGTATCCCAGAGGCCAATGGAAACAGCAATTTCATTCCTAAACTGTGAAAAATATTCTAGTTACTCTGTTAAGGTATATCTTACCTTGAAAGTGTTTCCCTTTGTTGGAAGCCTTTTGTGTATTTCTTTACTGAATGCCTTACATCGCCCTTCACATAGCTCTTGGCTTGCACTGAAACTGACTTCATCGACATACCAAGTTTTCCTTTCAATTCAATGAATAATAGGTACCCGGCTTATCGAAACAGGTTGAACCACCCATACAGGGGTTGCTCCTCCCAGGCCTGGCCTCTCAGCTTCATCTGATTTACACTGAAACAATCACACATACACACACAAGCAGAAAAGTAGTGACCCCATTTCCCCCTATATTTTCATAGGTTTGGTGTCCGAAGAAGAGAAAATGTTATCTGAGATTCAGAAAACCTGAACTATCATTTCTTCTCCCTGTAACTCTGTCTTTGCCTCTAGCTCCTCCTGTGTCTGCTTAATGACTCCATTTTCTACACCATGTGCTTTTCCTTTGTACTTGTCTGTTTAGTACACTGGAGACTGGAAAACTGTGGTTTTCACAAATAGACTTGAATATTATATATAATTGGGGGATATGGGAAAATAATAATATTAAATTAATAATCATCAATTATATGCCATATTGTCATGCATATTGTTTTAGTAATTTTACTACAGCTCTTTAAAGTTACTTTTGCCTGATGAAATCAGAGACTCAGAAATTAAAGATATAATTCACAAAGCATATAGCTAGATTTGGGTAAAGGCAGGATGTGTGCCTTGGCCAGTGTGATTTCTGCGTTCATCTGTTTTCCACCTATATTTTATTCTATATGATATCAGGACTTCAGCCAGAAGAAGCCAACTCTTTGTGACAATAAGAAACCCTAACCAAAAGAATCTCATAGCTCAGTTCTGCTCTCTAGAAGAGCTATACTTTGAGTATTATAACCTCTCAATATAATGAGTAAGGAGTGTTTGAGAGTGATCCATTACGGAACTTTATAGAGTGTGTTTTTCACTTCTACAGGCTGTATTCCTTTGAGCTAATGAAGTCATTTTGAATGCTTTGAACAATGTTTTTCTGGAATATCCAGCACAGTGTAGGCTTAAGCTTTTAGAAATGCACCTACCATGAATGCTAACTTGTTTCTTTATGTTTTGTCAACTATAGCTATCAACAGCTACCCCAAATCATTAACTAGTGCCAGCCACGCCCATTGTATTTTCCCACCTGGTTTATATCACCTAAATTCTTCCCAACTTCCTCACAGTGTATATCTTTCTTTAGTAGGGTTTACAACTTCTCTAATAAACTCAATGTTTGTTCTCTCAAGTCGTTTTAAAATGTGTTGATTACGACTAATAATTTGATAATAGTCTGGCTTGGAATATGAAAAGAGACTTTCCCAAATTTTCTGTCTAATAGCTGATGAACATTCCAAGCAAATGTCACCTTTTATTTCCATGTGGAAATCAAGTTTTCTGGGCACCTGAGAAAGGGGGAAGGATGAGGGACAGGAGAAAGTGCCCATCAGCATAACTCTTAACACTCAATTGGAGTCTGTGCAGCAATGTCCCTCCAGTGGAACCAGGGAGCAATCACACACCTTCAGCTGAGGGATGAACAAGCTAGTTGAAGAATAAATGAATTTCTGGTCCTTAATTTTCATTTCAGCATAATAAATGCACTCCATCTCTGGTGGGCTGTGATTAGAAGAGGTCTTTTTCCCCCACTTTTTCTATGTATCCATCATTCTTAAATGTTTCATTGCTATTTATTACTAATGGTACTAATTTTAACATCTTATTGAAATTTATGTTTAGCCCTGACCAGAGTGACTCAGTGGGTTGGGTGTTTTAGGCAAGGTGAAAGGTCACTGGTTTGATTCCTGGTCAGGAAACATTCCTGGGTTGCAGGCCAGGTTGCTGGTTGAGGGCATGTGAGAAGCAAACAATCTATGTTTCTCTCACACATTTCTCTCTCTCTTTCTCTTCCCCTTGCCCTATCTCTAAAAATAAATAAATACAATCTTTAAAAACAATAAATAAATCTATTTTAGAATGTAAGGAAATGTTCTTGTTTTTGAAACTATAGATTTACTCATTTCAAAATAGTGTATGTTTATGAGAATATTTATAAAAAAAATAGAATTTTTGATTAAAAAGTGAATATCTCTGACAATCTTTCTGAAACACATTCCCAGATATAACATCAACCATTGTTAAAACTTTTTCCAGAAATGTTTTCATTAATAATCAAACATACACATATGTGTGTATATAGAGATATATATTTATATTTATGTGTATGAAGTTTGTCCAGAAAAAGTCCAGCCATTATTAATATAATTAGAATGATTTGCACAAAATCAATGTAACCTGGTAGACAAGGAGAAGGATTGGAATGCACATGCATGAACAATGACGACTTCACTCTACTGATCAGTGAGGGCAGTAGACACCATTGAGTGAGCATGTATATTGTGTGGCTGTCACATTCAAAATGACTGAGTAGAGCAATGAATGTGCATCAAATTTTGCATTAAGCTTGGACATTCCTCCATGGAAACTACTCAGATGATTCAGAAGGTTATAGCTATGTGCAACTAGTTATTGATAGCTTCATCATGACAACACACCCCCTCATGCATCACATCTCCTGCAGAGTTTTTTGGTGAAATATCAAATCACCCATGTGACTCAGGCCTGCTACAGCCCAGATGTGGTGCCCTTCGACTTCTAGCTTTTATTGCTTTTGAAAGGGAAGAGATTTCAGACTATTGATGAGACTCAGGAAAATATGAGGGGGCAACTGATGGTGAATGGCAGAACTATGTGAGGTCCCATGGTGTTTATTTTGAAGGGGACTGAGGCATCATTGTCCTATGTACAATATTTCTTGTGTCTTCTTCAATAAATGTCTTCATTTTTCATATTACATGGATGGATACCTTCTGGACAAACTATATATATATATATATATATATATATATATATATATATGCAAAAATAATATCCACCATATGTTGAACTCTTACTGTACTTTAAGAATTTCATTATTTCAAATGGGTTATTGTTCCAGGTTATGATATTATCAGATTGTATTAATAGCTAAAGTCACCTTATACTAATTATATACTCTTGCAAATTCTTTAACTATTTCGTACTTTTGTCTCCTCATCTTTAAAAGAGGGGTAATAACAATATCTCCTTCCTAGGGCTATAATGAAACTATGATGAAAAATTCATGTAAAACTTTTAGATTGATGCTTAGTATTCAGCAAGCATTCACTATTTTGATTTTTATCACCTTTAATACTATTAGTTTAGTGGTCTCCCCAGAAAAGAATCATTATTGCATCCATTTGACTGCAAGGAAATTGGAGTTTAGAGAGTTTAAGAAATTTCTCTAGATTACATATAGTTTCTGATGTAACGAGGGGTGGCTTATGGAATCTGGTCCTAAACCCATGCAATTTCCTATATTAGCTAAACTCCGTCATGGAGTGCTATGCTTTACTCTAAATACACCCAATGAATTAGTGTTCTGGTACCTACCATTTTCACTTAAAATATGATAATAAACAGATCATTTATATTGACCAATTAAATGTTCTAATTGTTTTGAATGCAGTATATTTTTAAAAATCAGTTTCCGAAGTGAAGAGAATACAATGTTGTTTATATAGATTAAGCATGTTTTTCACCACTATTCAATAAATAAGAGGCAGAGACAGCGAAAGAACTCAGTTCTGCTGACATGAAACTACATGCACGTAAGATCTTTACTTCTATCATATGTTGGGCGTATTTCTATGTTAGAGCAAGTGAGTCTATTTCATTCTGTTTTTGTATGTACAGCTATATTATGACTTATTTGTTTTTATTTATTTATTTATTTTGAATTGTTGTTCAAGTACAGTTTTCTGTCTTTTACTCCCATCTCAGCCCACCCACCCAGCCATACCTCCTCCCTTCCCTTTCCACCCTCCCTAGTTTTTGTCCATGTGCCTTTATACTTGTTCCTGTAAACCCTTCCCCTTTTCCCCTGTAATTCTAAAACCATCCCCATATTAATGAATACTCAAAAATTTTACCATTAAAAATTATAATATTAGATAATATATATTTTTCTTTCAACATTTTATGATTTTTATTTTGGCAAGGATACTTTCTTAGAAATAAAACAGCTTCATTAAAATAGAGTTTTAGAGTTTTGATAGAGTTTAAAATATTTTCTTGTAAATATCTGCACCAGTTCCCCATGTAGCGATAGTGTGTGGATGCTTTAGCGTATATTAAGACATGCATAGCATCTCTCCCTGTTTTTAGGTTGTGTGGGAGCCCGCCAGGCCGCAGGGAACCAAGGACAGAGCCCCCACTGTGAAAACGGTGGCGGGACTTGGTTTCTGGTCCCTGGAGCCGGCGGGTATCTTGACATCTTCCAGACCTTCTCCTTCTCAGCCTTGAAGGAAAGAACAAGGTCTTGGCATGTGCGTCATGTTCCAAGGAAATGATAATCTTGAGGACACTGCTATCTGTGGGCTAATGTTCTCAGGATGTGAGAACATCTTGCCCTCTTGATAGCTTTCGGGAATGTACAAACTTTTGTAAAACAGCGTTGTTCTCAGGCCACTGTAGTGCTGCATATAAGCCAGCAGTTCCTTGAATAAAGTTGCCATATGCCAGCAGAGCTATGGTCCTCTCCATTCTTTAGTCCACCGCCTCACCTCGCGATCCACCCTTGCTGCTGCGGGCAGCGGCAGAGTGGCGCCGGAAGAACAGGGACCCAGAAACTGGGGGTCTGGGGGGACCAGCAGTCCTAATCGCGAGGATAGAGGAGCCCGGGAGGACCGCTGCTACGGGGGCCCGGTAAGTAAAAGTAAAAGTAGCAGGGAGCAGTGTTGGAGAGTTGTTAACCATGGGAAATTCCCATTCATCAGATCAGGGACTTTTTGAAAAAGTCCTCTGCTCCTTATTGAAGGGGCGAGGCATTACTACCTCTAAGAGTCAAATACATTGTTTTGTAGATTTTATTCAACAAGTTTGCCCTTGGTTCCCGGAAGAAGGTACTATTAATGTGGAAACTTGGAAAAAGGTAGGAGAACGTATTCGTGAACACTACCGTGCTCACGGTCCAGAGAAAACCCCTGTTGATGCATTTTCTTTATGGACATTAGTTAGAGATTGTCTTAGGGGAGATTCTGAGCTTGAAAAATGGGAACGTGGGGCTCGTGGCAGTTTGCCAGCCATTCATTCGGCAGAGGATCTTTCTTGCTCACTTCCACTGCCAACTGCTCTGCCTCCTCCGACTTGGGAGGGGCGGTATGAAGAACCTAATCTTAAGGTGGCGCCTAATCTTAAGGTGGCGACTGATCTTAAGGTGGCGACTGATTTTAAGGTGGCGACTGTTCAATCGGGGCCGCCAAACCCTGATGAAGCAGATTGGGGAGATCTAGCAGGTCAAGCGGAGCCCGGATAGCTCAGTTGGTAGAGCATCAGACTTTTAATCTGAGGGTTCAGGGTTCAAGTCCCTATGTCAAAAGTTTGTGCAACAAGCTATTCAACAAACTCGAGATCAGTTTCCTCTTGCATTAATCATCCATTACATGGATGACATTCTATTAGCTCATGAAAGCGAGTCTTATTTGTATTCAACTTTCCAGCATATACAACAAGCCTTATCCCAATCAGGATTGCAGATCGCTACTGATAAGGTACAAAATACCTATCCATTTTCTTACCTAGGGTATTCATTAAAACCCTCTTCCTTCTCTCCGCAGAAACTAACCATTGATACTTCTCAATTAAAAACTTTACATGATTTTCAAACCTTTCTAGGGGAACTCAATTGGATCCGCCCTTCACTTAAATTATCTACTGGTGACTTAAAACCCTTGTTTAATCTTCTTTTAGGAGACCCTAATCCCTCGTCTCCTAGATCCATGACTCCAGAAGCAAAGAAGGCTTTACAGTCTGTAGAAAATGCTTTATTAACAGCTCAACTCACATATTGTGATATTTCACGACCGTGGTCCTTGATTATTCTTCCTACTACCTTAACCCCAACAGGAGTTTTATATCAAGAAGGTGTATTGCAATGGATCCATGGATCGTCTACTCCAAAGAAAGTTTTGAGTCCCTATCCCTCTCTGGTAGCAGAACGCATCCAGCAAGGGCGCAAAATCTCTCTCCAAGTTTTAGGACATGATCCCACTGTTATTGTTATACCTTATACCGCTGAACAACTTAACTGGCTTCTTAACTTTAACGACATTTTTGCTCTTGCCTTTGAAGGTTTTGCTGGAACCATCTCTCATCATCTGCCCGCTGATAAAATTTTACAATTTGCCCATACTGCACGATTTATTTTTCCTAACATTGTCACTTCTGAACCTTTATCAACTTCCTTTACCCTATTCACAGATGGATCTTCTAATGGACGTGCTGTTCTACTTACTCCTACCAAGCCTCTCATCTGGACCACCCCTTATGTTTCAGCTCAAGAAGTGGAACTGTTTGCTGTCAGCCAAGCTCTTGCCCTATATAATCAACCATTTAATCTTTACACAGATAGCCAATATGTTGTTCGAGCTATGGCTGTTTTAGAAACTGTTCCTTTAATTCATACCTCTAATCATACGATTTCTCAGCTTTTCTCAGATATTCAACAACTTTTACAGAAACGACAGTTTCCCTGTTTCATTGGTCACATTCGAGGACATTCCTCCCTTCCTGGACCCCTTGCCCATGGTAATCAAACTGCAGATACTTTTACGCAAATTTTCCTTTCACAGGAGCAAAAGGCTACATCTTCTCATGCTCTGCATCATCAATCTGCTCGCTCTCTTCGTTATCAATTCCGTCTCACCCGAGAAGCTGCCCGTCAAATTGTTAAATCATGTTCTACGTGCGCTCAGCTTCTCCCCGTGCCTCATTATGGTATCAACCCTCGTGGTCTTAAACCCAATGATCTTTGGCAGATGGACGTTACCCATTGCCCAGCGTTTGGACGATTACGTTACTTACATGTCACCGTTGATACCTGTTCTCATTTTATCTGCGCTTCTCCTCTCACAGGTGAAAATGTACGCAATGTTATTACTCACCTTCTCTTTTGTTTTTCAATCCTTGGAGTTCCTAAGGTCTTGAAGACAGATAATGCCCCAGCGTATACTAGTAAAAGTTTCGCTTCTTTTTGTGCTTCATTTCAGATTTTACATAAAACAGGTATACCTCACAACCCACAAGGACAAGGTATCATTGAACGTACTCATCTTTCCCTCAAACATCAGTTCTCTAAATTAAAAGGGGGGAGATGGTATGATCCTCATTCTCCTAAACTGTTAGTGTCACATTCCTTATTTGTTCTTAACTTTTTAACTTTGGATGCAGAAGGACGCTCCGCGGCTGATCGGCATTGGGGGCCGCGTATGCGACATTACCCGTTGGTTTATTGGAGAGACCCCATAGATGGCTCTCGTCATGGACCTGACCCAGTTTTAGTTTGGGGCAGGGGGCATGTTTGTGTTTTTCCAACAGACGCAGAAGCCCCTCGTTGGCTTCCTGAACGTTGTGTCCGACATGCCCAGAAGCAAAACGAACCGGCTGCGGGGACGGCTAGCACGCTTGACGATGCAGCCTCGCCTCAGCCACCCGGAGCGAGCTCGGAGAAGACGCCAACGTCTGGCGATTTTGCTGAGCCTTTTGTGGATGCTGAGGATTCAAGTGAAGACTGAGGAATATTGGGCTTTTGTCCCTAATCCTCCAATGATGCATCCTGTGACCTGGAACGATAATGACTTTGTTCCTGTTTATGTTAACAATACTAAAGTTTTAGGACCTCCTTCTATAGGACATGTTATCCCAATATCTACGCTTTATAACTACACAGGATTATCTACTACTTTGCCCATCTGTTTTTCATTAGACAATAATAACTGCACTCTTATCTCTAGATATGCTGATTGGGATGGGAATTTCACTAACGGGACTCACTGGGGAGTGGACTTACTATACCTACGACGAAATGTCTCAACTACCATTGTAGGACCAGGAGATCCCCCACCTGATATCCCATTGTGCAAGCAGAAAACACCATCCCCAAGTCAATTGGGACCTGCTTGGAGAATGTGCCATCTCAACTATACCATCTGTGATCAAGGGCTTTGTGACTGGAGTGATTACCGCCCCACAACATTCAGACCAATGAACTTGCTGTATGGTATATGGACTAGAAATAACCGTACATTTCAAAATATGTTATGGAAAGCGGTTGCTGCCCTTCAATATGTCACTGTAGCTAAAAGAGATGTTCAATGGGTTCACCTTGGAGACCAGGACGCTATGAATGTTTCGGGGACTCAGAAAAATGTTTCAATTATTGCTTGCGTTCCAGATCCATATGCTTTTGTAGCCGGAAATGTTCAACTTATATATGATCAAAAGTATAACTTAAGCTGTCATAACTGCTTCCTAACCAATTGTTTAAATGCATCAATGAATGTTACATCATTTGCTGTTATTAAGCAACCTGCCTTCACCTTTCTACCTGTTAACCTTTCCATCCCCTGGTTTAATGATCCAGGATATGCTATTATTAAGGCTACTAACGATTTGATTTTCGTTATTTTGCTTTTGTTATGTATACCTTGCATCATTCGGTTTTTTATCAAACAAATCAGTGGCTTGTACGTAGACCTCAAAAAACATAAGCTGGACATGACGAGGAATGTGGAGCCGGTTCGATATATAAAATAAAGAAGGGGGAGATGTGGGAGCCCGCCAGGCCACAGGGAACCAAGGACAGAGCCCCCACTGTGAAAACGGTGGCGGGACTTGGTTTCTGGTCCCTGGAGCCGGCGGGTATCTTGACATCTTCCGGACCTTCTCCTTCTCAGCCTTGAAGGAAAGAACAAGGTCTTGGCATGTGCGTCATGTTCCAAGGAAGTGATAATCTTGAGGACACTGCTATCTGTGGGCTAATGTTCTCAGGATGTGAGAACATCTTGCCCTCTTGATAGCTTTCGGGAATGTACAAACTTTTGTAAAACAGCATTGTTCTCAGGCCACTGTAGTTCTGCATATAAGCCAGCAGTTCCTTGAATAAAGTTGCCATATGCCAGCAGAGCTATGGTCCTCTCCATTCTTTAGTCCACCGCCTCACCTCGCGATCCACCCTTGCTGCTGCGGGCAGCGGCAAGGTTGGGTTCCCCAGAGTAGAGTCTGAAACTGGTCATGTGATGCCAGGACACAAACGGCATACTTGCGAGTGAGGGCTGTGCGAGGGCTTCTTTGGCTGAGGTTTTTCTCTGGAGAATGGGGCAGATCAGAGCCTTAGCCACTCAGCCTCTGAACAGGTGAGATGTGAGGTTGTGGACACTGGCTGCTAATGGGAATCTAGGCAACCAACACGTTTTGCTCTGATTCATGCTTCACATGCACAGGCCCACTTATGTTTACCACTAAATTAACGTAACCACTCGCAGCTTTTGGGGGGCTTTCACTGGTCACACTTTCTGAGAAAATTTACAAGATGAATATTGGGACAAAACACCAAAACACCACCTCCACAGCCATAAGAAGCAGCACTGGGGTGGTGAGGGAACACACACGCTGTCACTGAGAACATGAATATCAGCCTCAGGCAGCAGGGATGGTGTTACACCATGGGCACTAGCACTGTAGTCACCCGGACACCATTGTTGGTCTGGTATAACTCCTGAATTCGTGAATCCTTCCAACAGTAGAAAGAGTGTAGTGTCATCAATTTGCCACCGAGTGAATGGTTGGTTAATTTGATTGGTTTGTTGGCATTCCTTCCTGTGCTACTCAATTTATTTTCCTCACAGGAACCAGAAAGTAAATACATTGAGATAGAAATTGAAACTGAAATGTTCTCATTACTCTTAGACTGAAGTTAAAGCCATGACCTCTATATACTGCTTATGTTTTCCTCATTCAACTTCAGCTCCAGTCTGTAGAAAACGACTTGTGAGTCCCTGTGTTTACTATTCTCTAGTCTCAGTATATCCTGGCTATTTTGCACATATTGTCCATTTGAACAGAAAAGTTTTTTCAGGAAGTCTGTTATCACAAAGGTAGCTATAGAATCAGGATGACCTGGGATTAAAAATAGCCTACACCTTTTATTACCTATTTTACATTTCATAAGACAATTCTATCAAACTTCTGGTTCCTATCAGTACAATGAAGATAGTAGTGGTCATAATATTTTATTAAATAATATAGTCATAATATATTAATAAAAGCATATTAACTATAAAATATAAATAAAAATAACATTTTTCTATAATGAATGATGTATTATGATGATATATGATGTTTGGAACATTTACTATGTGACAGTCATACTCATTCTAAAATTCTACATGTTATCCGAAGTCTCAAAAGAGAGTGTTACAAGTTAGTAAAACATGCAATAAATATTAATAATTATTACTATTATGTACTCCTTCTACATACCCACTCAAATTATGTGGTTAGTTTCCATTAAATTTTTTTGTTAACACTTTTTACTAGTAACCTCTTCTAACTTCTAGAAACAATTTGATTCTTCCTGTATGTGTCTAGTTCCCCATTCTTACCAATACCATAGCTCTTTTTTTTCATACTGTATTATTTTGTTGATTTTTTAATCTTCCCCAAATACAACGTGTGCTGCTTCAGGACAGGTGCCAGGGCATACTCATTCTTATGTGCCTAGAGTTTGGCACCTCCTCACATATATGAGGAGATTATTGAATATGTTTAGGTAAATGAAAGAATGAACCCACAGTCACTACCAAAAAAGTAGTAGGGAGGCTCTAGACCCTTGGCTAAATGCAGTCAAAGCAAGTAGCTGGTTTAATTATCTCACTACTCACCATATGGTTCTCCAGAAATATACACTTACAGTAAAGTGAGGGGGAAGAGTTTTGCACATAACATGATTTAATAGAAAAGTTATTGGTGGCAAATATGAGACACCCTCATGAGATTGCTAAAAATATTTGGATGGACATATTTGATAATAATCTATTCAGATTTTCAGAACTTTTTAGTGGAGAAAGAGGAGTTCCCCAAATTCTGTTCACTGTTATTAATATAACTCTATTGAAGCTCCACAGATATTCTACAAATAGGAGCCAATATTTTTGTTTGCTTATGCAGATTAAGTGTTTAAGGTAAACAGAAGCAAATTGTGTGTGCTTAGGAGTTCTTAGGGTGAAGCTTTGCTTATGTCTAGGACTCCTGGGAAAGCCTGCTTTGTAGTGAGTTTCACAAAATCAATTCCAAAAAGAAGAAATATAAATATTCTGGATTTCGAGATACTATTAAACAATACCGTGAAACCTAACTTGAGTGAACTCGAGGCACTGGAAATGAGACAAGGAAAATAATACAGGATTTTAAATTATCATTATTCTATGGTTAAATGATTTGGAAAACACAAGCCAAAGAAGTGTCAGATGTGCACCCCAATGTTCATAGCAGCACAATTTACAATAGCCAAGAGCTGGAAGCAACCTAGGTGCCTGTCAGTAAATGAAGAGATCAAAAAATTATGGTACATACACACAATGGAATTCTATGCAGCAGAAAGAAAGAAGAAGCTACTACCCTTTGCAACATCATGGATGGAACTGGAAAGCATTATGCTGAGTGAAATAAGCCAGGTGTTGAAGGACAAATACCATATGATCTCACCTTTAACAGGAAGCTAGCAACAAAACAAACAAGCAAGCAAAATAAAAACAAAGACACTGAAATAGAGAACAAGGGGACAGTGACTAGAGGGGGGAGGGGAGGGAATTTCAGGGGGAACAACAACAACTCAGGGGGGTAGAAATGGGAGGGAGGTGGGGAACACTAGGAGGGTGGGCTGGAATGGGATTAAAAGACAGAAAACTGTTCTTGAACAATAATTAAATTAAAAAAAGAAGTGTTAGATGGTCTTTTTCAGTGTACACATAATTTGATAAAGAACAGACATCACATGTCCATAGAAATTCATTATTAATAGGTAAACAGTTTAAGTTTATGATCTTATAACAAATTGTTTTTATACACATTTAAATTATAATTAATTTTCTTAGGCAATTTGAAGATGATAGTAATATTACAACAACATAATAAAAATGGGGTTCTTGAAATCATCTAAGTAATACATTGCTGAATATTACTGAACACGTTATAAGAATTCAGAAATAGGCATTTTTCACCATAAAATCAAATTTAGGGTACATTTAAATTCTACTGTGTACTTGATGTTACAATGCAATGCCTAAGAGTCTACTTATGGGATATTCACTCTATTGCCTTTCATCAGAATATATGCAAGAGAGTAGAAATAACATCATCCTCTGGGGACTGTATTCCTACAGTAAATATTAGATAAATCACTCCAGTAGTGCAAGTTTAAAATATAAAAGTCTTTTACATTGAATACACATTGGAAAACAATGGAAATGAAATCTTTTCACTTGTGTTGTCACCTTTGACTATAGAAAAGAAAAATTTTAGCAACAGTGCAAATAATAGATTAGAAAGGGCAGACTGGTTAAAAATAACATTAAATCTTAGATGACAGATAGTAGGAGAGATCATTGGAAAAAATAAGAATGATACTCAGTTTTTATATTGAGAATCTAATTTCTGTGGCAATGTTACTATACAGCCCTTTCTAGAGTATTTCATATTTTGCATATGATACGTTAACTTGTGGATCATACTTTACAATTGACCTAAATGAGCTTTAAATCCTTGAGCTGTCCTTTCTCACTGACCTAAAAAGCAAACATTGGAAGTGTAACAAAAAGTTTTTACCTGACATGACTTCCACAGAGCATAAAATCTTTTTTTAAACAACTAGAATCTACTTATGGTCAATGACCCTGTGCTTTGACAGCAGGTGTTAAGATTTTTGGACTTTTTGGGTTTGGTCCCTATTTTTTTCAACTCATCAATAAAATTACTCACCTTATTACTATGGAAATTAATAATTAGGTTTCACTTTAGCTCTTTTTCAAATTACTGATTTATAGGCAGCCAGATTTTTGTAAAAAGCTACATATTTTTGTGGGCATCTCATATTGAACATTGAAATAAAAACTCATTAAAGAGATAACAACAATATTTTCCTAAAGTGTTATATCTACATCAATATATGCTTAGCCAAAGGTATTAACTTACCTTTTTTTCAAATAATATACAAGTTTTAATACACTATTGTAACTTTAACCTAAAATAATTCTAATACTAACTGTTGAATACTTTTGAAGTATATTGTTATCAACCAATTCTGAGATTATATCCCAAAAAATCTTATTTCGCTTCAAACATAGCCATTTAATACTTTCAATCTTTATTTGTAGATAATACATATAATTTCAATGCACAATTAATTTTGATTTATGTTATTTCAATTAACTATATGTATTTATATTTTTATATGTAAAATGCTATTATAATTATCATAATTGAGTATTATTATGCTACTATAATTATCATAACTAATTATTGTTAATATCATTCATTCAACTTGATATAATGTACCTAAGTGTTTTCATATTGTTAGTCATTTAGTTTAGAACTTTTAATCACTATATACATATATGTTTTGCTAATAGTTATCTATGAAAATATAATTATTTTATTATTTTGAGAAAATTATTAAGTTTCTAGATCATTTTGTATATCATTCATTCATCTGTCTTATCATATAGGGAAAAATTCTTCCTGAGGGAAACTAGCAGTAAAGGAGACTCAATCAACATTTAAACCTAGGTTATACCTGGATTTTTTCAAAATCATTGTGATGTGTCTCTACTGAATTACACTGCTCCTGTCGAAAGAGCATTCTTACATAATGTTCCCTGACTCAGGTCATTACAGATGTCTGTTAAATAGAATGAAGAATCCCAGACTCCACTCTAGGCCTTCTGGAAATGAATTTCTGGAATCAGAATTTAAAACAATCTGCATTATTACTAAGATTATTAAGTAATTTTTCTAGCCACTAATAATTAGAAAATTACTGCCTTGCCATTGCTAAATGATTAGGAAAATTTTCCCCTTATTAGGAGTCATCCATCTTCACATAAGCTGTTTCAGTGTGCTTAGTACTTACATTTTTACAAAACATTTCTCTACCTTTTCTCTGAAAGCACAAACCCTGAAGTTTTTTCCTTTAATTTTTTACCTCATTTTATTCAATGACTATCAGTGACATTATCTGGTCAATTCTCCTCTGAGCTTCTTCCCATCAATGATAACTTGGTACAAAGATCCTGAAGTATTCCTGTGTCCTTGAATGGCTGCTGTATTTACAACAGTCTAAGTTGTCTCTAGTCACCATTTCAATTATTATTATTTTTTTTGGTATCAACCTCCTCATGTTGGCCTAGGGAGATTTTATTTTACACCAGATAAAATTTAAGGTTAGTATTTTGGAATATAGCTGGTTGAATCTCCAAAGGAAAGAATTTGATGTGTTCTTATAGTAATGGGATTATTCATTATCATTTGTGGGAAATAAGAGTATTGTTAGTCTTTGAACATTTTAAGGTAATTGCTCATATATATATATATGTATATAATTTCTATATATACAAATATATATATAGTATATATATATATATTTAGACATTTTAAATATTATTACTAGGATCAATATGACACACATATTGAACAGCTTTAACCTGGCTACTTTTAGAATTCAATGATTTTCGGTAGGCCTCATGCTATCAGTTTGCACTGATGCATGTTGTAGTTGTAACAAATAGCCTCATGAGAAGCCAAATTCTAGCCATTGTAGAGATGTAGTTTAGGATGTGCTCTAGTACTCTAGTATACTCTTCAGGAGAAACCTGGAAAATATCTTCTCCTTTCAGTCTAGTGCCAAGAAAATCCATCCTGATCCATGGTTTGATTTCGTACATTAAGAACAACTTAACTTGTTTTTCTCTTTTGTTTTGTCCCCCCAAAAAACTGGAGCCAAATATTTTGGCCACACCTCTCCAGATCATATACAAAAAACAAAAAAACAAACAAACAAACAAAAACCACCTGGCTGGTATGGCTGAATGAATTGAGCTCCAACCTGCAAACTGAAAGGTTGCCAGTTTGATTCCCCATCAGGGCACATGCCTAGATTGCAATCCAGGTCCCCAGTTAGGAGTGTGTGAGCAGTAACTGATCAGGTGTTTGTTGCACATTGATGTTTCTCTCCTTCCCATTCTCTGTCCCTCTTCTTCTCTCTAAAGTAAATCAATAAATAAAATCTTTAAAAAAAAACACTACTAGGTGCAATTTTGTGTGCAGTAGTTTTGTTGTTTGCTTTTTTCTACCCATGCGTTACTTTTGCCCCCCACACAAAACAATTTAATTTACTTTTAACCATGTTCTATATATTAATTAAAGCCAGCAGTCCATGTAATAAAATTAAGAATAAACTATTTTTTTAAGATTTTATTTATTTTATCTTTAGAGGGTAAGGGAAGGAGGGGGGAGAGAAACATCAATGTACAGTTGCTTCCCGTGTGTCCCCCGCTGGGAACTGGCCTGCAACCCAGGCATGTGCCCTGACTGGGAATTGAACCTTGATCTTATGGTTTGTAGGCCCACACTCAATCCGCTGAGCTACATCATCCAGGGCAAGAATAAACTATTTAATAAAATAACAGTTTTTGAAGCCTTGATACACTGTTATTTAAATATTCTTTTATTTATAGAGGGGAGGGAAATAAGGGAAAAGAAGGGAAAGGGTCATCAATGAATGTGAATAAAGGACACATGGAGAAAGCCAAAAAGGGTGATAGGATTGAGTTTGGGAGGTGGAGGTAAGTGGGGAGGGGGACAGTGGTGGTGGGAAAATGAAGACAACTGTATTTGAACATTAATACATGTGGGGGCCCGCCAGGCCACAAGGGGATCAAGGACAGAGTTCTCCACTGTGAAAATGGTGGATGAACTTGGTTTCTGGTCCCTGGAGCCTGCGGGTACCTTGACACTTTCCTAACCTTCTAGTTCCCAGCCTTGAAAGACACAACAAGACCCTGGCGCAGGTGTCATGTTCCCAGATGGTTATGAGAACTTCTTGCCCTTTTGATAGCTTAAGGGAGTGCACGAACTTTGAAAACCAACATTGTTTCTAGTTCCTTGCAGTCTTGCTTTAGGCTTTAACAGTTTGTATATAAGACAGCTGTTCCTTGAATAAAGTTGCCATTTGCCAGCAGAGCTTATGGTCCTCTCCATTCTTTTAAGTCCCTCGCCTCACCTCGCGACCACCCTTGCTGCAGCGGGCTGCGGCAAATACAAAATGATTTAAAATAATAATAATAAATTAAATAAGTAAATATATTCTTATTTATAGAAGTTTCTACCCTTTTTGTGGTTTTCATTTGCATTTTTATTATCAATACTATTAAATAATTTTTGTTTTTCTTCATGAGCTTTCTGCTCCTTCAGTTTTATAACTTATTTGTTCAATTACAGTTGCACTTGTTTTCCCTTTTCCTGCCTCCACCTAGCCCCACCCACTTTCTTCCCTAAGTCCATCCCATATTGTAGCCCATGTCCATGGCTTATGCATGAACGTTCTTTGCTTAATCTCTTCACCGTCTTTCATTCAGTCCCCTCCCTCCCCTCTGGACTCTGTTAGTCTGTTCCATGTATTTATGCTTCTGTTTCTATTTTTTATTAGTTTATTATGCTCATTAGATTCCATATATAAGTGAGATCATGTGGCATGTCTTTCACTGACTGGCTTATTCTGCTTAGCATAATAATCTCCAGATCCATGCTTGCTGTCTCATAAGGTAAAAGTTTATCTTTTTGGCTTTATATACTAGACAGGTAGATTAAAAAGGTAAGTAGATATGTAGATTGGTAGTAAATATGGATAATTCAAATAGGATACATACACTTGTTTTTATTGATGAAGTATATACCCATTAACATTTATCACTTAGTTTTAATGCTAATTTTAATTGAACAACATATTTGAATTCTCATTCAAGAAAATATTTTTTCATCTTGTTTTTTCTACTGATGTTGACTGCTTTAAAAATAATTCTCAATGATATGCAAAACACTGTTAGTAGCTAAAAATGGAAACCAATACAAAAATGCTCCCTGAAATCTATAGAATTCTGCTATACCATGAGTTTAAATATCGATGCATGATCAATAGAAACTGTCAGTAGGCAATTGCTTTAGCCTATAATTTTTAAATGGAATTTTGTTGTAGCAATGATATTAGATTGAGAAAAATCGATATGTTTGAATATATAGAGCTGAAATGGCTACTATTTCATAAATGTTAAAGTTAATAAAGCACCCATAAAAAACTCATGTAATATAAAGTGTATATATTTACGATGATGGATCTGTTGTGCCTTCAAAGGAAACATAATTGTACTACTTAAATGGAATGAGTCTTCTATATTATAGTCTAGAATGGCTGCGCTTTCTTTGATTTGTTATTATAGAAGTAATGTTAATTAAAGGTTATAATAACATATGGGAATAAAATGGAAGATTTGTATGTCTGAGTAATCCTAAATTTGTGAGTAATTCTTTACCCATGACTTGAAATCAACATCCTTGCACACACCAATTTTGCAGTACATTATCTGCAGCTGCAAGAAACAATGCACCTAACTTGAGAAGTTTATCTTTCACAAAAGTTTTACCAAACACTACTAAAATATTCTCCTTGCCATATTGGTTTCCCTTGCTAGTATGTATTTTTGTTAAGAACATTTGTAAACTGCATCTTCAGTAAAATAAATAAACCCTGTAAACTGAGAGATGACCTTGCTTTGTTACTCTAATTAAAGAAAAACTCCCCTGTGTTGAGTTGTCCTGATATTTACCATGTCCTTCCTTTTGCACTTTTCTTTCTAGCTCTCATTTGACTGTATTATAATATATTTATTTGTTTATATAAAACTTGCCTTGCTCACTAAATATAAACTCTTGTAGAGCAGAGATTTAGTTCTGCTCCTATGTTATCCTCAGTGCATATAATGGCACTTGGCACATAATAATCACTCCATAAATATTTGTTTAATGAAAAAAATGAATAAGTTATATAAACCTCCCCATAGTGAAACCAATTACTGGTATTGGTTCAAACAACTGGTAAAGGTAACAAATAACTTAACTTTAGCTATGTTACACAAAATGAGAGAACTCTAAGAGCTTTCCTGTCTTTCGATACAGAGCTTTACTGCGAATGTGAGTAATACACATTGTTAGGTTAGGTCTGCAGAAATAAATTTGGTCTTGACAAGTCTGGGGCAGTCGGGACTCAAACCCCTACACAGCCACCTAGCTACTCTTCGGTACAGAGCAATTCAGTTAATCTCTCTGTTTCTCTAATTTACGTATAAGTTACATATATAGCTCTCTGGGTTATCATGAAGTAAAATAATGTTCGCAAATGTGTAGAATATGGTAGGTACTCATCAATAGTAAATTCTGTTCCTTTTTCATATATAAATAAAATATCATAAATAAAAATTTTAAATCTGTTTAGGGCAACCAAGATCTATTTTTTTTATTATTCAGCGAGGAAGGTTATGCATATAGTTATCTCTTGATTTTGTAAAAATCAATAAAAAGCTATTAGATGTGGGAATAAACATCTAAACCTAAAAGGAAATAAAAATACATTAAGCTCAACAACATTTTGACATCATAAGTATATAAAACCACTGTCTACTAACTTTGAATGTTGAATAATAGGAGAAAAGATGTTATTCTTTCATGAGAAACCCACAAGAATATCTGAAGTATTAAGAGAATAATATAATTTCTTCTTTGACCAAACATGTTGACCAATTTATAGCTTCATATCTTAAACATCTGCATTTCTGATGTCTCAGGTCAATTTCTTTGTTAATTGCATTTTGCATCACTAGTCCAATACACAATATATCTTGATAGATTTATACAGCTTACCAACCATTTGAGATCAGGTACTTATTTTTAATGATTTTGTATAATCTTTTAAACTTAAACTGTTTTAAATGTGAGTGCTTAAAAATACTGCTTGAATTATTTTGGATCTAATAATAGAAAATTGATTGTATTTATAAGTCAGAGGACATTTATTTCATTTATAAGTGTTCTTTAATAGGATATGAAAAATAAAGTAAAAGAGGAAATGTAAAAGTAAAAGAGTAAAAGTAAAAGAGGAAATGAAATTCTTCAGCCAAATAAGAAAACAAAGTCTTAAGCTTTGTAGAATATAGGTCTAATACTATAAATTTAAACTCAAACAATACAGATACTGAGAAACACTATACATTTCTCAAGACTTTAGGTAGAATATAAATGTATTTAAAAGTAAGTATATTATATATGTAAAAGAACTGTCTGATTTTCTATGGTGTGGAGAGCTAAAGCAAAAGCAGACAATGGTAGAAGAGGGGGAGATTATGTCCCTCCCCCAGTGGTGGCTTTTCAATAGTTTTACTCAGATAATTCAGAAAAAAATGTTTTTAAACTTGTGAATGCATTCAAACATTTAAAAATTGATCTAAATTTTGATTCTAACTATAAAACTTCAAAAGATTCATTTTAACTGCTACAATACTTTTTCAAACATGTACAAATGTGTAATGTAAGTACTAGGTGTAATGTAAGCTCTAAAATTTTATGTACTGCTTTGACTTCTATGAGCCTCACAGAGCCCCTGAGTACCTGCACTCACCACATGCCACAATACAAATCACTAGCTTTTCTATCAACCAAAAAGTGCATCTGTACAACCTAAAAGTCAGACCTGCACAGGCTGAGGCAGAGATGGCTTTGCTCTGTCATCTCTGACATCTGGGCGCAGGGCACTTCCATTTCACCACCCTGCTACTCAGACTTCCACCACAGCAAAAAACCTACTTCCTGAAATTACCGTGCAAACCTGTGGTACAGGGAAGGGGGTCAATTCAACCCTTACATAAACCCATTTTCCTTAGATCATACAACTATTGATTTTGAGGAGGTCCCTGTTACTAAGGATATTGATTTCTGGCCCACTGGAAGAGGAAATTTATAAATATCCACATGGTAAAAGAAACACCTTTTCCTTTACATCAAATATAGCTAGTGACAATAAAAAGAAGGTAGAAGGGAATAAAAAAACTGGATAAAAATAAAATTAAAACAGATCTCTACAAATTGACCCAATGGGAAATCCAAAATTTGGTCAAATAATTTACACAGCAAAAAGATAAAAGAGCATTGATTGCCTTTTATAGCTCTATAGTATAGATGCTGAATTAACTTTAACATTCCTGGAGATACACAAACTGCCAAGGTTCATGGACTTAATACTAGAGCTCAAATTATAGTTGTACCTGTGTGTCCCACTAAATTTAAGCATGATTCCCCCTAAAATCTTAGAACTACTGAATTTAAAAATAGAGGACAAATAGGGATGCCTCACTTATCTATTTCACTGTAACTACTGCACACATCATGCTAAAATACCCCATTGTGGACCACTCTTAACGAAGAGGCCCAATCACCTCCTCAGAACCTGCTCTTTAAGTTGCCAAATAATAATTTGGCATCCTGTTGAATACCACTATGGCTGCAGACTTTGATTAATCTAAATCCATGTTCCCAAGGGACATGCATTTCCTACTTCACTGCCACACAGTTCCTTCAATTGCTGTTATTGGCCATGAAAGTGGACACCTTTAGCATTCAAGTTTTTGACAACAACCTCACAGGTAGGTGTTCTGCTAAAATGTTTGCTTGATTTCCTAAGGAGGAAATTCTTCTATTTCTTAAAAATGTTAATTATCACTGAATTAGATATTTCATGAGAAAGGGTAAAGTAGATGATTGTAATATAAGGCCTAAAATTTCAGGCACTGCCTTGAAATCTTTGAGCCTCACAGGACCCTCTAAGAGTGAGTTCTTCTCCTTTCATTAGATATGCCCCCTACCCAGTGGAGAAAACTGCCCCTCTGGCTAGTTTCTCTGTCAGCTGGACCAACCACAATCCAACAATCCTCATCCTATTGGATTTCAATTTTCTACCAGAACAGGGACACTTCACCCACTGGTTGCTGCAAAGGCTGACTGCTGGAATCCCTTCTGGTTCACTTTGCTCCAGAATACAAGAGTGGCCCTGTGTGGCCCTGTGTGGTGTGCACTGTCCTCCTTCCCTGCATTATGAATTTATGTCACTAACAAAATACTGTAAATTTTATCTGTTCCATGCTCATAATGTGCATTTGGTCATTTCACATTATTTAGGGCATAGATCTTTCTCTCAACAATCGAATGAGTAAGAAACAAGTAGAAACTAGGCATCTCTTATCAATATTAAAAATATAAAAAAGCTTTTCTTTAAAAGTAAAAAATTGTCACTCCTTATGGTAGAAATTGTATTTCTACCATACTGACCACACATCTGAAAAGATAGTAGAAATAATATGCGCTTAATAAAAGCTATACAAAAGATCATTTGCTACTTAACCAAAGCAAAAAAAAAAAAAAAAACAACAAAGCACAACCAAATCTCTACACCTATATTTAAATGCATAAATGTAGATATTTTCTCATTAAAAGCTCTTAATTTTTATTTGTAAAAGTTGTTAGTGTTTTTCTTTCTTTATAATGTCCATGGAGTTAAGCATGAAACGTTCTTAAAAAGGACAGTATTGTCCTATATTTTATTCAGAAATAGTATTGTTTCATAAATATTTAGCATAAGCAAATTTTATTTTAGTGTAAGACATAAGATCAAATTACTTTGTAAATGACTAATAATTTCTAAATGCCATAATTTTAATAATGTTATTTTCTTGCTCTGTAACATTATTATATTACTATCTTTTTATTTGTTTCTACTGATCTCTCTCTGCATCATGTTCATAATATCATAATTTTCACAGCTTTATGTATTTAAAATATGGTAAAGACACCTAAACATATTGCCCTTTGCCCTTATTTTGAAAAAATTTCCTTCCATACTTCAGTCTTTGTTTTCATACTCTTCAGTAACTCTTTCCTGATGTTGGCATGTCTTACCAAATCTATTCTGTAATCTTGTCTTTGTTACATAATGTAAATTTTTAAATAATATTTTTGTGTCATCCTATAACTTTTCTTCAAAATTGATTGATCAGGTACATCCTATGAGGAGAATGAATGATCAATCAGTAAGAATAAGGCAGTTTCACTAAAGAAAATACATCTTATAAAACAAGAGAGTTCATCTTAATTATAATCTGAGGAATATTATAAAGAATAAGTAGGAGCCTCCAGGTGAGAGGTTGAATGTATTACAAATTAATGACCGTCAGAAAGTCAAAAGTTGGCTGTTTTCATGTTCTCCTTAATTACGCACAAACAAAATCATTACTCAGGTACAGGAAGAAATAGATCTGGTAACTGGTGACCTGATTCACCATGTTCTCCTACTAGGTGAAATTATTCTCTGGATCATCAAAAAAAAACATTTTTGATGGGTTTTTGGGGGGAATGTTTCATCATTCCTCTGTCATGTGTGTCCTAGTGACAGACATTCCATTTCCTATCACTCCTGTCCATGGAAAGCTTTATTTTGAGCTTGAATGCATTCAAATCCCAGCACACCATCTACTATTGCAGTCACCTAAAGTCACTCAATAGGGAGGAACATGTGTTGATTGAGAATACAAAGGTAATCGTTGAGATTTGTACAATAAGATGGACATAATATATAGAGGAGAATGCATTGGAATTCTGGCTGAATCGCATCTTCTTTATGTCATATCTTCTCCCTTCATGTGATTTTACTATGTTGAAATCTCATCAGAAAACACATTCTGGTTAGTACTTTGAATTAAACTGTATGACCCTCCATTTTCAGGTTGAAACTACTCAAACAGCAACTGCTAAGTATATTTCCATTTAGAATTTCAATTGCTCCAGAGCATGTCTGCAACAGAAACTGTAAATTAATCAGTTAGGAATAAAGAGTAATTCAGGGGAAAAATCTCCATATATTCTAAACTTAACTTTGTGAAACAATTTTAAAAACAGAAATCTGGGATCCTTTAAACTTTGATGATTGTAAAGTCTTACTACGCTTTATTTTTCTCCTTTTCAGAGGATATATAAATCTAATATTGCTGTTATTTTGTCTTCAAGGTGACCTGTTTGTATTTATACCCTGGTCATCAGGAAAAAAAATAGTACAAATACATTGAAATATTGTTTACTCTTTGTTAAATTTACTAGTAAAAGACATTTAAAATAATTTTATTTCTTTCACTGCTTTTTACATTTAATTTCACAATTACACAAATGAAAGCAATAGAACAAAATTACACCTCAGAAAATGGAAATCACATTTGTGCCCATTGTCTTAATGTTCTAACGTTAAATGGTGCAAGACAGTTGACTACTAAGTAGTGCTTTAGAGAGTCACATTTGAGACAATTTCTGTTACATCTTTCCAGTCACAGTAATAACTCTGTGTTTTACTTAATTTAGTTTGCTTGTAATTAAAAAAAAAATCTCCTGTACTCAATTACTTTTGTTCTCAGATTCCCCCTCTTAAGTAATTGTGTAATCGGTGATTAAGTGCACGAGGCTTTTAGAGCAGTTTGATATTTACAGGGCATTTGTACCACCTCATTTGTTGGGCTGGTCTGAATGAGGATAACAGGGTCGGGATTAGTTGAATGCAGCTCTGCAACAATACTTTCAATTTATTTTAAGGACTACAACTCTTGCTATTACACATAAATTGCCACCTCCCCCCAGTGGAAAAAAAGTCACACTCCATTTCAAAGCTTAGAATACAATTCATTTATATCTAAATAATACTTTCATGAAACAGTTGGGGCAGAGATTTTGCAAGCCTTACATTTTCAGTGGCAGCCATGTAAATGTGTGATTGGAAGCCAGGAAAGACTTTTCTTGTCTTTCAGGGTGTATCTGCTGCAAATCAGAGCAATTGTCATCAACAGAAAGACAGGGTTACGGCTTGGCATGTGAAAAACTCAGTTAAGTTTTTTTATGGCTATGCTACAAGTAAATAAAAACATGAGGCTACATTTTTAAGTTACTTATTTGGCATATGAGTATGAAATTTCCAACTTTTTAACATATTTGTTAATACATCTGCGACCCAAGTTCAGCTCACTACCCAAAATTTGAGACAGGTTGTCTAAACTATGGGTCATAAATGTGGGTTCTGTTCACAAGATGTCCCTCAAAGGAATGCCCTTGAGAGTCCCTTTGCTTTGTTTCTGGAAGGTAAACAACAACACATTTGCCTTTAATGTGAAAATTCTAAAGATATTCTTATTAGAATCTCCAAAGAAGTTCTTGGCTCCAGATCTGTCACCACTAGTTTTCCTTGTGAGACCAGTGAACGAGGCCAGTGTTAGAAGTAAATACAGACAACCAAGCAAGCAAAGAGTATTTCTCTAAGGTCACAAGGTTTGTTCCCCAATCACACACTGGCAGAGAATCATTCCTCCTTTAAAATGTCAACTGAAAATCTCTTCAGGGCATTGGATGCCAACTTCTTCTTAGTGTTTCCCTTTTCTTATTTTGATGTATTATTCTCAAAGCATTTGTATTGCTAATTTTTTCTTCTTAAAAAGTCTTTAATCAAACAAAACAAACAAGCACCAAGGCACATCATAATTACATTAGCCAAGACCAAAATGAAGGAGAGAATCCTAGAAGCATCAAGGGATAAGGGGACAGTCACCTACAAAGGAGTACCCATCAGACTGTCAGCAGATTTCTCAAAAGAGACCTTACAGGCAAGAAGGGGCTGGAAAGAAGTATTCCAAGTCATGAAATCCAAAGACCTACAGCCAAGATTGCTTTATCCAGCAAAACTTTCATTTAGAATGGAAGGACAGATAAAGTGCTTCTCAGATAAGGTCAAGTTCAAGGAGTTCATCATCACCAAGCCCTTATTATATGAAATGCTAAAGGGACTTATATAAGAAAAAGAAGATGAAAAATATTAACAGTGAAAGGACAGCAAACTCACAGTTATTAACAACCACACCTAAAACAAAAGCAAACCAAGAGGACAGCTAGATCAGGAGTGGAACCATAGAAATGAAGAACACATGGAGGGTTAGAAATAGGGGGGTGGGAGGGGGAGAAGGGGGGAGAAGGCACAGAAAATAGCGTAGATGGTAGGTAGAAAATAGATAGGGGGGAGGGCGAGAATAGTGGGGGAAATACAGAATCTAAAGAACTTGAGACACGTGGTTATAAACTAAGGAGGGGAGAATGGTGGGGGAGGGAGGGTGTGGGTGGAGGGGAATGAAGGGGGGGAATAGAACAACTGTAATGGTATAATCAATAAAATATATTAAAAAAAAACAAAAACAACAACAACAAAAAACAAGCAAGCAAAATACGACCAATGATACTCAAATATGGAACAGGCTGACAGGGTCCAGAGGGGAGAGGGGAGAGAATCATAGGGGAAAAGGGAACGGACTCACATGAACAAGTATAAAGGACACATGGACAATAACTAAGGGTAGGGGGCAGAAAGGGGAGGGAGGTGGGGAGCGGGGGGGGGGGCGGGCAGGGTTGGGAATATAAGACAGAAAGCTGTACTTGAACAAGAATTAAATAAAAAAATATTTTTTAAAAAAGTCTTTAATCAGAATTGTTTGGTTCCTTTTAGTAGTAAAATTAAACACAAACACACACACACAGACTAGCAAAGCATTTAGACCCCTTCTCTTGCATTGTATTGCATTCTGTTAAGTGCCACTAACTGTGTTGGGAATGGGAATTAACTGAGAAGCCCTGATATCATGCATGGCTACTTGAACTTACATATTATGTTTAAAGTTCATTCTAAATGAGCAGTTTTTTACACTGTCTTTACCTTCCATGACCCAACATGAATAAATGTATATATAATTTGCCAGTATACCACCAGTGGAATTTTGTGATTCAGTGTAGCCAAAATACATAAAAATGACAGTACAGCTATTTCCCAATTACTCCACAGCAGCAGAGTAACCGATGTTTCAATATAAAGTGTAATTGATTCCTAATTAACATACTTTCACAGAAAGGCTACAGTCCATAACTTAATTAAACAGTGAAAACTCAAATAACCATTCATAAGGAAAGTATTAGCATATACTATATGGTTATTTACATTTTTAATCTGTAAATGTTAGGTCCTGGTCTGCAGAAAGTCTGTATAGTCTGTAATGTCACTCAGCTTCCTCAGGGAAGAGAAAATTTGCCCAGTGATGTTCATTTAAGAGGGGAAAGAAAATGTTGGCTATTTGATATTTGACATTCTCTAGAGGGTCTGGCCCAGTTCTTGGAGAATTTACAGTAGGAGGTAGATGAGAACAAGCATCTGAGTCTGTGAATTGAGAGCACACGGACCGCCTATGCACCAGGCGTGTTAGAACACCATGGGTGGGCAAGAAGCAACGATAAAGTGGTAGAGGACAGGGGAATAGGATCTATCTACTGCTTAGTGGAAGAAATGAATGAGGAAGATAGGTGTTAATTATGAATGCTGATCAACCTTTCTGTTCTAGAGGAGTCCAGGAGATAAAGGGAGGGGCAACTATGTATTTCTGTATTAGGAAAAGGTGACCAAACAAGATAGAAGACATAATACGATGAGATTGGCTACAACGTATATGAAGGTACCAAATGTTGACTTACCAATGCTGGAGTTGACTTTCCTACCTATACACTGCTCTGTAGGAGATCTTTGCAAAGATGTCATTTTTGGTTACCTATAACTTGGTAGAAGGTTCATACAATCTGCAAGTGACGAATTGCAATAAAATTCCAAATATTTACATTATGAATGAACTACTTGAATGATGGTAACAAAACCCATGCATTGGAAATCATCAGTATTTTAAATTATGGCTGCATTAATTTTGGTATACTCTCTGAAATGAGCTTCTGTTGTCACATATGATAAATATGTCATTGCTTTAAAAAATTACAGCTATGCACTGCTCAGTTCTTGGGTTTCAGGCTTGTACACATCAGCTCACATAACATTGTACAATAAAAATACTCCACATAGCATGTTTTGCCACACCGTATTAAAGAAATGCTATGCTGTATTAAATAAATGTCAGGCAGAACACAAGTTATTAGGCTAATCCCACGTTCTTGCCATGGTTTTATAATTTAGGAAACAAGCATTAAAAAGGAAGATAAAGGATGCTTTTGACTTCCCGTCCAGATTTCCTTTGCAGACTGCTGTCTTTGTTTCCCAGCTTTTGGATGTGTTATGAACACTTACATCAATCTACTTTTCTGGAGAATTCACCTTGGTCCCCCGACATAGGAGTCTATGGCTCTCCCTGTTGCTCTGCAGCCCTTGGTCAAAGACTGAAGGCCATGCTCATTGTCACAAGTGTGAATAGCTGTGATCTAATTCGTGCTTCAGAATAAAGCTAATTCCAGGTAGGATTTAATTCTTTGTTAGCTTTTCCTCCTGGCCTATCCAAGCTCCCTCACTTGCCTTATCCTATGTGTACTCCCCTAATAAATAATAATTAAAATTTTCCATTTCAATCACTTCTTCTAGGGTATTCCACCTAAGGATAGGCTTGGTCCTGGGAAGCAGGCTCTAAGACTGGCATCTAGAGTTGGGTCATTTTCTGATTGTATGAATTTGAGTGTGCCGTCGCTTTGGTAGGTGGTGGATGATGGACCCTGTCCCTCTTTAGCTGTAATGAAATGGGATGGCGTATAGGCAGATGGGGGTGCACTGGCTGGTGAAATGTTTCCAACATTCTGAGAGAGAGAGAGAGAGAAAGGAAATATCAAAACTATAAAATGGAGTGCTTGTAACATAGCCTCTTTGATTCATTAAAGAGAAAAGAATGACAAATTCACATGTAGTAATTAATACCTTAAAGCAAAAATTAAGTCAGAAGGCTCTCTTAAAGCATTTAAAGAGACTCTCATCTTCTGAAGTCCTAGAGCAGAACTGTTCACGTCAAGACCAATATTTAACTGTAAGAGTGGCAGAACTTCAGAAAAGTCTGAATCCTCAACCTCACCACATCTTCTACACCAGGCTTGATGCTACTATGTAGTAATAAAACCCAGAGGTTTTGAAGGTGTGTTGGTGGTGGTACGCTTAAGGATCTTGAACCTTGATGTTCCACTGAACACTCAAGGCCAGCTCCCTATTCTTGGCCAATAGGCCCCCTTTCCAAGCTGCTTGCTAAAAACAACATAAGGATCTCAAACAAGGCAAGACTCTGCAAGATAAGGCTTGCCTTCTTTCAGAGGTGCCCTCAACTGCTCTCCTTACCAACAAACTACTTTTCCAGTTTTATTGAGATATAATTGACATATAACATTGTGTAAATTTAAAATAGACACTGCAATGATTGATATACACATCACAGAATAAATACTGCAGGAAAGTAGTTAACACACCCATCACCTCGCATATTTATCATTTATGTGTGTTGTAAAAACATTTGAGATCTACTCCCTCAGCAACTTTTAAATATAGGTAAGGCAGTATATCACCTATAGGCACTGTGCTGAGTGTTAGATCACCATTGCTTGCTCATCTGGTAACTAAAAGTTTGTATTCTTTGACTGTGTCTCCCCTCTTCCCCTGCCCCCTGCCCCTGGCGACCACCATTCTGTTCTCTGTTTCTGTGAGTTTAGCTTTTCTTAGTTTCCACAAATCCAGGGGCTCACCTGCTATTTGCCACAGGTTCTTAATTAGAATAAAAACTTAGTAAACTAACAATCAAAATGTGGTAGACCTAATCAGAATGAAGAGATTTTGTCTATCAGAGTTGCTGCAAGGCCTTGCTAGTGCGTGTCAGCAGGAGGTGGGAAGCAAGCCTGGAGGGGATCGTGTGGGTGCCAGCAAGCGGGCAAAATATGAAGCTGGCGCAGAGAGAATTTGTCTAGAGTGGGGCGCTCTCTGGTGACAAAGAATTTTAAACCCTACAGGAGATGGTCTGAATGTTTGGAAAAAGTGTCAGTTCTCATCGAATAAGGTAACAATGCCAGAGCTGCCTTGATAATGTGTTGACAAATAAATGAAAATGATCCCAAAAGTGGCGTGCTGGAATGGGTTATAAGACCAGAGTTATTACTGATAATCAGAGAGATGCAAATTAACACCACAAGGAGATGTCACCTCACAGCTTTCAGAATGGCTACTATCAATAAATCAACAAACAACAAGAATTGGTGGTAATGTGGAGAAAAGGGAACATTCATCTACTGTTGGTGAAATTGTAATTTGATGCAGCTATTCTAGAAAATGGCACTAAGGGTCCTCAAAAAATTAAAATTGGAACTGCCTTATGACCCAGCAATTCCACTTCTGGACATTTATCCGAAGAAATCCAAAACACTGATTTGAAAAGATACAGGCACCCTATGTTTCTTGCAGCATTATTTACATAGGAAAGCACCTAAGTGCCCATAACTAGATGAATAGATAAAGAAAACTTGACACATGTATTCAATGGACTATTTCTCGGCCAAACAAAATGAAATATTGCCATTTGTGACAACATGGATGGACCTAGAGACTGTTATGGTAAGTGAAACAAGTCAGAGAAAGACAAATACCACAAGAATTGACTTATATGTGGAATCTAAAAATAAGTAAATGGCTGAAGGAATCAATGAAACTGAAACAAACTCACAGATACAGAAAATGTTTTATGGGGGTCTGATGAGAAGGGAATTGGGGGGACAAGTGAAAAATGGGAAGGCATTAAGATACACAAACTGCCACTTACTACAACAGTCACAGAGATGGAAAGTACAGCATGGGCCATTCTGCGTATTGATCAGTAGATGTATAAATTAAAATCCCTCTAAACTTTAAGGGATAGACTGTAATATGGTATTATTCAGTATTACTAATGAGAAATTTATATTTCAGCTGATTGCTTTTTTTAAAAAATGGCCTATAGTTTTATTTCTAAAATTTTCATTAGAAAGACTGTCTTCTCAGCAGTATGTTAATCCATTAAATCTAAAGAATAATACATAATTTTATTTTTAATGTATTTTTCTTTAATCTGTCTTTGGTTATATATTCTCTCCACTACCTTTATCAATGCTTCTTTACCTTCAATTAGATGAATTTATCTTCTTGCCTCCAAGTGTTTTCATTTTTTTATGTCATGAGAAAACCTGTGTGTCTTCTCTGTCTTTTGAAAGATTTATGTTCAATATTCTGATTACCTGCTTAAGCTTTTGTCCCATGTATTCTATTATTCGATCAGCTCTTTTAGCTTTTAAATATTTTTTATCATTTTCATAATTCCTAGAAACTCTTTATTGTCAGATTCCTCTCTCATAACAGCTGGTTATTTTCTAAGAAATACAAAATCTCTTGCTTTTCTCAAGTGGTACTAATATGAAATTGTAATGCCCTCTTCTAATGCCTGAATTATATGTTTCTTTCAGGGTCATTTTTTTCCGAGTACTCATTTTGGTTCATTATTTCATGATCATTAGTTGCTCTCAAATCCCTGATGATTGTTAGTTTATATTTATGAATAAAAGCTAGATTAATTAAGTGTATGGTGTGAATTACCATTGCAGTTGTAAAGTATACTTCACAAAATGATCACTTTCTTGAATGAAAGGCTTGTAGACTCACTTTAAATAGGTAGAAGAGAGTTGCCAACAGGTAGCCATCTCTAAAGGATGCCCAGACAGTGGACTGGTGAGCATACTAGGAATTCACAGGGTTTTAGGAAAGCATTATTCCAGAAGTGGTTAATATAATTAAAAAGTTACAGCTGCATGAGCTATCTTCTTTCTTTGTAATGTTTCTTTTTGTATGGAATACTTCAAGATTAAATATTACTTTAATTTAGTGCTTTAAACATTTAAACTCAAGTAAGCGTCAGGCAGTCTACTGCCAACAATTTTTTGTATAGGGGAGGTAAAAGGAAGGTATTGGCCTAGGTATCTAAACTGCAGTCTTCAAGTACCCAGGTATCCATCCTAAAGCCATTTAGTAATTCTTTAATTTCTTTTAGTTTGGATTTGAAGCTAGTTTCAACTTTCTTTCAAAGGAAATTAGACTTTATCAGATTTTTCTGAAAAATTTTACCCTTTGATAACAACCTAACTTTTAACTGACATTGCCATGTGTCTACCATTTTTACTGTGGGTTTTGGGGTTTTGTTTTGGGTTTTTTTTTTGCATTTTTACATATATTGAGTCCAACACCTTGTCTCAGAAGTCTAAAGATTGTTAGATTACTAGATTGTAATTATTAGATTGTTAGATTACATTACTAGATGGCTAGATTGTTCATTATTATTTTCAGGACTGACTTTAAATAAACTGAAAGAGTCCACTTAACAATTCTAGGCTGCAAAGATCTATACTTCAATTTGTAAATAAAATGTCATAATAACCTTTAAATTTTCTAAACAATTTAAGTGAATATTGAAACTGAGTATCCCTATGATTTTGATTAAATTTAGTTTTAAATCTTAGCTCCAGAAACCACATCTCCCTCCTTTAAGAAACCTTTCCTAGCCGATCCACAGAAGAATCAGCAGCCCCCTGCGTAGCAGAAGACAATAGTTTAGACCTAATAATAGTCACAAAGTGTTGACCTGTGCCAGGCTCAAGATCACTTTTTAACTTAAGTTACATTTTGACTCCTGCACATGAAGGTAGAACAAACCCTTGGCTGCTTTGGCATGAGACAAGACAGAAGAACTTCTGAAAAGACTTCAGAACTTCCCCTGGGACCTGAAATAAAAAAAATTATTATCATTATCTCATCTCCAGCCTGTCATCTCCCAGGGTGACCATGAACCTTCAACCCAAAGGTATCTTGTGATTTTGCCCTAATATGATCTGTAACCTCCACACCATAGGATTTTTTAGAGCATCAGCTCCCCATTTCCATATTAGCCAGTTCAATTTTAAACTATTTTTTCTTTCTATACTGCAAACTCCTGCTCATGCATTTCTTTGGGCCAGTGCAAACATTGGGGTTATCATAACAATATATATAAAGACAAGCGCTGAGAAAAATATTTTAGGATATAATTGAAGACTACCATAATATTACTGATGAATTGGAAATTACAGTTTTCCAGGTACTTAAACTATTAACTAGTTGGAAATTTCTTTATATTTTCCCAGATGCAATGAATTTATTACTTACTGATTGAACTTCAATTATTAATGAAAAGGGCATATTGTTATATATCATTAATACTTTTCCATTATTTGTTAAAGCTTCTGAAAATTTTTAGTATAAAAATATAAAATTGCATGATGATTTATTAAGTAAAAATATGAATTTCAAGTACTTATCTCCCTCAATGAAGATTTATTTGCTACTATAAAATCAAATCAATCCCAGAAAGGTACTGACTTGCAAACCTCTGTAAGTTGGCAATTCTCACCCCACATGATAAAGTTCAAATTGTTTTATTCCTCAACATAAACTCATCATTCTAAATTAGTTGATATATAAATAGATGCTATAAATTTGAACTTATGATGTATAAGGGTATGTGTGTGTTTTCACCAATAAAATACAATTTTATATGTTTTATGTATTAATATTTTATTTGAAATTTTCTTTTAAACCTTGAGCATAGGTGGTAAAACATTCGGTTATCTCTTCAAGAAAGTAGTTTTATTTAAGTATTCTTTCTTCATAGAACAGTAAAAATTGTAAAACCTTTTTCTACTACAATTAATATAAGGAAAACCAGGGTTAGAACTTTGAGGGCCTGAATTTTAAGTTTATCACCAACTTTTGTATAGCACATGTGATGAGAAATTCAATTTGCCTTTTAAAACAATCAGTTAAAATCATCTTGAGTAAACAGCAGCTTATCTTTGCAATTGAAGGATTAAATATAAATATCTCAGAATTATCCATATTAAGCTGGTTTATGGAATTTTCATTTATCGTGAGTTCATACGAAAATCCTTGTCATATTAAAGTAGGGGGATATCTTCACTAAACAGGAAAATTATTTCTTTTTTCTAGATGTCATCACAAGAGTGAATTTATCAAGATCCATTACACATTACATAAAAGGTAGAATAAGTATATTAAGTATGTCTTGACATACTTTAATTTCTAAAGGATTATGAATGTGCAGCTTAACTATTATTCTTTTTTCTTGTTAAGTAGTTAAAATACGTCAAATAGCAGGGAATTGGTTCCTTGATGACAGTCTAGTGAATCATTTCACTACAAACATTTTAATGAGTTTAAAAAATAATACAGTAGTTTCCAGACATCCAAAGTTAGCAAAGTTTCTTTGTTTTCAAAGCAGGTTTCATCTTTTCTTAAATGCCACTGGGAATGAAAATGAAGTAAAGATTTTGACTTATCATTTAATAGATTTATTTCTCTTTTGGTTTAAAATATCTTCAAGGTAACTTCATGGCTTTCAGGTAAATGCTAATATCCAACTGCTCTTCCTGGAGATGTAATCTGTATATATGGGGAAAGGGGAGCTTGTTAGACACATTGGTTGTGGAGAGTTGATTTCTAAGCTACATGTGAAAGTGCTTGTATTCCTCTCCTTCTCCACTGGTCCTCATGGAAAGTCGTTCATTATTATTTTTTTCTTCCTGGTCTTACAGAGGCCCCAGATTTCTTTCTACTGTCTTTCCTCTAGCTCAGGCTGCCCATTTCACAACTTTACTATGCAGTTACTTTGTCCCTTTAGCCCTAATAGGAAAAATACTGACTTTGCTGTGCTCCCTTCGTCATTCTGCAGGGAAGAGTAAGAGCTCATAGATCCTAAAGGAGCCATGGGAGGTCGTAAGTGCAAGACCTGGTTTTCTCCTTGTCCGAACATGGGCAACTTGGGGGCCGCAGAATGGCCATGTTCTTGTTGAAGTAAAAGGAATCTCAGCTGTTAGGACTGCAGCTATGTCTGTTTAGTTCAACATTTGCCATCAGCTGACAGAGAAAGTCTCTTACACTGAAGGTGGTAAATACAATTTATATCTGTATTGATTATACTACTTATTTGTGTTGTTTATTGAGCATCTGTACAACTAGAATTTAAACTTCATAAGAAAAGACATTTCTTCTTTCTCTTTTGCTTACTACTGTGTCTACATCTCATACATTATCTGGTTCATATTAGGTCCATAATAAACACTGACTGATTGAATAAATTCATGTGCAAAATGTAAGGACATTCTAATAGATGGTCCTCAACTCATAGATGTGTCAATATCTTTGCTTATTTTTCTTATTTTTTGTGCTTCATAGCATAGGATCAAAAGCAACCTGACCTTCAAAGTATACCTTATTGCCCTTCAGAGGATATATTTTAACACAGCTTGGAGAATATCACCATACACTGCAGGCAGAGTGAAGGCATAATATATAGAAGAACATCTAAAGGAAATGAAATAAAATATAAAAAGCTACAAATGTATTCCCATATTTGCTTTGAAATTCTATGTTTTTTTTGGTGTATCAGGAATACTAAGTTACAGGGACACTTGGCTTAAATCTTGTCAATTATTTCTAGTTAATTTGGTTTCCACTCCTTTCCACTCCTGACTCGAATGGTTTCTAGGTAATGTATAGGTTAAGTAACTTGTCATGAGGAAGCGATAATGAGATTCTTGTAAGTACTGAGGAATAACTGCTGTTTGGCTCTGACCACTCTTTCTGTAAGCACTGGAACTTGGCTGCCAACACAGCACTTTATATATAATTAGAGATTTAAGCAATAATTGTATTGTCACACAAACATTTGTAATCAGGAAAAAAGAGAGAGTTCTAAATTAGTTCTACAAAATAGCATTTTCCAATTTTTTTTAAATTTAAAATGTATTATCTGTTATATAACAATATATATATAGTCATACATTTAACCGTTGTTTTATATATATATATATATATATATAACATTTAACTATATATATATATATATATATAAAACAATGGTTAGATGTATGACAATATGATTAAACAAATATTTTTTCAAAACCTTTAAAATATTCCTCAAGTAGAATTTTTAAATTAACTGATAAAAAGAAATACATATCGTTAAAATAAAACCATTATCAAAATAAAAATAGTTAAACTATTAACAAAAATAATTGTTTAAACTTATTAAAAGATAAAAAATGACTTGCATTCTTGATTGATGCAAGAAATAACATAAAATATAATTAGCTGTTCTTTGACTATGTCCTTCTGAAAAACTTCAAATAATTTAAAAGTCAAAAATGGTAATCAGTTTGTGAGGAATAGGAGAGAATTAGGAAAATGTGCAGACACATTAAGAAAATTTACTAGGAATTCTACTTCCAGGCATGATATTGTAATAGGAATATGATTTACCATCTTGCCTTAAACAATTAGAAAACTGAACAAAATGGGTGAAATAAGTTGTCAGCCATTAGGCAGTGCTAACCCAAGGAAATAGTGGGTGAAGAAAGAGAACAGAACAAAGTGAATGCCAGGATTCCTCCATGTGAATGAAGCCACGGTGCCAAGAGGGACAACCCAGAGTATGGCCGGCAGGGCATGTTGAGGAGACAAAGTTAAGTGTTTGGGGAACACAATAGGTGGGACAAAATACTGAAAATGTTTCTTATATTCTGTTGAGAGACTGTCTCAAGTTTTAGTTCATGATGAATAAACTCGTGAATTTGAGTAACTAGTAACAAAAACTATTCCAAATAAGCACACAGTGAAAAGTGATGGAACAAAGAGAATAGAGCATCAGTGAGCTTTGGGACAATATCACAGAGAATAACATAAGTGTAATTAGGGTACCAAAAAGAGAGGAGAAAGAAATGGTACATAGAACATAAAATAGAAATAGAGAAAATGTTAAATATGACTTTATTAAATTTTTAAAAATTTGCTCTCTGCAAGACACTCTAACAACAATGAAAAGACAAGCTACAGACTGAGAGAAAAAACTATTTGGAAATCTTACATATGATTTAAAAAAAACTTGTGTTCAAAAAATATAATAGGATGAATTCCTAACTAGAAATCATCAGATATAGAAAGTATAGAGAGCTAATTAGGCAAGGTATTGCCTAACATTTTATGGACTGACTTTTGACAGAGCCATACTGGAGTAAGTCTTTTCCACACCTCAGTGAGGCTCTCTTTCCCTCTCTCCTCCGAGGAAAGACTCCCTTGCTCCTTACTTCAAACTCTGCAGGCCGGTCCTGTTGGATTTACAAAATGCCACTGCTCTGCTAGCCCCTAATTAGTCCTGTCTCCCAGCCTTGCCTCTTCCTCCTTCATGCCTCACAGCTCCCAAACTAACACTTGTGGAAATAAATGAAATCAAATGAGAACAGAAACTGCTGATTCAGAACTTGCTGTATAAAGGAAGTCAGCCACCATTACTTGAATTTGGCAGAAACTAAAATGACAAATAGTGAAGTGAGAAACCCTTGCCGTGAAGAGGGAAGGCTTCAGATATGATCTGAGTGAAGTTGGATGGTGTGGGAAGCAGGACATCTTATGTGATTGATTTGGGAAAACCAATCACATAAGATTGGACGTGGCTTTCTCTGTTTGGTTCTGAGCAGCACTCTTAGCTGGTGCAAAAAATAGGGAAGCTGTCATTCCTTAAGTCCTGAGCTAATCACTGCACAGGTTGGGGCCAGGGTTCTCTTTCCACAGATGGTCTGGTTAGTGTGTGTTTGTATATTTAGCCTCTCACATTCAAGATTTGTCACCTTTGCACAACTTCTTAGAAACTCATAATTTTCTTTAGATTTTCTTACAAATAGTCAATTGAGAAAGTACTGTTATTACAACCCAAGAGCTGCCTCTAGGCAGATGCCTAGCACTGACAGAAAAAGGGGGAGCTGTGATTATACTGAATATTATCTGTGGGAACATAATTCATCTTCTTAAAGATTATCTTTAACGTGCTTTTGTTTTTAAATTTAAATTTCACTTGAATTCATTTCAGTAAGGCAGAAATACACTAACCTGAGACAAAACTGTAGTTTCATTTATGTGAGAAGTAAGAGTGGACCTCCTTTTAAAATGATGTGCACCAAAATACCTAGGGAATGCAGATATAGGTATTCTAGATATCCTACTCTAGATTAGAAAATTAAAAGATAGCCCTGGCTGGTATAGCTCAGTGGATTGAGCACGGGCCTGTGAAGCAAAGGGTTGCCAGTTCGATCCCCAGTCAGGCCACATGCCTGGGTTGCAGGCCAGGTCCCCAGTAGGGGACACCTGAGAGGCAACCACACATTGATGTTTCTCTCCCACTCTTTCTCCTTCCCTTCCCCTCTTTCTAAAAATAAATTAAAAAATATTTTTAAAAAAAGAAAGTTAAAAGATCATTTAAAAACAGGTAGACATGTTATGAACAAAGTATAATTGTAGGCTAGATATAGATAAGCTAGAAATTATTTGTATTATACAAAATTTTAAAATTTCACATTTTGAAAATAAATGAGGGAATAATGAGTGTTTCAAAATGGTGTCATGGCTCAGAATTAGTAAGCTTCTAGTGAGAAAGAAGTTAAAAGATGGTTTATTAGAAATGGTATTTTTAATTTAAACTATATTCATAAAAGTTGACTCTGACTTGGCAGGTAGTTGATTTTTAATTTATAAATATCACCAAGGTCTGTCATGTTTCTGATCATTTAAACTTCAATTTTTCAGTTGTTGCCCTAAGCTTCAATTTGTGCATATCTATAATATGATGATTATTTTACAATGATTTAAGATTTCAATGAGGTAATGCATATGAAAACATCTGACATAATACATGTGGTATCTATACTCCTCTCCCAAACATCTCTGAGAATTTATTGCCCCATTTCTTTATATTCCCTCCCAATCTACCAGTGCCAACCAGCTCTCCTTGTCTGGACCATTATAGTAGCCATAAGCTCATCTTTCTTAGTCTAAGTGGGAGCCAAAAAGGGGTCCTTTTAAAGAATTCACTCCCAGTTTTAGTACTGTTCTGGTTAATATTCTTAATATTTTCTTTAGAATAAAATCTAAAACTATTGACAAAGCCTGGAAGGTCCTGCATGACCTAGCGCTTCCCACATTTTCTAGTTCTTTATGCTCCAGTGACAACTGAAGACATCTTTCTTCAAAGGCACTTCATTCTTTTCTATCTCAAGGTCTGCACACTTGTTATTTCTAATGTCTGAACACGTCTTCCTTTCTTTTTGCTTCCAACCTTTTTGCTTCTCAGCTTTTAGAGTTAGACTTAATGTGTCTCTTCTGCAAAGAGCATTCAACACCCCTAAGACAATGTCCTCCTATATTTTTACATAACATCCTGTACTTCTTCCCGGAATTGGTCATACTTGTGATAATTATTTAGTTGACTCACTCTTCCCAGCTTCCCTCTTATGCCACATGATATCAAAGTAGCCTATTTGACTAACAATAAAAGTTGACATTTTTATCATCCTGTTATTATATTATATTATTTTTATTTTAAAAAAACACACTCAACTAGAAATGTCAAAGTCGCCAATAACTTAAATTTGTACATTTGTCTGTAAAGATCAAATAAGGCCAAGGCCACTCAAAATCAGTGTGCATGTCTGTGTGTGTGTGTGTTTGCTCTCTGGTCATGACATGGTTAACAGCCTCGTCAAAGACTTCACTTTACAGCACCACAGAATACACTATGGAAAAATGATATGAATTCTCATTTTCAGACTTTTGCATAAATTTCACTTTTTGCCTTTAAATGCATTGACAGTAGCAATATCTCTCATTTCTTTTATCTAAGAATAAAGCACCATTTCTCAGTAAACAAGGCTTTAAGAACTCATATGTCTAAATATGTTTGATAGATAAATGAGTAACACCAAAATGAATGCCCTACTTAATGGATGTACAACTTTTCTAGCATCCACTCACTTGTGTGTGGCTGCACCATAAGAGCAGGTGGTCTTCCAGTGGATTACACTTCAGCTGAGCAAGACATGAAGAGTGCACCAGAAAACAGCTTCCTTGAAGAAGGAGTCGTGGAGAGCAATGGGACAGATCATCACAGGAGTTTGAACATCATCTCATAAACCTCCAGCAATGATGACAAGATTCCAGTTTTGAGAAAGGCAAAACATTCCTCTTATTCATGCTGTGGTGAAAGATACTATACGAATGGACTCAATTCTGATAAAAAAATTTATATTATTTTATTTTCATCTACAAAATGATAATGGTTTAGCTAACAATTTGCAGAAATTGTTAGTACTAATATAGTGGAAAATCACATCACTTTTATCAATGCTTAGTCACAATTAGGCTAACTCTTCAGCTCAGGGAAACATCTATATAATTGTAGTCCAATGTACACATGAATCTCTGGATTTGAGACCAGAATAACAGTTTAACCAACTGCAAAGAGTTAAAGATCTAATTCTGAATCCAAGTTTTCAAGGTGAGAAAAATTTGACAAGGAGTCAGGGTTTTCCACACCAAGCTATTTATGAGTTTTATCTGGGTAATTTATTCGACTATAACAATGACTAGCCAGTCATTCACCAGTTCTAATCAATGACGTATTACATGGGTATGAGTTTTTAAAAAGCAACCTAAAGACAAACAATTTCATTGTAATTTTTGGAAGCACTCATATATTCCACACTCTGCCATTTGGAAAAGTACTAAGAAAAATTAAGACATTAAGAATAATTTAATTTTAACACTTTAACTGATGACAGAATTCAAAATTTTAGTTTAAAAAGGCAGAGTATCTAATCACAAATCATTCATAAAAATATTCCAGCAAATCTACAGAGAGAGAAAGAAAGTGCAGTGACATAGGGCTGGGGCAAGGGGCGGGAATAAGAAGTGACTATGAATGGGCACGAGATGGCTTTTCAGAGTGTTGGAAACACTTAAAAATGGATTTTGGTGATATTTGCCCATTTCTGTGGGAGTGCTAAAAATCATTGAATGGTACCATTAAAATGAGTAGATTGTATCTCCATGAAGCTATTAATGATAAAAATATAGAGCATTTTAACGGAAGCCTCCTGTTTCACATAGGTCTGTGGGCCTTGAGCTCCTTCTGCAGCCGTCATTGCCTTTTAGTCTCATGCCTGGAGAGGTTTTCTGTGCATCTACAGGGACAGGCAGGTTAATAGAAAGTGGATTCAAATTAAAACCTTTATTTCTCAGGATACTTGAAGAACAATAGCCATTAATTTTTCCAGATAATTTATTTTCAAAAAGTCTTGAAAAAACTTTTTCATGCTCTTATTCTGAATAATGATGCCACAATATAGAGGTTTTACAAATCTTCACTCTAATTTAAACCATGGCCAGTCCTAAAAAGCATTAATTTTGCATATTATGTGGTATACTATATATTCTGTATATATAGGGTCTACATAACAGTCTATGGTATATTATACACCATATTCTCTCATATATAAAAATATACCACATTTGTAAGCAATTAAGAATACATCTGAGTTACAGGGTTTATCAGAATTATAAATCGATCAAATATATAATTTAAATAAAACACTAACAAAATTTAACTTTCAAGACATTTTATAATTGTTTTAAATATGGGATATCCACAAGAGAGAACTATATTGACTACTAAACTATAAAGCAGCTGTGCAAAGTTTACATGGAGGATTAGTAATCTTCACCTTTAAGTAAAAAGATATTTGGAAATGTGCAGAATCTTCATTACCTTTAATTATCAAATAAATGTATTATATTTTCCCCTTAGTAAAGTTAGGTTTCCTTAAAGTAGTACATGAATACATACACACCTGGTAAATCTGTCAGCATGCAAAAATTCACGAGCAGTCCCATTGCCACACTGCTGCCTGCCCCATCCCCACAATTTTTTAAAACTCAGTTATCTCACCCATTATGCCTCAGTTGCTTACTTTAACAACTGTAGATGACATGCTTATAGCATTATAAGTTAATTCATTAATTGTGGATATTATCTATTGACTGTTGCCCTGATAAGGGGGGATAGCATTTCAAGGCTATGATAACAGCATCTTTGTTCATTGTTTTCATTGCTGTTGTTTGAATAAGTTCTTGAGAAACAGAGGAAGACTCACATAATCTCAGTCATCTGGCTGAAATACAGTATCTTTTTATAAAGGTTTATTCATTTCAAGCCAGCCCTTCAATGTGACCACCCTATTTGATGAGTCATCATTCTTTTGTGTCATAGAGGAGTTCTTCGGTCAGAACTGGAGTCTTCCCTTTCACATGCTTCCACATATCCAAGGATAAGTCTTGTAGGTTTTTCCTCCTTAAAGTCCCCAGTTTTCCATTTTTAGATTTATTCACCTTATTAATCTAGGTTTGAGTAATATTAATAAAGTGATAAAACAATTAAAAGCAATTTTGCCAAGCATTTCTAGTAATGCCTGGTAAAAACATACCATATGCAGATACTTCACCGGGGTTATGCTTTGACTGACTTTAACTGAATAAATACCTATAACCAAACAAGAGTGAACTATGTAAATAATGTTTATTGAGAAATTATGTTGATACTATATCCATTACCCTATAAATTTATACATACTTAAAACATATAACCGTAAGCTTTTCAATATCAGCAATAAATGTCTCTGGCTAATTTTGCTTGTTGTGACTAGATGTTCTGTTTACCTTGGGAAGTGGGTGGACTTTGAAACTGTTCTGTACTGACTAGTTGCCTTCTAGTTGATTCAGATGCATTAGAGTAATTTAGTAGTAAAGAAAATCACAGCTGTAAAAATATTCAGAAAATGTTAGGCTGTACTTAAATTACATGCACTCTCACATGAAACAAACTTCTGAAGTCACATGTGTTTTTTGCATTTAATATACACAGTTATCAAAACACTTTCAGAGTGGCACCAACAAAGATCAGTGCATAAATGAAGACAGGAAAGAAGAAAAAAAAGTCATCAGGGAGAGTAGGCAGATTAGTTGTGAAACTTCATTCCTATTTCTGGCCCATTTGCATACAAATTGATCTGGAAATCCATCAGCTGACTCCATTAATGAGGTCAAGAACAACATGCAGACTTAATCAAACCCTGCTATAGCTCTTGTGGTGAGCTCTCTCTGGGGATGAAAATTCCAAAATATGAAATTTTATTTTCTATTGCCTTTCCTTCCTTTCTAGAATAATTTCTACCATAAGATCATAATTAAATGTCATTTAGAAGTTCCCTCACTTTTCAGTTTTACTCCAAAACTACTGGTGTGTGTCATAGCTGTCATTTTAATTGAACTTTGAGACATAACCGACGTGGTAGGATTTAGAATGACAGTATAACCCAAATGCATTATTTCAGAAGTTGTATCGAAATCTGAGTCTTTGACTTGAAATTCTTGCTAAGAAAATAGAAAATATGAATACATTAAAAATCTCCCTCACTTCTCTGTCTATATCATTTCTATGCATTCCTGTCATAGATATCCTTTACTTGAAGACACTGTAAAATTATACCCTGTAATGTGAATTTTAATACAGCTCATATCCTATGATGTTCTTATTAGTTAAGGTTTTAAAATATTGCAGTTTGCAGTTCAAACAGTATTGAAGTGCCTTAGCACACGCTATGCGGGGGAGGGGAGGGGCCGACACGCCTCAGTGAAGGCGCCTCGCACTGCACACCAGCTTGCCTTTCTCGCCCCGTGCTGCTCCGTATAAGCCCCGGTCAGTGTTCTCCTTTTGTTTTGCTTTGCTTTTTTACATTAATTTTGATAACGAAAATGTCTCCATCCTCCAACAAGGTTTCTTTTATGGATATTTGGGTGAACATTTGGTAAAATGAAATATGCTCTCCATAGTCCTTTTTTTTTAAGCAATGTGATATGGTTGAATAAAAGGAAAGACTAGATAACTACATCCTAGGTCAATTTTACAGTATTTCTGATTTCTTCCTAATCAGCTGCTAGTTTATAACACTTTGCAAATATAAAGTTTGTATGCTGGAATTTAAACAAGCAAATGGATATTATCTGAATCTAAATATACATAAAACCTAAATACTATGAAGGTTTATGAACATCAAAATTAATTTTTTTAAATACATTCAATTTGCATTCAAATTATATTTATAAATTTTAATCAGTAGTGGAGGACATCACCTTATTTTTCTTTAGTTTCTTGTTTCCCATACTTACTCTGATTGTGTTACCAAAGGAGAAGAAGATGTCACATTATTTATAATCACAATTGTATTAGAAATACTTGAATTCAAGTATTAAGTATACTTGAATTTGTTTGCAAGAGTTTAGAACAACAGTGATGAAGATATCAACCTGCTTCAAACAATCTATATTTTCCATTCAGCACACTTATTCTAAGTCTTTCTTTAATTGAACATCTCAAGGCTGGAACTGCATTGAGAAAAATCTTCTGTCTCATATATCATTACTAGAATAGAAAACATTTGTTGATGTGATCAGAATTCCATTTGGGGTTTGTGTAAAATCATGTGTAATTAATATATAAACAAGTATCAGAAAAAAAGCATAGGCACCAGTATAAGGCATCTGTGTAAAACTGCATCCTAATTAATAGACCTGAATTGTCCATTAAATCTCGGTCTGTGGTGGATATTGTCACTCCATATTATGATAGTCTGGAATCCTCTGAGTGCAGCAGAATAGGCCACAGCAAACATCACTGTAGGATTTCAGCACACGCCACTCCAAAATACACTGCTTTAGTGATGGGGACTATTTTCATCTAAAAACAAGAGCTGCAGGGAGAGACCCTCTGAACTCCCCTGTCTACAGACAGATCCTCCGAAAGGAGCCCTGTTGTCACAGATCTCCTCCCCAGGAGTTTCGTCAACCAGGGAAGATTGACTCTTAGGACAGGAGAGCAAATTAGAAGTTGACACCACATTCACACAAACTTTGTTACAAGACATCTCACCTCTCATCTCTTCTTCTAAGAGTCCATTCATTTTCCCTAAGATTCACTTACTCTCCCTGAGGAGGCCTACACCTCCCTTCCTCTATCTCTGTTAAGATGGTTTTTAAGTCCGAATTCAAACCCACATAGAGTACTTATTCATTTTTCTCTAGGTCTCTTCCAAGTAATGTGGGGTATACATGTTAATAAGCCTCTGAGGTATATTTTCTTATTTATCTGTCTTTTGCTACAAGGGGTCTCATTTTAGAACTCAGAAAGGTAAAAGAAAAATTATTTTTCTCACCTATGCATCCTTATATGAATTTAACTACTGTGAGAAAAAAGACAACCCACAATTTGGCTGTGCATTAGCAGACTGATAAAGTACAGCTGTGACTGCAAGAGCAAATGAATGACTACACAAATTACACTCAGTACTGTGGTCTCTGGGATGGTGCCTAGTGGGGTTGTACAGTGCACAAAGGTCACAGTCCTACGTGATAACCCTGATCATGAAGACGCCATCATCTTCCTTGGGAGGATTTTACAGGAGCCTTTCCAGTCATTCTCTGCCTTATTATCTTGCACCAGAGAAGGCCACTAGCAGGAGGCTGAAGGACCATGATAGAGAAAGTGCTAATTTTTCCAGCTTTCTCCCTATCGAATCTCAACCATTCTGTTGTTCTGTTGGTTGCCACAGCTAGAATCATGCAGTCCCATTCTCTAGGTTCTGCTAACACTTATTTTCCTGGATTTTTCAAGCCTTAACAGCAGATTCGAGCATCAACACTTGGTGCTGTTACAAGTCTTTGGGGGCACTGGTGTCCCTTGTTGGTTCCATCAAGCCTCTTATCACCGATACCCATAGTCCTTTCTTTTAATATATTTCACCTAAACACTTTGATCAGACCTAGATTGATAAATATTATCTTAAAACCAATATCTTGGAAAATAATTTATAAAGAGATATTTTAAGAAGGCGTGTGATAAGTACAAAGCCTCTTTGATAAACATTTTATCATAAAAATGCTACTTTTATGGAAGGTGTTATTACCAGGTAAATAATGATTCTGGGTTTACAAACTCAGCCATATACTTTCCACATTTCTTCTGTGTCCCTGGTTGAGCCTGCTATCCAATCACATTGATCTTTCCTGCAGAGTCAGGCTGTGACCTGACAGTCTTTATCAGCAAAGTGCTTCAGGTAATTTCTGCCGATGCATGGTCTAAGGTCTGCTATTTCTGACACTGCCTTCACCCAATAATGTAAGTCAGGTCAAGTGCCAACTCTCTTCGAAAAGAATGTTGGAATCTCTTTTCATGGGCCAGTACAGAAAGTATAAGCAACCCTAACCTTTAATCACATTGCTCACCATGCTCTTTCATTATGAATTCTACTTTCTGCACTTTACCCAGACCCTTTTCTTTACTTACCTCTCCAACTCTACCACAGAGCTATCTGGATCTTTTTAACAAACATATCCAATGTATCTTCAATCTTACTTTTGCTCATTTTACCTTTTCGCCTTAACTGAGATGTGAATCTTCCCTGAAAACCCCCCCTTTTTTTCCTGGAAATATCACAAATGTTTGTTCTGTATGTGTTCTTAGCCTCATCATCGTAAGGCCGTGTGTCACAGATGTGTCCCCTTAGAGCAGCACATTCTCTTCCGGAACTATGAGATCATTCGGTTCACTAAACCTGACTAAGTGTGGCTGATTCCAGGCAGCTCAGTAGACCTCCAGCCCACGAAGGCTGTTATCTTATTTGGAGCCACGTCCCCACTTTTGCTGAAAAGTTGAACACTGTGACTCTAGTCTTATTTTTCTACTGCCAACACTAATATCTTGGATGACTTTAGCATCCATACAGAATAGCTCATACCAAGGAGTTTGAAGGTGCGGTATAGGTCACGAGCAAAAAATGTGAACAATGTAGGTGGGTTGCCCAACTATTTTCTGAGGCAGATAGCTCTGATCCCAAGGCCAGTTAATAAACTGTTAGTGCCTTAACTTTCTCAACTGTGAAACAAGAATATTACTTGACTCTACAAGGATTATTTTTCAGGATGGTGCAATATTCAATAGAGAGTGTTGCATAGGCAAAAAAGTGCCAAAGTGATTGTGATATACACACAATATGAAAGTGGTGATGTGTTTCAAGTGGCTTTTAATGCATACTGATTTCTCCCCCAGAGCAACCAGGAATGTGAGGAGGTTGGTGCACCCTGCTGAGTGAAGTTTACACCCAGCTGGCTTCTCTTCAGTGATTTCTAGAAAAGGTAAAGACTAAATGAAGAAAGGCTATGTAAAGGGATTAAGTCCCCTCTCCTCTCTAGTACCATAGTTATTGGGAGTAAATCTGTCTAATGTCCTTCCCCATTCTGACTCTGCCTTTCCCTTTATCAGGTCAGAATCCACGGCCACTTTGTGGTGACACAGTTCACTAGCAGGTCCTTTGACCATGCCCCACAGGAAAAAGTTCAGCTTCCTATTGTCTTCTGTGGAACACGACTAGACATGGTATAGGTTAATCAGCTCTGAGGACAGGCAGTATTTTCTCTTTCCTCACAGACGGGCTTCACTTACTGGTGCCAAAATTGAGAATCAAGGAACAAGTACAGGATGGCACTAGAGTTCAAGTAAATGCTATGCAATCCAGCTCTGCTATGTCAGTGAGCCCTGCATTGCTGTGAATTTGGGTGGACCGAAATAATCACAGTCTGCTTTGATTACCATGCAGCTGCGTTCAGGGTTCCCTTGGGGACCCCTCAGGGAATGAGATGATTGACCAGGAAATATATCTCTGTCAGGGAAATATTTTAACACTATAAAAATACTGCCAATATTTTCTCCAGACCCAATATGAGTAAGTTCCTAGTTCCTATGAAGAAAACATTAGTACTATAGATTTTAGTCTAGGCATCAAAAAGTTTCAGATGAAAATTTCCTAGAGAAAAGTCTCTACAGAAGCTTACGTAGTAAAAACAAACTTATAAACTAACAACAAACTGACACACACTGAGTTATCTTCAGTAATTGGTAAAACAGTGTTCTTATCTGTATGCTTATTTTTTTTGTTTATTGTTTTTATTTTTCCTCCCGGAAGCTCAGCTAATTGAAATAGGAATTATTTTCAAATGGAAATATTTATTGTTTGCATAGTTATGCTTTTTTAAAATTACACTAGCACGATCTGCTAATTAAAGTCTTGGAAAACAAGGCTTACATTATTAGGAGATATATTTACATAAATATTTTTAGCATTTTACCACTAAGAAAAATATTAAGCTTTTTAAAACTCATCAGCAGTCCTGGGAAGTATTAGTCTTCCAATATATGCAAATTTTTGGAGAATTTATGAAATGGTAAACAGGTTTGTGTTTCTTTGTTTCCTGTGTGGCATGTGGCAATCACAAAAGTGTTGAGTGCTTAAAGGGATTTTCTTCTGCATGTGAAGAGCTAAGTAAATATTTGTTGTCTGACCCTGGAGCAGGAAAGAAGATGGCATATCAGCTGTGACAGGACAGAGCAGGCCTGGCTGCCGGATGGTGGGGTCTGCCCCGGGGTGGGTCACCCACAGGACACAGACACTGTGGCAGTCACCAGGAGGCAGCCTAGCCATGCGGGTGAGACATGGTGCAGGAGGGCTGGGTCACGGGTGGTAACACAGTTCCATAGAAAATTTGACATCAGAGAGCTGCACCATGGGACATAACATTTTTCCAATAGGCAAGTAAGGAACCCAGACACAAATGGTCATTTGAGGATCAGAACAGTAATCAGGAAATCAACATCAAGGAAGTCTTCAGAGGTGAGAGGAAAGGAACTAATTCATACCAGGTGCTGTTGGGTAGTAGAGTGGAAGTTATATACATCATATACATCGATCCATTTAATGCTCAATAATCTGAAATAGCTTTCAATATGAAAAAGGAAACTGTGGACCTCACAGGTTAATTATGGTTAGTACCTGATATTCAAACCCAGTATGACTCCAATTTCTTAGCCCACTGAAAATGAAAATCATATTAGATTTAATTAGCATATGAATCAATACATCATCACCCCTTGGGCTGGGCAGTCTGGGATGAATAAATATGAATTGTTTCAACTAACATGAGCGTTAAAATGTTCAAGGGTCTCATTGTTATTCTGTCCTTATTAATTTATATGTTTTATGACTACAGAGGTGAAATTAAACATTTGTCATAAGGCCATTGGGGGAAATGAGGCATCACAAAGTGTTTAGGCAGTGTCTGAAGCCTACACAGGGCTTTTCTTGGTATTCTGGAAAAATGTGTCCCTATGTAATTAAGCTTCTAGTTAAAGCTGTCATTAGATGTAACTTAATAAAAATACGTTTTTTTTGGTAAAGTAGAGACACTGCTAAAATTTATCCAAAATTCCTCACCCATTTCGCCTTCTGGTATGTATCTGCAAAACTACACATCGACTATTTAGAATTCATAAAATTGCACTGATCATAAAACCATCTGCTGGCACTGAATCAGCCTGAGAAATTCGTGTAGGAATGTGTTTTGGTAAGCAGTGCTCTCTGGGACATGTGGGGGTGGTGGGGAGAGTAGTGGAGGGAGGTTTATCTGGGACAGAACCTAGCAAAAAACTGGGAGTGCAGAAATAACTGGGATCTTAGGTAATGAGCCAAAAGTATAGCCCCTGAGGAAAGAAACAAAGTTGAGTTTTTGAACAGAAACAAATAGGTCTGAATTAGACAGGCAGCAAAAGTGTCTTACTGCTGAGTTCCAGAGGGTCATGTTTGAGTTGCTTAAATCTCGTCTGCCTAAAATCGGGGGTGCCCAGTGCTCTGGGCAGATGATGAGTGAACAAATGTATGTGCAAATGTGGACAAGGAGTGCAAATCAATCCAGCTGGGCAGAGGAGCATAGAGAATATCTAAAGAAGCGGGGATTGAAGAAAGCATCCCCATGATCTCTAAATCCATATTCTGGATTAAAATAATGAGACAGTTAAGTTACATAAACACAAGAGCCTGATAGACAGGGCTGATAAATCAGATTCTTTAAAAGTGTAAAGCACACCTGCTGAGCAGGCAAAAACAGTCTTGTGAGAAAATTGTACACCAATTAATAAGACAATCAATCTGCTACTTGTGTGTGTTCCTTTGGGTACCGAAATTTGGAAACATTTGCTAACTTTCTGTCAAGAAGTATATATAAATTTGGTCTCTAGATAATCCTCAAACAGTTAGACCAAGAAAAATAGATCAGGTGGACTAAAAGAGGAGGACTCAGGCAGAGTGCAGGCTTTTGCTTCCCTTTTTAGTTCCTAAGCCCAGTAATTATGACACAAGTCCTATTATAAAAATTGCAAGGTTGTTCTCCTCATTCGAACATTCACTGAAGCAGTAAGTCAGTGACTAACTGTACTTCACGTTATTTAGGTGTGGTTTGTGGTGATTTACATTATTTAGAACTATGAAAATGAGATTAAACCATTGCCATCAATGATTACAGTAAAGAGCACAGAAGGAAATTACAGCATTTTAATGAAAAGAGGAGCTTCTGCTCGGAGGCACGACCACTACCCTGTGACTCCGTTGGTGTTCTTAATGTTTTAGCCTCTAGGGTCAGAGCAATCACCGAAATCCTCTGTGGTACCAATATATTGCCATGTTTTATCACCTCGGTGTAGGTGCATTTAAAATGGGGCAATATCATCATTTCCATGACAGATCAGCCTTCAGGTAAAACTCAACATTATCTACAAGATAATGTTTAATAATATTTTCAGTTTTAAATTTTTCATATGTACTCCACAATGTCACTGTGACTTTCTGAAAGGCAGCACATTTTTACACATTAGAAAATAATGGCTCTCTTAATTTTCACCAAGAGATATGTATAAAGCTAATTTGATTTAAGTGATTAAACTGAAATAGGATGGTACGCTTTTCATATCTTATGTACCTGTCATCACAGTATGTGAAGTGATTCCTATTTTATCTCTCTAACCTTTATATTGCCTTAGATAAAGCCATATCTCACAAACTTTAGTTCTACACTTCAGCAATCTATAAATTGCTATGGAAGGAAGAAAAGATAATGAAGATGAGTAGTTAGAAATAATATTTAAATTATATGGATCCTCTGGAATTCATATATATAATCTCTTATTTATGGAAATCACCAGATATTGAGAAATATTATTCTGCTTTGAAGGGCAAAATGTAATCTTGTGACCTTATATTAAATAATAAAACAACAGACAAAAGGTGTTATAGGATTAAGAGGATCCCTTGCAGGCCCAAAATCTCTCCACCCTGGGTACCTATCATGGAGCTGGTTGCCTGATGGACTGAAAAAAAATCTGAGGAAAAAAAATTCTCACTCAAGGGAAAACATTTCAACATGCACTTGCTTCACAAGAAATGTAAGCAACAAATGTTGGAGAGGGTGTGGGGAAAAGGGGACTCTGGTCCACTGTTGGTGGAATTGCAGACTGGTACAACCATTATGGAAAACAGTATGGAATTTTCTCAGAAAACTAAAATTGGACCTGCCTTTTGACCCAGCAATTCCACTGCTAGGACTGTATCCCAAGAACCCTAAAACACCAATCCCAAAGAACATATGCACCCCAATGTTCATAGCTGCACAATTTACAATAGCCAAGAGTTGGAAGCAACCTAGGTGCCCGTCAGTAAATGAATGGATCAAAAAACTATGGTACATATGCACAATGGAATTCTGTGCCACAGAAAGAAAGAAGGAGCTCCTACCTTTTGCAACTACATGGATGTAACTGGAAATTACATCTGAGTGAAATAAGACAGGCATTGAAGGACAAATACCATATGATCTCACCTTTAACAGGAAGCTAAACAACAAAACAAACAAGCAAGTAAAATATAACCAAAGACACTGAAATAGAGAACAGAGGGACAGCGACCAGAGGGGAGAGGGGAGGGAATTTCAGGGGAAATAGGGGAGGGATTTAGAGGAACAAATATAAAGGATACATGGACAACAACTAAGAAGGGTAGAAATGGGGGGGGGAGAATGGGGGGTGGGATGGGATGGGAGTAATAGACAGAAAACTGTACTTGAAAAATAATTAAACAAATTTAAAAAAAAGAAATGTGTCAGCAACAGAGACCTTATGGTTTTAATCCCTCTGCTCTTCCTTGGAGAGCTATCAGAAATACCAAGTCACACAGGAGACCTAGTGTGCACCTGGCAAAAGTTCTTTGAGTAGGTGTAATGGAGTGTAATGCAACAAGGGACAGAGAGGGTGCAGGTTGATTTGTCCTCGAGGAGTCTATTAGACCATGTTGGAGAATGAGCCAGACACAGGAGCCTGGTCAAGGACTAGGCTTTGTCCAGCAGCTTTGTCAGGTTCCAAGAATCTCCTCATGCCCCTTCCAGTCACTATTCACTGCCGAATCACAACAGTGAACAGTATTCTAACTTCTAACATAGGGCTCTTCATCTTTATGACCCACCTTTGTTCCAGGTTAATGAGGCCATATCCTGAATGATTTAAGAAAGACAAGACATGTCTCAAAGAAAAACCTAAGAAATGTCTCCTGCCTAGCCTTTTTATTTCCCTATTCATAAAACATAATTCAACTTTCATATCCCAACACTAACTTAAAGTCTGGAGAAAATAATTTGGATTCCTGACAAAAAATCACAAGAAGTTGTGAGAAATCCCTAGTGATTTTTCTTTGGAATTACCTCTACATGAGTAATCTATAGATTCAAAGGTAATTGATAGAAGAGAGTCATGTAAACACAATAATAAATATAGGAAGAAAAGAAAAAGGAGACATGGAGGATGAGAAGGAAATAGTTTTAGCCTCATATTTTAAAGTTCTTAGTTTTTCTTTTTTCATTTAGTACATATTAAATTGCTTTAAATATCCATAAATTTTAACACTTCGTTGGGAATAAAAAATTCTACTAAAATATTTTTCAATTTTATTTTACAACCTCTTATTTGAATCTTCAGTCAGTATACTACTCTGCAAAAAAAAAAAAAATCTTCTCGTAAGTTTAAAAACAAGGAATAAAACCCTTACCATCAGGATAAGCACAATATAAAATCTATGGTCAGAATTAATTTGCCATTGTATAGCTTTAAAACAAATATTTTAGAAAGTATATCATGGAAAGAATTTGCAGTCTCATTATAAAGGAACAACTAAAATAACAAAAGTCATCAGATTAGAGTTACCTTATCTTCCCACCAACAAATCTAATAACCCACTCATATGTGTTTCCATAAAATCTGCCTTCTCTCCTATGGTGATGTATTGTGCATTGAATTGCATTTCATTTGCCTCACAAGGATTTTGCCATTGGAACCATTCTCTCTTTTCTGTTTATAAATTTTTGTGTGCTACTGAATTATTTTCCTTTAGTTCACAGACACATCCTACAGTATTTTTCAGCTTAAAACCAAACCAAAGCAACAATCCACAACCTTCAATGGGCCCCACCTCATTCACCTACAACTCCATTCTTCTCTTCTTTTTTAATCATTTTATTTTATTTATCATATTTACGTATTTAACTAAATATTGGCAAATATCATTTAACAGGATTACCCTTGAAGTATTGTGCTTTATCAAAAAATAAAGTTTTTGATATGATTTTCTTTTTAATTAATTTCATTGGGGTGATGCTGGCTAAAATATTTACATAGGTTTCAAGTATGCAATTCTATAACACCTCAACTTTACATTGCATTGTGTATTCACCATGCAAAGTCAAATGCCCTTCAGTCGCTATATATAGGAACCCCTTTACACTTTATTACCTTTCTACAACTCTTTTTCCTTCTAGTAACCACCATACTGATAACTATGTCTGCTACATTTTTGTTTGTATGTCATTTGTTCATTTGTTGCTTTTAGTCTTATACCACCCGTATGAGTGAAACCGTATGTTTCTTTTTACTTTTTTCATCTGACTTATTTTGGTTAGTAAGGTAGTCTCAAGATTCATTCATGTTGTCACTTATTTTCATAGCAAATTCCACAAAAATGCACTATAATTGCTATTTTCATGTCCTCATTTTCCAGTCTGCTCTCAGCCCATTCTGATCGTCTTTATTCCCTCCAACTACTCCGAAAGAATTATTCTACAGTCACCAACTTACCAACTTTGCTACACCCAAAGTAAATTCACCTTTAGTTCCCTTCATTCTCTTATCACTGCATTATACACCGTTGACCAGCTTCTCCTTGAATCAGTCTCTTCCCTTGACTCTCGGGCGAACACAGCCTGCTGGTTTTCTTTCTTTCTTTGTTCCTCATCAATATACTTCACCTATTGCTCCTTTCTCTTTTTATGGGCTTTACATTTTTTAAAGTGTCCCTTGACTAAATCATCAGAATTCTCTGTCTTTACATTTATTCTCTAGGTGTTCTTATCCCATCCTTGGTTTTTACATACCATATTTTTCTGATGCATTTTGATTATTTGTATCTGATATATTTCAAACATGTTTCTCTGACCCAAATTTTGTTTCTGAATATTAGGCTTACATATCAACTACCTTATGAATGTTTCCACTACATTTGTCTATAACAGAAGTCTTATTTTCCCTCCCGTGATCAGTGTCACCCTTAACCATGCATGGTCTTACCCTGCAGTAATTTCAATTACATTTATCCAGGTTCTCAGGCTAATGCAATACCTAAAACTCATCGCAGACTCCTCTCTTTCAAAATAACTATATGTTTACAAGCTGCATTGTTTCTCTCCCTCCTTAATGTCCTATATTTTGAAACCCTAATCTTACTTAAAATGTGACCATATTTGCTGATAGGGTGTTCACAGAGGTATTTAATTAAAATGAGGTCATTAGAGTGGGCTCACCTCTAGTATAACTGATATATGAGGTCTGCCCAAAAACGTATCCAGCCATTTAATTTGAAAAATAGAGACATTTACTGAAGAAGATAAAAGATACAAGAAACATTGCATACAGGACAACGATGCCTCAGTCTCCTACAAAGTAGGCACCTTGAAACCTCACATAGTTCTCCCAGTCGCCATCAGCAGCCTCGCCTTTTTTTCCTGACTCTCATCAACAGTCTGAAATCTCTTCTCTTTCAAAAGTGGTTTTAGTTTTGGGAAAAGCCAGAAGTCACAGGGCACCAAATCTGGGCTGTAGCAGTGCTGAGTCACCTGGGTGATTTGATGTTTTGCCAAAAACTCTACACGAGACACTGTGTGAGCCAATGCAATGTTGTGATGAAGCTGCCAATCACCAGCTGTTCATTGCTGCGGCCTTCTAAATCAGCCCTATAATTCCCATGGAGGAATGTTCAAGTTTAATGCGAAATTTGATGCAGATTTGTTGCTATAGTAGTTCAGTCATTTTGAATGTGACAGCCACACAACTCACATGCACACTCAATGATGTCTACTGCCCCCATTGTCCAGTACAATGAAGTCATCATTGTTCACACATGTATCTTCCAGTCCACTTTCCTGGCTCTACCAGGTTACTTTGATGTCACACAAACCATTTCTGTTATATTAACTGTGGATGGACTTTTTCTGAACAGATATATATATATCCACATATATATATATTTGAATATATATATGTATATCTCCAAATATATATATATTTGGATAGACAGGCATATATGGAAGACAATGAGAAGACACAGGGAGAAAACTGCCATCTACAAGCCAAAGAGAGGGACCTGGAATAGAACCTTCTTTCACAGCCCTCAGAAGGAACCAACCTTGCCAACACCTTGATTTCAGACTTCTAACCTCCAGAAATATAAGAAAATGATTTCTGTTATTTGAACTAACTCTCTGTTATATTTTGTTGTGACAGGGTTAGCACAGTAATTTTATACCCAACCCATCAACTTATACTAGCAGCTCTACCTTTAAAACATATCCCATGCCCCAGCTGGTGTGGCTCAGTGGATTGAGTGCTGACCTGCAAAGCAAATAGTCTCTGGTTCAATTCCCAGTCAGGGCACATGCGTGGGTTGTGGACCAGGTCCCCAGTTAGGGGCTCACAAAAGGCAACCACACATTGATGTTTCTCTCCTCTTCCTCCTTCCCTGCCCCTCTGTCTAAAAATAAATAAATAATATATAAAATAAAATCAGTAGAATAAAATAAATTCCAGCTCTAAGCATATTCGGCCCTGAATATGCTCCCTGAGCCACCCTTCCCCTTGAGGGTAGTGAGAGCCTGCTAACTAGACTCTTTACTTCCCACAACACAATGACTAGAATCATATTTTGAGGATGCAAATCTCAAATATGCTTTCTTGTTTTGCTTTCTTGATCAAGCTATCCACAGGCTTTGCCTGTCTGACTTCTTGATCTCATCTCCTACTGACCTAAGCTTTGCTCTTACTTCCCTTCTTGTTGTTATTGGAATGCACTAATTTTTCCCCACCACAGGCCATTTGCAAGTGCTCTTCTCTCCCTTTCTCACAAGGCCTTTGCTCTCAGTGCAGTCCTGTTTGGTTATAATGACATCTCCTTAGTAGTTTCCCTAACCAAGTTAAAATATGTGCTATCCACCTATTTACTTGTCATTAAATTATATTATATTTGTTTATTTTTTCCAGTTTTCCTCTCCCAGTAGAAAGTAAGTTCTTTGAGTAAAAAGGCTTTGCTTGAAAAAGGGTACCCCTAGAATCTAGAATAATACCTGTGAGTATTTGCTGCTTGAGTAAATGTATGAAGTCACTGTCCTGTACCACAGAAATGCCTCTCATAGTACTGGTGTTCCTGAAACAACTACTGAATTTGTTGGTAAAATACATCCCACCCCGAATATCTACCATGCTGAGTTCACACAGAGAACAGATTGTCAAGGTCCCAACGTGTTTTGCTTTACTTTCATCTGTCCCTTACAATCTTTGCATACAAGATAAACTAGAGAGATAAAAAACTTACTACCTGTTTATCCCCATTAGGTTTCTAAGTTGTCAAGTTAATATTTCTTAAACTTCCAGTATGTAAAATATATATTTTTAAAGAAATGGAACATTCTGAAATCACATCAGAAGGTTTGCATTTCTAGCATATCTGGAGAGGACTCAGACTACCAGGAGCCTGAGAACCTGCGATTTTCTTCACTCAGGACATGTTTTACCTCCCACTAGGCCAAGTTTTCATGACAGCCCTTTTGATTAAAAGTTTCTTTTTATTCTGGTAAGTAAGATGAATATTTTAGGATACATCAAAGTATACTTGATCAGCTGAAGATATTCTTTATAAAAATAGTTAACAGCCCCTTTTATCTTAATGGATAAGGCGAAATTTCAAAATAAGCATGTTATTTTAAAATAGTTACCTCAAATGTTAATTTTCTAACAGTAAAAAAGGTCATCTTCACATTGGTTCACAAAAGTTTAGATTTTCTTTTTACAGGTAAGATAAATCTAGACAAAGATTAAATGACTCCAAGGGCATTTCAACCATTTCCCTAAGGAAAAACAACTCTCTCTTAATCTCTATTTATGTATGTGCACTTGGCTATTGTATACTGTGTGAGTATATATATATGTATATATATATACATATACATATATATATAGGCTTGTAGTTGATATATATATATCACAGTAATATAAAATCATTACAGTTCAAAAATGTTGTAGTTGTTAGGTGTCATGTTTTGGTTCTCAGAAATTCAATTATTGTTCCATTAGATTAAAAATTTACTGAACACCAAATATAAGCAATACTTAATTTTAGGCACTGGTCATATTCAATGTGAACTGGTTGTCTTTTTCTCTTGAAAAACTCAGAGGTTTCTCAGAAAGGTGACCATGTAAAAATAATTACTATTAAATACAATAANTCTCTCTTAATCTCTATTTATATATGTGCTCTTGGCTATTGTATACTGTGTGAGTATATATATATATATATATATATATATATATATATACATCTATATATAGGCTTGTAGTTGATATATATATCACAGTAATATAAAATCATTATAGTTCAAAAATGTTGTAGTTGTTAGGTGTCATGTTTTGGTTCTCAGAAATTCAATTATTGTTCCATTAGATTAAAAATTTACTGAACACCAAATATAAGCAATACTTAATTTTAGGCACTGGTCATATTCAATGTGAACTGGTTGTCTTTTTCTCTTGAAAAACTCAGAGGTTTCTCAGAAAGGTGACCATGTAAAAATAATTACTATTAAATACAATAATTATTATTATGATAGGTTCACATTACTTTTAGTGGATTATTTTCCCCATAGTTTACAATGTGCTTAGGGTGTAGGTAAGCTTAGAGTAAAAACTTAGAGATAATCAGCAAGTGACATTTGTATTATGAATATTTTGAATGATGAGCAAGGCTGTGCAGGAGGAGAAAGAAGTAAAGCCTATCACTACCTGCACAAACGTCTCTGTGTAAAGTCGTGGAACCAAAATGTGAATCTGAGTTGCCATCTTGGGCACAAGGATTTCAGTGTTGAAGCAAAAAATTTTGGGGAAGGTAGACATGGTTGTACTTGATACTCAATAAAAGAGATACATTGAAGCCAAATTGCGTACCAATTTGGTTGCCTTCCATACCATATAGCAGAGATTGGTTTTGTAATGAAGGCAATGGTGAATCAACAGAAATCTTGTTAGAAAAATGTGATCATAAACCAATGAAAATTAATCTGGTGAGAAAATATACATAAAAATGGACCAAATTGTGTTAAAAACAGCATTTACCAGCCTTTTGCAGTTGAAAGATATTAACGACCTGGACCTAAAAGAATAAAAAAGTGGCAAAGTTCAGGAGATATTATATATATAATATAAAACTTTATTTTATATATATAAAACTTAACTAAAAAGGTTAGTGAGATAAGCTGGGTAAGTGCCTTTGAGAAGGAAGATAATTCTTTTGAGGAGATACTGGTATTGAAGTGTGGGGGCACTGCCAGATGCCTCTCCCTTGTTATCATATATATTCCTATTGAGGAACTCAGATTTTTAGGTTAACATGTCATTTCTTAATATAGCACTTGAACTCCTTGGCCACTAAAAACTTCTTTGATTCAAGAATTACATATCAATGTAATAAATTGAGCCTGTATAGTTTTGTTTTTGAAAATGTGGTACTTGATTCAGACAAAATTGGGTTTGACTTTTATTATTATTTTTAATGGATAAACCTTTTTGTAAAATTATTGTTCAAGTACAGTTGTCTCCACTTTCTTCCCACCCTTGATCCTATCCCCCTTTGTCTTTATTCAGGTGCCCTTTGTACATGCTCCTTGACAACTTTTCCCCCTTTCCCCCCCATTATCCTCTCTCACTTTGCCTCTGGTTACTGTCAGTTTGTTCTTAATCTCAATGTCTCTGGTTATATTTTGCTTGCTTGTTTGTTTTATTGATTAGATTCCACTTATAAGTGAGACCATAAGGTATTTGTCTTTCTCCTCCTGGCTTATTTCACTTAGTGAATGCTCTCCAGATCTACCCAGCTGTCACAAAGGGTAAGAGCTCCCCCTTTCTTTCTGCTGCATAGTATTCCATCATTTAAATATACCACAGTTTTTTAATCCACTCACTTACTGATGGGCACTTAGGATGCTTCCTGCACTTGGCTCTTGGAAATTATGCTGCTATGAACATTGGGATGCCCTGCTTAGGTCTGTAAATTGGATAATTTACTTAATAAGGATAATAATTACAACCAGTCCACATAAATATTAGTATTAAATAGGATACTTTAAGGAACTATTTAAAGAACAATGCCTAACACACAGTAAGTTCTGAGTTAATATTTATTATAATAGTCTATACCATGTAAAATGGGTGTTATTTTTCATTTTTCTGTCTCATTGCATTTTTGTTGTTTTGTTTTAATTTTGGAGGTCATAATGAATTTTTAAAATACATATTAGAAATTTCTACTTAGGTAAAAGAAAATTTTCTAAGAAGGGAAAGAAGTAAATACTTCTGGAAAAAAAAGAACTATTTGTTATCTTCCCCGTAGAAAACATTCCTTTGAGATTGGCCTTTTTCTACTCTCAATGGTTCTAATGAGTTTGCTAATCCAGGGTCAGCCATCAGACTCCTAGGGCATGGCCTGATTCACAATCTCTTTTCCAGATACAGATATGGATAAAGAGTTTTGAACTGAATTGTTACTGAGCCATTCTAGAGATGTTCTGAGAGTGGCTGCTGCTAAGATGTTCCAGCTGCCCCAATTCTGTCCTTCTTGAGAACTTATATAATGGTGATTTTGATTGTCTGAACAACACAAGTCTTAATATAAGTCCTCTTTGATCTCTCTTTACACCTTTTATTTTTTAAGTTAATTGACTTTGGATTTTGTTGATGATAACAAAATAACCTGAATGATACAGAAATTGGAACCTGAAAGGAAACTGAAAAAATGATCCTCATGAAATATGAAATATATGGAAATAGTTATAACATTCAGGTTATGTAAATGGAATCTAAGTCTCTCTGTTTTATATTATGGATGAGATGGAATTAGTCTATGCCTCTTAGTGCCAAAGGTGTTAATCAACTTATTCCATATGGCCTTATGGTTGTCTTTGGCAAAGTTTTAGGAAGTTAAGCAAGTACTAACATTGATCAAGACAAAGGAGATTCAAAACACTTCTTAAAGAAACAAAGACTACTTTCAAAGCATTGAATATTTAAATAAAAAATAAAAAGTAAAATTTGAAATATTCATCTGTTAGGACCTTATATGACATCAATGGACCTTATATGACATTTGTTAGGACCTTATATGCTTGGCTCTGTTATTGAAAACTGTATGAAGAGACTGACTGTGAAAGTTGCTGGATTTTATCGACAGGTGGGTCTAGGTGAAGACTTGAAGAATGATCATACTGTTTGGGAAGACTGGAGGCATTAAAAAATCTCAATTTCCCACATCCCTTGAAAATTACCTTTATTGTGCCTTATCTGACTGAAGAAAATGTGCTTCAGAAATCTGTTTTAGAAAAAAATAACTTTTCCTCCTACCATGCTCCTCATATTATTTTTTACCAGTAACATAAAGGCAAATATTATATAAATTTAAATTAAGAAAACATAGAATTGGTAAACTAAAATCATAAAAGTTTAAGAAAGTGTTTCATGTGAAAGGATTTGCAGGTAGTTTGAGGAGCAGATTCTGGTTTATGACTGAGCTTTGTGGTAGAGAGCACACTTATTCCTGGTCCAACAGGTGAACCTGCAATCTCAGGTGGCAACATGGACCCAGCATTCTCTCACTCATCTGGCTGTCAAACTGGGAATGTGTAGCCACTCTGTGGTACCAGGCAAACTTGGCACATGTGAGGGAAACCTAGTCAGCCCCCAAATAATGCACCAGCTGCATTAAGTTACTGTTTCTCAAGTGCCTCTCATAAATACAACTTCCTCACAGCCTCCCCTGCAATCAGGGCAGTGCCTCAGATAATCAACTAAGGAATGAAAAACTGATCTAAGCTACTGATGGCTCTGAAAATATGCAGACAATAGGAAAGAGAGGGCAACTGGAACATTACAGTCTCATTGATAGGAAGTCCCTAAGGACAAAAGGTAAATTCTTTGATTAGGCAAAAATTCCAATCACTGTATTTTTATTTCTACTTTGCTTAAAAGGAATGGTGACCTAGGGTCAGGATCTCCACTAACACATGGGTTGTGGACTAATGGACTAGGAAATTAAGCTCTTCCAAGGCTTTAGCCCAGAGGATTGGACAAGTTCAGTCTTTCCTCTGAATATCCACTAAACAAAATTTTGAGCAAGGACTAATTCCACAGCATGGGCCAGAGAAGGCACACACATCCACTTTCATTTGTTCCTGCACAGTGACTAGGCTTTAAAGGCAGTGGTAAGATGGCTGTATGTCTGCCCTAGCCGGATTCAAGGTGGTAACTAACTTGGTCCCCTGTGTTTACCTAAGAACCAGTTAAATTATCTACTTTCAGTTAATGTAATTTAAGTGATATGATGGTGGAGAGGTTTTTTAAAATGAAATTTGAAGAAATTTACTCAAGATCTCTATGATCATTTCTATAACAATAAAGCACAGTTCAATTTTCCCATCTGTCCCTGGATACACAAAGCTTATTTACCTAGCAGTTTGAGGTTCCTGAAGTGTAAAATCAACTCTGGTGACAGAGGGAGTCACTTTATCTCACAAAATATGTATCTATAAATCGACTCAAGTTCTACAAAAGTCATTGCCCTGGCTTAACCTGGCGTGTAAGTCAATGCATAAAACAAGTTCCTGACAGTCATTTTCTGTACTGTATAGGGAAGAATTGCCCACCAGTGATGCTACCTGGACACAGCCAACTACACAGCCACTTGGCTGTAACCATGGTGATGTGAGAAAAAACGTATTGTGAAGAAATATAGATTGTTTACATGTGGTGAGCATTCAGCCCTTCCTATCTACCCCGGCAATTTCTTTATTTTAATTGGAAAATTTTAAATATATTAAAGCCAAATATATAAAGAATTACATTTTTAAAGTTTTCAAGCCACATTTTAAAAAACAAATATGATTGGAATTGCTACATTTAAAATATTATTTATTGAAATTATTTCTGGGAAGTCAGAACATGAATACATTATAGTGGATGAAGCAATTTGTTTGACAGAGTACAAAATTGATAACCATATAGCAAGATCCTAATGTTAATTCAATATTCACAATTTATAGCATTCTTGGAGAAAAAGCATTACATAGGTAAAATTTTAATGGTTATAGAATTAAAATGCCTATCCTCTTAGCCAAAAGTCTGACCTCTGAAACTAGGGAGAAAATATCCTTTATCTGTATAGAGGTAGTAGTGATTAATGAATATAAAATACTAGAAAATTTCCAAATGAGAAAAATATTTCATAGTATTATCATTGTATTTCTCCCTTTATTCACTTCATAGGCTTATTAAAGGTGTATAAAACTCAACAGATTCCAAACACTTTTGGAATCTGTTCTTTAACATACGACATAGCAGAAAGGATCTCACAATTTCAGTTATAACAACAGTTATGGCTTCCTTTACCATCAACTCTATACAGTATGTTCTTTGCACATACTGTATAAATGCACCTCTAAATAAATGCACCCTGTTATACAAAGTTTAACACATTCTAAATAAATGCACATTCTTTGCACATACTGTATAAATGCACATTCTAAATAAATGCACCCTGTTATACAAAGTTTACTCTCTACCATTGTTAACATCCTTTGATCAGTGCCTGAGATGTAAGCTTCTGCCATAAGCCATTTTGTCATGTTCCATCACTATACTCTGGCACACTTCTTTCCTCCTATTTATGTTCCCAAATATTTCCACTGTGAATACTGAAACTCCCATTACATGATTAAAATCTACTACAGTCTCATCCTCTCCCTTTAAACTTGTGGCTTTGTGGGTATAAATTTCTTTGCAGAAGATTCAAGAAGAAAACTATTTCCTTATACTGCACTATCATATGAGTATCAACTGAAATTAGTATATTGTTGGTTCCTTGGTGACTTTCCAAACCATTATTGCTAACTTCCCATGTAAAAAGTAGTTCAGTGCACTTGAGTCTTTTCACAGTTGGCTATGCCACCAAGGTACCCTTCCTTGTGCTTTACTGATGGCTCCTGTCCTTTTTCTTTCCAACGATGACTTTGTTACCTAGGTTTTCTTGTCTTACTCTCCATTTAAGTTCTTATTGCCAGCATGCGTAATTAAGCATCTATTAAAAAATCCCACAAAATGCATTGCATTCCTAGTGCCTTGAACTGACATTTCTCTTTTTTTAAAGATTTTATTTATTTATTTTTAAGCAGAGGAGAAGGGAGGGAGAAAGAGAGAAACATCAATGTGGGTTTGTTTCTCACATACCATCTACCTTGGGTCTGGCCTGCAACCCAGGCATGTGCCCTGACTGGGAATCGAACAGGCAACCCTTTGGTTCGAAAGCTCATGCTCAAGCCACTGAACCACACCAGCCAGGTGAACTGACATTTCTACTGACCATCACATTTGATATCACTGGAGAAATCCATGCCCTTGGTCAGGTCCCGAGCTTCGTTATTACTCAGGTTACTTGAACTGTTAAACGAAATATATGTAGATACACACACACACATACATATACATACACACAATATATATGATTTTTAAAAAAAACTAATTTTTCTACCATTCTCCTGCCTGATGTGGGTCAGACCAGCATTATATTAGTTGGATAAAAAGGGAAACACATGTTATGAATAAAGATGTCCCCTAAGTGCTGAAATTTGAGAGATAGCTTCCACCTTCAGCAGTCAGTGCCTCTGTGAAGACTGACTTACTGTGTGAGTAAGAGGGCAGCATATTGTCTTGATAGTGACCTCCAGCATGCAACCCTATTAGACCCTGTACTTTATTCTCTAATCGCATCTCTATTTTCCTGAATATCTACACCCACTCCTAACAGTCCCTCTGTATTTTGCACTGTAAAATCAGTTACATTGATCCTGCTAGGGAAGTCTCCTATTACCCCAACCCAGCCATAGATCTAAGGCTTTTTTTATCCTTTCTTTGCAGGATCTGGGGCAGGCAACGCCTAGTGGTACTACAGTACTGAACCTTCCAATCTGAGGAAAGGGTTAGGAGGGGGAAATCATTGTCTTTTCTAGATGAAATCAACTAGTATTCTTGGCTCAAGGTGGTTGTCTTTAAAGCCATCCTCGCACTCACCAGGGTTTTCAAATAGTTATGTCAGTTGCAAAGCCTTTAGATAGCAACTCAAGAAATATTTTCACATCTCTCTACTTCTCTTTATCTTCATTGTATTAAATATAATATAAACCACTGCTTTTTTAAAGATTTTATTTATTTATCTTTAGAGAGGAAGAGAAGGAGAGAGGGAGAGAAACATCAATGTATGGTTGGCTCTGGTGTGTCCCCTGCCGGGAACTGGCCTGCAACCCAGGCATGTGCTCGGACTGGGAATCGAACCGTGATCCTCTGGTTCGCAGGCCCATGCTCAATACACTGAGCTACACAAGCCAGGGATAAACCACTGCTTTTATTAAGGTTATCAAAACAGGTCCATAACTTACTTACTTATTTTTAGACTGATCAGTGTAATCTCTGGGCCTCTGTATTTCTGGTTTACCTGCCCCCGGGGGAGACCCACTACCAGTAACTATATCTCCACTACTGTCAAATGTGGATTCAAAACCCTCAGACTTGTGCCTCCTCTAATTTCTTCTAACTTTTCTTCTCATGTCCTCAACTGACTACTTCTCTGTACACATGTGTAATAGGCAGTTGCCTCATCTCAGCAAGCATTTCACTGTTTGATGATTCTTTCTTCAATTCCTATATTGTCCTCATGGTCCTTGAATTTCCAAGAAGGCAGGGACATGCATGCTCTATTCTTGCTATGTCACCATAGTTAACAGTACCTGGTATGATCTGTGTGTGTTTAAAGAATTAATAAGTAAATGATTGAATAAACAAAACTGGTGAGACACAAGATTGAAATTGTTTACATTTTATTGTCTTAAATTATGTGATAAATAGTCATAGCCCTTACTCCAACCATCACTACGTATGTAAATGCCAAAACCCACATAAATAGGAGGTGAAGTGGATAGGAATCGCAAATAGTGTGATTCTTCTGTTGTACCTAGTGCTATAATAGAACTGATAAGTGAAAAATCAACGGGGAAATTAATTATATTGTCAGATGATAGGCATTTGAAATTCATTGTACGTGGGCATAACAAAGAATTATAAACTAATACTTTGTAACACCAAACCTCCTAAGATAAAATTGAATTTTTTAAATATATTTTACTACTTTAGGTGCTTGGCTAAATGATTTCTAGAACCTCCTGGTATCTAAATATTATACTTCAATAGTTAATAGTCATTTAATCACTGTGGTGATGAACCATTTTGAAATTCTGCCCTTTAATCAGTAAAATATATTGTTTCCTTGTGACCATTTTCCTTCCATCCTTCTGGTCCTTCTCTGAACTGCATTCTGCCACTGCAACGCGCTCCTACATTTTTAGCCTTTCCGTGTAAAATGGCTCTGAACCTGCAACTTTTAAATGTGTGTATTCTTTCTAATGTTGAAAGGCTTTCCTTCATCTTTCACCTCCAGCCCCCAGCTGCAGGCCTGTTTCTCCTCTGTGGCTTGCTGGGCTTCTTGAGAAAGAAAATCATACCACATTCTCATGTATTCTATGGAGTCTCTATGTATATTTAGGACCGCTGAATTTATTTTCTTTCTTGCAAAGTAGAATATTTAACCAAGTTATCTTAGCTCTTCTTTGACATTTCTATTTTTTTTCAAATAATTGGGAACAATTATTTTCCCCACTGCCTTGTGAAATTGCTTTCCTCCAGCTCTTATTTAGAAATTGGGATGTGGGAGGGGTGGACTGGGTGGAAGAGTCAAAAGGAAAAAGGAATGGGACAACTCTAAGAGAATAAACAATACTAAATAAATAAAATACAAGAAAGCAAAAAATGAGGTTTACAGAGTTCAGTCTCTGGTTTCTACAATTCTCTGTATTTCTCATGGCTTTAACTAGAATCCATATGCAATAGACAACAAAATCATTATCTTTTCTTCTGGCTTTTTATTTGAGCTTCAGCCTTGTACATTTGCTCAAATTTATAGACACATTGATTTGATACATTCCTGACAGGATGATTGAATGAACTGAGCTCTATAGGGAACAATAAGAAAGTAAGACTGCTTTTCCCTTTGTTATCGAATACTTTCTTTTACCTCATTCTCTTCTATTCTTTCAGGCACGGCCCATCAATTCTTCCATTCCTTTGTAGTGCAAGAGAAAGCCTCAATTTTAGTTATTTGAACATCACATCCTTTCAACAACTACTATTGATCTGCTTGGAAGCTCTTTTTCTTCCACAGCTCAGGCCTGCGATGGGTAAGAATGGCATTTACCTCTTTGTTTCTCTAACTCAGTGGATATCAGATGTCACCAGAAATCAGAATCCACTAGGGAACTTGCTTAAACAGTTTCTCTGCCTTACCCCAGGAGTTTCTCATTCAGTAGGCCTGGTGGGGTCTCAGAATTTGAAGTCTAACAAGATCCTTGGTGGTGGCATTGCTGCTACTAGTCCAAGACCATGCTTAGAAAATCATTACTCCTTCCCCAGTTGCTGACTTTGGTGGGGCTGCTATGGATAGAAGAGAGATAAGAGACATTGTCACGAGCATATGTTCATGATATAGTCTTTCCTATAAGTCAGTCAAGCAACTGCTTGGCTAGCTGCCTGCTGAGCAGTCTGGCACCAAGGAATGGGCAAGAGTCACTCACAGTAACTGTGCTCTTCACTCGGCTTTTACTGAAGGCAGGTTCACTCAGAGTAGAACATCAACATACATTAGTATCCTACTCACACTCTAACAATCTATGAGAAATAACACACACACACACACACACACACAGCAATCACTGGGGAATGAGGAACCCATGTCCCAAAATCTCAGTCTGCCAGTGTGGGAGACAGCCTGGTAGGCGAAGAAGTTTTCAGCATCCTGCAAGGAAGGATCTCTGGAGCGAGGCAAGCAGCAGAGCAGCTGAAGTCCTCAGTCCAGCAGGGCAGAGCTTCCACCAAGGGTGCCCAGGGAGGCCAGCATGGCATGGAGCAGCTCTCTGGTGTGTGGAGCTCTGCTGTCTCAGCAGTGGTCTGGAACCTACCTCATTGCATGCCTTGAAAGTGGCGTACTCCACCCTTCTGGGTCTTTTGATAAATATCTTGGCACCCCTGCTGGCAAGTGTGGAATTTCCTCAGGAGCCTATGTTGGGTGGTCCCACTCTGCAGACATGGCTATTCTGACCACGTGGGCAGATATCTTTCTTAGGTGTGACTCCTTGCCAGATGTGTCTGGCATGACTTGGGTAGTTTTCTTCTTGAACCAGAGTGCCATGGCTGACTGGCAGTCACCATGCTTTGTTTTATATATTTTATACTATCTTTATTAGAGTAATGCTATTTTATTGGTTCTGCTCTCCACAGATATCAAAGTCCTCACTAGCTTGCTAAACTTTTGATTAGGTTTCAGTGTGCTCAGGTGGACAGAGGAACAGTCTTTGGCTTTCCATGAGTTCCTCAGAGATCCTCCTGATGGAGCTGAAATCTGTAATTCACATGACGTGAATCTGCTCCCCTTTATCACTCCCCTCAGCCCTTGGTCTTCCCTTATCCCTTTCAGGGTTATTGCTTTTCCGATGGCCCTAGGCCAACTACCTTCAGAATTTTCACCAGGTACTAAATGTATGTATATTTGTCCTGACTTCAGGAGAAATGCATCTTTCTCTGCCATGGCCCTCTCATGCTTTGCTTTGACACTTTGGTTATATGTGTAATCAAAGTGTTTTACCTTTTTAACAATATATTGTATTTATTTCTTTTTAGAGAGAGGGGAAGGGAGGGAGAAAGTGAGGGAGAGAAACATCAATGTGAGAGACAAATGTTGATTGGTTATTAGTTGGCTCTCCTCAGCAGCCTGACTGGGGAACAAACACACAACATAGGTATGTGCCCCGACCAGGGATTGAACTGGCAGCCTTTTACTTTGCAGAATGATGCCCAACCAACTAAGCCACACTGGTTAGGGATCAAAGTGTTTTACCTTTTGCTCTACCTTAAAGTAGGCGGATCTCAGACTCGATATCTCTCAAGAAGATGCATATCAGGCTTTCTGAACTATTTATTGAAGGCTCATTCATTTGACTTAAGCTGATAGAGAAGCACTCTATTCTTCCTCCCTATGGGGTGGGGAGAGCAAACACCATAGCATTCCAACACTAATTCATTTCACAAACATTCTGACCCTTTGCCCTCTACAATACCACAATCCTATCCACAGCAACAATGACAACAAAAGGAAGAGATGTATTTTTCCTGGCAAAGTACTGCTTATTGCAACCCCTTAAAATGTATTACATGCCCTGGCTGGTGTAGCTCAGTAGATTGAGCATGGGCCTGCGAACCATACAATTGCGGTTCCATTCCCAGTCAGGGCACATGCCTGGGTTGCAGGCCAGTTCCCAGCAGGGGACACATGAGAGGCAACCATACATTAATATTTCTCTTGCTCTCTCCTTCCCTTCCCCTCTAAAGATGAATAAATAAAATTTTTTTAAAAATGTATTACAAAGTATCTAGAACCTTTCTTTAGAAGGTGGGACACATGGAAACTACTGTACTGTTTGTGGCTCTTGAGTTTTCACAAAAATTCTGAGACATCAACAGTCTGTAGACACCCTGTCACATTCACTATGTATCAGACAACATATAAGATTCTGAGGATAAAATAAATAAGGTCGTTCTTGCTTTTGAAGGCTTTACATTTAACAGTTTATGCCAACCTAAGTGAAGCAACATATTGCAGGTGTTATGAGAGAAATTTAAGCTATATCTGGACATAAAGATAGTGGGCAACTGTTGGGGATCTCTATCCAGATGGGACTATCAGAGACACCTCAAGCTAAGTAGGCTGCAATGGACCCGCATTTCTTCCTCTCAGACCTGATGGGTCTCCTGGGTCTCCTGGGTAGGGCTTCTGCTTGGTAACCATTTCTTATTTGTATGAGTGTAAAATATAAAATGGGATCCTAGGAATGCACCCTCATTCTTGAATTTTCACTCAGGTAATATTTAGAAATTATAGCCACTCAGTAATGCACTTCCTACTCCTTATATTTTGAAAAATCAATACTTTTATAGCAACTATATTTTTATGGATGTAGTACATTTCTTCAAGCATCTTAAACACGGGCACCTATGTTACATGAAGACAAACGTTTTACTGTAATGGTACTTAAAATGGATTGTGAGTTCAGATTGATTTTTCTCACATTAGTTCTTTTAAGTGGCTTTTATACAACAGGCATATAATGGCATGGTTGTCCTCTGCCAAAATATCAAAGAGAAAAATATTTTAAAAGAAATGATACGAGGCATTTGAAAAGAAAGCCCATATCCTTCCTCCTCTAAGTGGCCTCTAGGACATTTCTGCTTAAAAATGTTAATGTGTTTTATGGGTTTTGATTTATAGATATTTTTAACAGTATGCCTTTAAGGTGTCAGCTCTTGGTAAACTAATTGTGTTCTCTTCCCCTTTCTAAAAGCCTAAAGGCTGCAGGATATACCTCGCGGGGACCGAACAAAACGAGTAGGAATCAGGTTTGTTAATAAGGTTTGATATGAAATAGAAAAGAAAGAGAGATAACGTTTTGAGTTTGAATAACATGTTAGCTAATAGTCTTAGAAATAAACATCAATTCCAACAAAGAGGAGGCAGCTAAAATCACATTATATCGTTCAAATTGCAAAATAGCTGCGGGACTGAAATGAGCAAGGAGGAAGCACTCCACACAGCAGCTGATGTCCACTGTACTGGCTCACCACCTGGGTGTTTCCCCATCGTGACAACCACCCGTAGCCTCAGGAGCAGGAAAAAGTTATTTGAAAACTTGACTGTGAACCCAAAGGTCAAAGGATATCTGAATCATGAAACAGAAAACACCTTTTTTTCTTTTGTATAAAGAACTCATACAAAAATAAATATTGTACTTGGCTAAAAAAAGACAGTTTCAATAGAGTTACAAACTGATAGTAGATACTGTGTTCTCAAATTTAATGTGATAATATAAAAGATAACAACAAAAGTAGCTGGACATTAAACAAATATTTAAAATAGATATCATTTCAAAGTGAAAAAGGATTTTTAAGAGACAACATATATTATTCAAACTTCTTTTAAAAATGATTTGTATCTGTTTACTTTTCTTTTTCAGAAATAAAATTCTTGTGATACATTTACTTTATGAAGTTTTAAAATGAGCAAAATAGGCCCTGGCTGGTGTAGCTCAGTGGATTGAGCACGGGCTTGCGAACCAAAGGATCACAGTTCGATTCCGGGTCAGGGAACATGCCTGGGTTGCAGGCCAGTTCCCAGCAGGGGATGCATGAGAGGCAACCATACATTGATATTTCTCTCCTTCTCCCCTTCCCTTCCCCTCTAAAGATAAATAAATAAAATCTTAAAAAATTAAAAAATGATAAATAAAATGAGCATAATAAACCAAAAATTGAGTGGAAATTAAAAACTATAAAAGCTTAGATTAAGTAAAAAAAAAACACAAATTAATGTAAAATCCTAAATAGAGCCAACTTCTATTTCCTTAAAAATACCAATTTCATTAAAAAAAGAGAAATAAGAAAATGTACAAATATGTAACTCTAGATTGAGAAAGTAGAACTTTATTTTTTAAAGTTTTTATTTATTTATTTTTAAAGAGGAGAGGGGAGAAAGAGAGAAAGACACACATCAGTGTGTGGTTGCTTATACGCACTCCCTACTGAGGACCTGGCCCACAGCCCAGGTGTGTGCTCCTGACTGGAAATTGAACTGGTGACCCTTTGGTTTGCAGACCAGCAGTTAATCCACTGAGCCACACCAGCCAGGGTGAAAAAGTAGAACTTTAGACACAAAAATGACAACTTATTACATGGAAGTTTTATACAAATCCATAACATTTCTATGATTTTCCAGAGAAACATATTATAATCAGTCTAAGAAGGGATAAAAGATTCAACATCCCAAAATTTTAGAAGAAAAGATTTTCAAATGTATATGATTGTAAAAGACATCAGTCCCGGGTAGTTTTACTTGTAAGTTTTAACGCACATTCATGAAACAAATTCTTCATGTTTTAGAAAATGTCATAAAACTTACCAGCTTACTTTATAGTATTGGCACATCCAACCATCAAAACCTTATTTTAAATATTGCCCGGGTGCCTGCACCCATGTGTGCCCGCACCCATGCACATGCACAAATGATAGATGAACTGCACTACTGAATACAGATACGTGAATAAGTAAATAGGATCAATAAGGAAAAGCAGAACATGATAAGATGATTATCTATTTAAATGCATGCTTTCATTTGATTTCAACCAGAAACACAAAAAGTATTTTTATAGTAAATAATTCTGAAGATCACATGGAAGAATGAGTATGGAATTGATAAAGAAGAGTTCAAAAGAAATAGTGAAAAGACACCTGTCTTTTGGTTACCAAGCTTCTTTAATCAAAATAGCCTCATATCCATACAGTAAGTCTAAGAAGTTAGTGGAAATAATAGAAAGTGAGAAATTCATAAAATTAGGTGCACAAAAATAATAATATAATAATAATAATATTGTAGTAATGTGCCCTGAGCGGGGGACAAGAGTGTGCAAAAAATGATACTAAGGTAACAAGTATTTTATTCAGATAAAAATATAAACTTTCACTTTATAATGTATAACAAGATAAATTTTAGCCCTGGCTGATGTAGCTCAGTGGATTGAGCACGGGCCTGCGAACCACACGATTGTGGTTCGATTCCCAGTCAGGGCACATGCCTGGGTTGCAGGCCAGTTCCCGGTTCCCGGCAGGGGACGCATGAAAGGCAATCATATATTGATATTTCTCTCTCTCTCTCTCTCTCCTTCCCTTCCCCTCTAAGATAAATAAATAAAATCTTTAAAAAAAGATAAATTTTAGATGAATTAAGGGTGTAAGTGTAAATTTAAAACAGCTACTAACATATTACAGGGACATATCAGAATGTTTATATTATCTGGAGGTGGATTAAACCTATTTAAGCCAATAAGTTCAAATCATAAGTGAAAATTTTCACACACAATAAATTTCATAATATTAAAAAATATTATTTGGCAAAGGACAGCATAAACAAAGATGACAGGCTAATTCTCACTCAGGCTTTACCCAATTCTCAGTTTTAATCTGACTCACATTTATAATAAAATACAAAATGACTTCTGCATCTTATGAGGCCGTCCTTAGTCTGGTCTATAGCTACCCTTCAGTATTCTAATATATCAAATATTACCATTACTGTTTAATAATCAATAAATAAAGCAGTTATTTTTATAAGAAAGATGTTTACTAAAGGAATATACTATAAAGCTATCAAGACTTAACTTATGGGTGTAAGAAATATGTGCAACTATTTGTACATCAGCTATACACCAATGGAGCTGTTTAAAAGGGCCAAAAAAGGAGAAAAAAAGAAAAATTACTATTTTAGGATATTTTATTCTGCATACTAGTACTTTCAAAGTAAGCCATGTTTTTCTTCTTCTAAAACATATGTTTTAAATTAAGCTTTTATTTTGGAGTCATTGTTTTAAGAAATAATACAGATAGATCCCATGTTTTTTTTATCATGTGATCCTAATGGTTATTATATTTTTCAGTTCTAAAATTTTCATGTGTGCCTTCTTTGAATCTTCTATTTTTCCCCTTTTCCCCTTTTTCATTTGTTCTTCCCTGAAAATTGCAGAGTTCCAGCAGGAAAGATGTGGTGCATACTTATGAAAGGTGATTGAAAAGCGCTTCATAAAGGAGCTTTACAGTTGTCCAGTCACAGGTACAGGAGACGGGAAATGAGGTGAGGCATCCTATGGAACGACTGCCGCTGGTGGCTCCCACTTCTCCTAGGACTAGAGAATGGCAGCTAGAGGAGGCAATGCCCTGTGGGAGCTGTGGCCCACAGTAAAGACATCAGCCATTTGTACCCACAGGCTCACAGAGGGTGCTAGAAATTTTAATGTAATAGCAGTTCTGATGTCACACCCACTGACCTCCCATTTTTTATTGGACAAATGTAACTGTAGTCCGTAAGGCAAGGAGTCTAGCCAAGCTGAATACTGGTGCACAGAGCAGGGTACAGAAGAATGGAAAGTGAGATGCTAGGGCCAAGTGCAAAGTGTTGAACCCAGAAAGGATTCCCTATGGGAAAGAGAAGACCAAGTTAAGCATTGCGAACAAATTTAGAAGATTGCCCTGTCTAGAGTACAATTCAAAGGAGATAGCTATTGGACACAAAATAAGATCATAGATCATAAGAAGCCATGAAGTTGGGATCAACAGTCTCAACTAAGGCAGATGATGACATTTAAGTAATTCACAGGCTATTCAATGGTTAGCACACATTCAAGTACTAGAAGTAACTGACAAGGCAAAGCTTAACATATTATGTACTCGGTTGTATTTTTAATAGAAGATATTTTCACAAGAGGCAATTTATACATAATATAAATTTAATTAACATTGCAAAATATGATAATTTCACTGAAAAGTTGTTTAATTAAAATAGAACAATAGTGCAAAGGTTGGAAAGACTGATTGGAACTTTCACAGAGATGAATCTATTCTGGGAAAGATGAAATTCAGATGGAAATGCTGAGTGTATACCATTTTATTTTGAGGATTTGTGAGAGTGTGACAGTTTCTTCATTTACATAAATAAACTCTACTGAAAATAAAATGTCTCAGCTAGACACAAAATGCCTCCCATTGCCTTCCAAAGGGAGACAGTAACCACCAAATTACTACCCTTCTTTCCAAAACAATCAGGGTCATCAGAACCACATTTTTCCCACAGACAAAAAAAAAATCTTACCAGGTGTTGCATAATCGTGCCTCAAACGACTTTCTGCAATGAAAAGCAAGTAGTTTTCGTTTGCATAACTGAGCATATCTGCCTGGGTTATATCCCTACAGCTGTTATCCTGGGAATAGAAACAAAACTGTTCATTCACTAGCAGCCTTAGCAAAGCACTGTGATCTAGGGCAGCAAAAAGCCAGCAATAGAAAAAGGCATTCACAATTCTGGAAGAAAACATTGGTAAGGAAAATATGTAAAATGGCTGCTCTGTCTCAAGACTGCCTGAATTATTATTCAGCTATGCTGGGTATTCGGATTCCTGTGCCTCCAAGGGCTACATGGAGGTATACATATTGACTTGTATATTCAGATAGCCTGTCAAAGCCCAGGCTTTCCTAATAGTGTTTGTATTAAGGTCCCTACACTTCTTAGGCTGGCACTGTTTGTGGCCAAGAACATACTAAATTATAAATTCTCAAGACCAGTAACTGTTTCTTATTCACTTTGTATTCCTATCTTGAGTCGTGTGCATAAGCAATATCATAAATATTTTTATATTAAATATCTTTTATATCCAAGGTGTATTTATAACTCCAAGCTGCTTAATGAGAGGGATTTATTATAAGACCATAGTATCTAATATTTTTTCAAGATTTTTAAAATTTATTTTTAGAGAGAGCAGAAGGGAAGGGAAGGGGAAAGAGAGGGAGAGAAACATCCATGTGTGGTTTCTTCTCCTGCATCTCTCACCAGGCACCCACCTGCAGCCCAGGCATGTGCCCTTACTGGGAATTGAACCAATGACACTTTGGTTCACAGCCTACGCTCAATCCACTGAGCTATGCCAGCCAAGGCCTAATCTTTTACTAAAGAGAGCTAACTTCGCTAACTTCGTTTTAGCGAAGTGCAGAATTCAGAATACACTGCACACATGCTACCTCTCCCCCCTAAGCTTCTGTTCTTGGTAAATAATGAAACTTGAGCTTGAAACTTTTTGTTGAGTCCAAAGACAGTATCAATCTTGTTCAGTGCAATCCTCCAGGTAAGCCCTGCCAGTAAGTTGGAGTTGGTAAGCAATATGGAATCTATTTGCTGTCCTGGGTTCAAAGGCTCATATCATATAACGAAAACATACACACACACATCCCATCTATATACTCTTTACTTTCACTAACTATACTCTAACTAAACTTTATACTATAACTAGCTTAGCTATATACTACAACTGAACTATAACTAAACAACTCAGTTACTATACTCAAACTAGCTAAATTACCTAAATGATGTGTGAGAGCTAATTTTATTTATCAACTTGACTAGATCAGGGATGCCCAGATATGAGGTTAATTAATTATAATTCCTAGGTGTGCTTGTGAAATGTTTCCAGGTGAGATATGCTTTTGAATCAATGAAGTCAGTAAAGTAGACTTCTCCCCCAGTTGCGGGCGGGCATCATTGAATCTGTTAAGGGCCTGAGTAGAACCAAAAAGCTGACGAAGGAGAAATTTGTTCATTTTTCCTGCATCTTTGCTTGAACTGGGACAAACTCATCTCATCTTCCCCTGCCCTTAGACTGAGATTCACATCAATGGTTTAGTTGTCCTGGTTATCAAGTCTCAGGACTGGTACTGAACTACACCACTGACTTTCCTAGGTTTCTTGCTTGCTCAGCAGATAATGGGACTTTTCACCTCTGTAATCACATGAGCCAACTCCTCATAATACATCTTCTGTATTCTACTGGTTCTATTTCTCTGGAGAACTCTGACTAGTGCACAAGGCAAAAGGAGAATGGTCACCATACTGTGGTGACCTGTGGTCACCTCTTCCATGGTCACCATACTGTGCTTTTGGAAGCTAATACTGAATTTGGAGTTCTGATTCAGCTGTAACTGCTCATTTATTACATGAACGTGTTGTACTTTATTTCTGTATCTAATTTCTCATTCCTAAAGCCTTCAGACTTGAGAAGACACACTTATGCTTGCCATAAATATTTACAGAGACCTAGCATGGGTCAGGCCTTGCCCGTTGGACAAGGGCAATGCAGTTGTCCAAAACACAAGACAGCCCTGGAAAAACAAAGCTTTGATTCCAAATTTCAGCTAGCCACCTTCAGTTCTGTTACCATCCTTTGCAAGTATGTACCCATGTTTATAGTATTATGAATATTAATAAGCAGTGATAACATGAATATATTTCTATTGCTATTTTATATTAACTTACCAGAGATTTTCTCAATGAAATGAACAAATTAAATGAATAATTCATGAATGAACATGTTGAGTTTCAAGACAGTTTGTTAATATTTTAACTGATATGTCATTGACTTACTTTTCTCCAAGTTATAGTATCAAACAAGGCGTGCTGACTTAGATGCCACCTTGACACTGATTTCAATGAAATGCTATTGAAGCAAGAGTCTCAAGGTGTGGAAAGATACCTATCAGGAAAGATACCTATCAGATACCTATCAAGATACCTAGGTCAGGAAGGTGATCATTGTGGTTCTTATTGACATAATATTTGGAGACACATTATAGCCAAAAGTGAGAAGTAAGTACACGATAGATTCTGGATTCTGGTCAGAGAAAAAGAAGAGTAATGACAGCCTTTAACAATGACGAGCTCTAGCTGAGCAGCTTGAGATTCAAGTATTGGCCCCAGCATTGGTGGGTAGGTAGTGAGTGCCCTGAACAAAAACCAAAGGAAAAACAAAGAGAGACTCACAAAACTGAGCTTTTATATGTCCAAAGTGCCCACGGAGGCTCTACAGCAGGTAAAAAGTGACAGGAGGCTTCCCAGCCTACATTCCTCGGTAGCGTGTTCTCTCCCAGCGCGATTTCTGCCCTGTGTGGCGGCTCAGGACGTCGAAATCCAGAGACGTGAAGTCCAACTCAACTCTGCCGAATAGCAAGGCTTTCGAGAAGTTGTGACTAAAGAAATAGACAGTGAGATACTTAATCTATGTTTAAACACATTTTCAGCTTCTGCTCTTTAGCGTTCTTCCGAACAATATTAAAGTAATATTCTCTTCTACATTATGCATATTTAAAAATAATATTTTGTTTCACTTTATCATTTTATTTCAATACACTGTTCAATTTCTGTCTAGTCTGTTTTTCTTCAGGTTGTTTTCTTATCTCAGCATGACTAAGAATAACCAACAATTTACTGAGTGTAATATTTACTTCCTACTAAAATACCTTTAAGATATGTATTTTATTGATCCTTATTTCCAGTCATTTTAGACTCCACTAAGACATAAAAATAGGTAATCCAATATTAATCTATATTCATAACTTCTGCTCTAGCTGTGAGATCTGGTGACTTTAGTGTATGAACTTTGAAGGAAGCTGCAACCAATAAATGTTTCACTCTGTGTTCTTCTTGGTCCACTCTCTGTTCTTGATAGAGCTTCATGTATATTATGAGAATTACAATAATCAACTCTGTGGCTATTTTACTAAATACTATCTGTCTCCTCCAGAAATAGATGATCCAGAAAGAAAAAGTTCATGTGCAAACAACTATGACAGAAAGTCAAATAAGATAATTACCTCATAAGGTGCACAACTTGCATGTTGTACAAGTTCAAAAAAAGAGAGACCTGATTGAAACAGAAAGGCTTTATCTAATAAGTATTTTTTTAGCTCTCACAGCACCAAGAGTATTTTTTAAAATACATGTATTTGGAAGCTTCTTAGTTCTCGAGTTTTAAGAGACAGCATTGTCATATTCTTGGCTGCTATTACCAAAAAAACCCCACGCATTAATGTATTTAAAAACAAAAAAGATTGCATAACCTAAAAACAATAATAAGTGATCCAAAAATAATACAAATGATAATTTTTCTGAAAAGTTATGGCATGCCAAACACTAAAGTTTCTAAAAAATCGGAGTACTGACATGTGTAGAGTTTTTATCTCCTATTTCTTGGGCTCTAGGCCACCTAAACATAACACATATCTTCTTGAAAAAGTTTAGAATATGCTTTAAAAGCTTTGTGTCTCTCCTACTGAGAACCACTGAGAGCATTTGCATTCACTTTTCATTGCAGAATTTCAGTAACAATCTTTTATCTCTTGATACATTTTTTCAGAGCAAATAAAAGTTTTATTATGATCTGTAATGCAAATCAAGTACTAAATCAAGAACTCGGATTCACTGTAAATGCATCCTTTGGGTTCAGTTCAGTTAAATCATTGATCAAAGTCCCTACCACACAGTAACTTGTTGGTAACCTCTCACACACACTTCTAGGTTGATCCTCCTAATCATAGTTCTTTCCCTCCCTGCCTATGGAATGTGTTTTTTCTCTTACTTCCTAGACTTCCTTGCTTTTCTTTTTCTCCTAGAACTCACAGGAAATGCTTTTTATGTCTTTTTTCTTCCTCTTCATTCTTCTCATGTGCTTTTCCCCCCTGCCACTACAAATCAATTGTTTAGCATCTGCCTTCTCTTCATTCAGTGGTTGCCTTCCAGCTGATAGTTTATCAGCATGTCTGCCTTTCTCAGCCTGAAAAATTCAGGCAGAGAGGTAAGCTAGCTATAAGTATTGACAAGTTTCCTTTTATTCTAGTTTTCTTTATTATTATTATTATATATTTTTATTTCTTAACTTTATTTTTATTGTTGATACTGTAACAGGAAACCTGCCTAGACAAGTCAGAAGGACATGGTCCCTTTGCTGAGCCACTAAGATAAGGAAGGGTGAGCAACTAAGTAACTATGAACAAAAGAACATTGTATGAACTTATCAGCAGCCCTGCTTTCTTACTTCTATAAACCTGCTTCTGCAGCCTTAGTAAAATCGCTTCCGCATGCCACACTATATAAACAAGCCCCTGTCTGAGCTCGGGAACCAGGATTTGGAGACTGCCTCCTATGGGTCTGCGTGAGTAAATAAAGTTCCACTCTGTACACCCGAAAGCAGCTGAGTTGTTTTCTGTAGCAATACTATTGCAGATGTCCCCACTACCCCCTACCCACTTTGCCCACTTCCCCCCAGCCCTTGCCCCATTTTCCCTCAGGCCATCACTGCACTGTTGTCTGCATCTATGTGTTATGCATCTATGGGTTGTACTTGCTCTTCAGATCAAATACTCTTCCTTTTTTATTTGTTTTGCTTTGCAAATTAGCTGCCTAATTTCCCAGATTCCTACTCTTCTTCTCCTTTGGAGATGGTCCTTTCAAACTTGCACCATTCTCACAAAAGTCAGGTAAATTTTTATGTATTATTTAGAGCTAGCTTTGTGCATGAGATATAACCGATTGAATTTTGAGACTAGCAAATGGAAGCCCAGAGAAGTGGAAGCTTCCTAAAGGTGTCTGAAAAGTTATTCACAGGGCTAACGCTGGAGCCCAGCTCCCTCTCCATGATCCAGCGCTCCTTCCACTACCAATCACTCTGGCTTACCTGAAAAGGCACAAGTCAAAAACAAAAATAAATTTTACATCATCTCTTTGCTTACAGTTTCACTCAGATGAATGCAATTCCTCAGGAAAGAAGTAAAATTAAAAATTTCTTTTCATAAAGACAATTACAGCTAGCAGAAGTAAAAAGTTAAAGGAGATAGGAGAGGAGACACAGAGAGAGTTCCACAAACCCCTGAAAGCCTGTGTTAGCGAAGAACTGAGCTACAGAAAAAGTTTTGCCTTTTTTATCTTAAAAAAGATAAAGGACCCTGACTTTTATCCAGGTGGTAACGTGCCTTTAAAATATTTTAAGTGAATATTCTGCATTGCTTCATATTCGATGACAACTAACTTTGCTGTTTTAACCACAGTGCTAAATTCACTATGAAAGAATCAGCTGGGGAATTAATTATTAAGATGCCTGGGCCTATCCCCTTAACATTTTTATTCAGGGAACTTATAACACTGTGCAGCAGGGCCACCCCAAGAAGGATTTATAATAGGGTCCAGAACTCAGAGTGTCCAGGAAATATTAAAAATATATAGATATCTTCACCCCAACAAGTCTGAACTGGGGAATAGGGCACACTGAGCAGGGCAGTTGAGAGTTATTTTGCATATGAACAGTTTTGCAAATAACCTCAAGAATGGTCATTTAGCATATCTATAACTCTTGGCTGATTTCATAGATATGTTAAGTAGCTGTGGCTAAGCCTTGAGCCTGGGAGGTGGGAGTGACTTTGACCCAGAACTTAACTGGGAGGCATCTCCCTTTGGTTACAGCACCTGCTTAAGAACTTGGAGATGGTTCAATCCATCCTACAGGACCATGAATGCTCAGACTTATTATGGCAGTCCAGGAAAGCTGAAAAATTATGGGAATCTAGCCTATGTAGCCGATTGTGAGAGGAGTCGGAAATGGGGCTGCAGAGGAAGATTTGTGCTGGGATTTAAAACCAGGTGTGGCAGCCATGTGATCTTGAAGTTGGGGGAGTGATGTGGTTCTGGTAAGGTGTGGAACCATGAGATTTGGGGGTTCTATTTGCCATGCAGTTTAGGAAGCTGGAAAGCAAGATGTAGCGGCAAAGAAGAGCTGCCTCTTAGCAGTTTGGAAGAATACAGGAGAGACATTGCAGGAAGAAAAGGGGTGAAAGCACTTTCGCTGGTGGGCCATGAGAAGATGCCATGTGGGTTTGAATTAAGAATTGGACATCCCAGCAACACAGCTGATGGTACAGGGGACTGCATAAGGCCTGCCAGCCAAGTTCGGATCACTGGGAAGAACCAGGGGCTACCTGAGCCACAGACTTCTATGTCTTTTCCTGAGTCGCCATACCCCAGATTGGACAAAGGTGGGAAGGAAGGGCTGTGTGTATTTGTGGGTGTTTTAAGGGACTTTGGGATTTTAACAAAGACATTAAGTCATTACTCTAAGTGTGTGTAACTTTTGAATAAATAGTTCCTTTTCTTTTCAACAAACTCTGGCATTGAGAGCCATAATTACCTGGCAGCAAGCAAGATGAAACTAGTACAGGGGGACCCGGGAGAGGGTCTGTCCATTTGATAATAGTGTCTTATCCCCATCATGGGTCTTTTCTGTATCAGGCTTAGTGCACAATCTAGGAATCCGTATTTTTAAATGTTTTCCATGTGATGCTTACGTGCAACCCAGGAATTAATTCATACTATCTATTGACAAAGAGTCAGTAAAAATAAGACTTTTGAAGGAGGCGAATATATTAAATTCCTAAATGACAGTCATCTCTTTTTTTTTCCTGTAGTCTATTTTCATTACTTCCTTAAACTGCTCTTTTCCTTCTTAGTTTTCAGGAAAACACATTACAAGGAGAGGAAAGTATGGAAAATGTGTGTTGACGTTACCTACTCACTTATCCAAGCCACAGTAAATATTCACGTGAAGTCAATTACAGGAGTGAGGAGTGGGAAAGAATTAAAATCTAATGAAAGTTACTCAAAGAGAAGAACTTCCTCCAGGCTGGCCATGCGCGTCTGTGGTTTGTCTGTCATTTATAATACTACAGCCTCTGGTTCATAGTCAAGCAGTAATTCTGCCAGTTAATGTATCCAATTAAACCCCACTAATGAGCTAATCAACAGTGTAAAATCTGTGTAAAATCACTGAGGGTATATGATGAATGGAAAATGCACTGAACTCTCCCAATATAAAAAGTGCTTTATTGCACTTGTTAAAGTGGCACTGTCTTATCCCTCTCTAAAGGATAATTTATCACTGGGTCCATAACAGTGCCGTGCCCTGATAAGGCAGAGGTGGCAATAAACCCATCAGAAAATGATTACTCAGGAATGTGGAGCAATTACAATGTCTACATGTATCAGAGTCATAGGCTGCAGTGCAAATGTGCTTTTTTTGTTGTTGTTGTTGATTCAGGGTTCAAATAAAGAACCAGCAGTAAACTTGAAGGTGATCCATAACTTGTGAGTGGGTGGTATTTTTATAATATGTCCATATCCATTTATAATCAATCCTCTGAAACAAGTATTTCTGATATCACAAGTCTCCATGGTAAAGAGGAAAGATGGTTCTTTCTAGGAACTTCTTATTCCAAGGATGGGGCAGCATGAGGCTGGCTGCCTCGCAGAAACGGAATTTCCTCTGAAATCAGTCATCTCTTACGGAAAGACGTTCATCCGCAAACTCATAGCCCCTTGCTCTGGCTGGTAGACCTCAGTGCTGTTCTAGAAAGGCTCCTTCTCATGAAGAAAATCAAGGCTTTCCTTGTAGGGTAGGATCCAGTCTTCCTCTTTAGGGTGTCGGTTCCAAAGCACATCCCAGTATTTGCTGTCCCTAGGACTATCCTTTTATGGCACAGTCCCTGGGTGTTTTAAATGTTTCAAATCAGCTGGAAATCAAGGCCAGAGTTCTAGGGAAGGAAAAAAGAGGGACAATCTTTGTTCGTTCCTGGATAGTTAGTTGTCTACCCTGTTTGCTATTTCAACTGATCTATCTCTTTGTCATTATTTTCATGTTTCTAGATCATGTCCCTGTTCACTCGGTTGTAATCTTTGAAACAGAAAAATTCCCTACTTTTCCACCTGAAAATATCTCTGTGTTTCATTATTTTTGTCATCTTATCTTCAACAGACACATGACCCACCCATCTTCTTTGCAGTGTTAACGCGCCCCCTGTGTTGGCATTCCTGTCTTTGCTGCATCCTATCTTTGTTTGTTTCCATCTGTCCCTTTCCCCTGCCATTCAATCTTCAGCGACAAATATGCTTGGGCATCATTGCTATTTAAGATCCTCCTCATCCCTCTGAAGCTTCCCTTCACTTAAAAAGTACTGCTCCCCTAACTGTCCACTTTGTCAATGTGTACCTAACCTGTCAATGTGAACCTTAGAATCCCATCCCCTCTCTTTTTTCTACTGATTAAACTGAAATTGTTTTCTTAATTTATTTGTACTATCCTCTCAAATATCAAACCTGGTGGTTTTGTGACAGTCTTCATCATTTATTTTCTTTGAGAAAAATCCGACACCCTTGACTACATGTGCTTCCCGAAAATTCTTACTCCCACCTCACTTGTAATGACAGCGTACTCTTGTTTTCCTTTATGTCCCTGAATACTTCAAATTATATGTTCTGAGATTTAGGCAGCTGTTCCTCACATGTCTACATTATATATATATAGTCCTACCATATCTACATACACAGACTGAGCAATTTCCATCTTGACTAATAATTTAACTGTGTTCTCTATATTTTAAACTGTTAAACTGCTCATTTGTGAATTCTACACCTGAACTTCAAAACCCACTGATGTTTTGCTAAGTCACAATTAATATTTATAAAATTTAACTGAGTATATTATATGCCTCAGTCAGCCAGCACTCTTCACACAGAAATCCCACTTCAATTGACCTGGACTACAGTAGGATTTATTAGCAAGATACTAAGGTCTGACTAGACTAACCATAGTTAGAGTCTATGTACTAGTCTTCCATGTTTCTTTCTGTTCATACAATGGTCTCAGCTTGGCTTCATTAGTATTTCCATTTCCCTCATTCTCCAGTACTGTTGTCCTAGTTTCGACTCAGTGCCTCATGTCTGAGAACATTGCTACATTGGTTTCTGACTTGAATTTCCAGCATTTTGAATGTATTCTTCTTAGTTCAATCAAAGACAATTATTACCACCTTCAGCCTACATGCAGGCTAATTTCTCCCTTCCATTCACAGTCACATTATTTTCTATCTGTTGGATTAATAGAATATATTATAACTTAATAACAAAATTTATTTTAAAATATATCAATTGCATCTTCAACTCCTTATCATTTCTTCTCTCTAAGAATTAGTGGAAGTTTTCATTCCTACGAACTCATTAAACCAATCTTTCCTAAATCAAAGATATATGTCTTGCTAAATATACTATCTGTCTTCTTTTTACTCAGAACTTAGCAATATTTGATAATTTGATAAAGGGGTTAATTCCGAGTCTTGAATGACTCTCTTTCGTGTCTTTTTAGTTTCCCTATCTTCCTGATTTACTTGCCACCCCATGGATGTTTTCGTTTCAGTGTTCATTGCTAGACTTACTTTCTTTCCAAACTCCAAATATTGGCATACTCCAGGGTCTATTCCTCAGGTCTCATTTTTTTTCCTACAAAAACTTTCTTGTGATCTGTACAGCTTTTCCTGCCCTCTGTACCTATAAATTACTTCCAATTAAATTCACATACCTCAGCCCTCTGGTGTACTCATAGTTTCTTTAATACGTTTGCATTTCTGTAATCCTTCCTGTGCTCTCACATAGTTGACTTTGAGCAAGTATTTCCCCATTCTCTGACTCCTATACCACCATCATCCCTGAGACCCAGTTCAATGGTGCCTCTGCTGTGAAACCTTGCCTGATTTCCCCTCCCAGCTTAGCTGGAATAAATTGTTTAGTTTTTACCTTTGCATGTACTTTGTACCTCTTTTTAATACTTATTTTATCTGGTATTCTATTACAATTTACTATTATATATTCAACTCTCCCTCCTAGACTGCAGTTCCTTGGAAGAATGCTTTTCAAGGTACCCTTGTAGTTTAACTGTCTATAAGTGCGTAATTCAATGTCATCAGACAACCTGAACCTTTAACCCCTACCCATCTCACTCTAGAGGACTTCTCTTCTCTGGAAGTTTTGCCAGTCTTTCCAGACTCTGGTTTGGAGTTCCGGGAACTGGTTTTATCCAATTATTCTCAGTCACTTACAGGGTAGCAGGCAAATAATTTAAAATATTATATTAATTTAATCTTTCATTTAATTTTAATTTTTGTTATTGACTAAAAGTTTAAAATGTCATGAATTAAAGTTTAATGTCTACAAATAAGTATAATTACTATACAATATTATATTAGTTTTATATGTACAACATAAAGATTTGAGGTTTATGTACCATAGGTGTAGTAACCATCTGTCAGTGTACAAAGTTATGATGGGGTTGGTGACTCTATTACCTATGTTACACATTATATCCCCAGGGTTCATTTCATACTTCTAAACCTCCTTCTTTTTTGCCTATTTCCCACCCGTCCCCACTCTGGCAACCACCAGTCTTTTTTCTGTGTTTAGGAGTCTGTTTCTGTTTTGTTTGTTCGTTTGTTTTGTTTTGTAGATTCCACATATGGATCTTTCTCTGTTTGACTTATTTCACTTAGCATCATGCCGTATACGTTCCTCCATGTTGTCACAAATGGCAAGATTTCATTCTTTGATAAGTGCTGGCAAGGATGTGGGGAAAAGATAACCCTCCTATACTTTTGGCAGAATTGCCAACTGGTATGGCCACTATGACAAACTCTGTGAAGGTTTACTCCAAAAAAGTAAAAATAGAACTACCATATCACCCAGAAGTTCACTTCTAGGTATTTATTCAAAGAAGAGAAAAGCGCTCATTCAAAAAGACATCTGAATCCCTGCCTTTCAACCTCCCTGGGCGTCTTGGCTGCTGTCCTTCGGTGTAGGTTGTCCTACACCTAAAGCATGAAGATGGTGGCTGCAAAGAAGACAAAAAAGTTGGTGGAGTCGATCAAGTCTTGGCTCCAACTTTTTTTGAAAGGTAGAAAGAACATGCTGGGGTACACGCAGCCTCTGAAAATGATCAGAAAAGGCACTGCCAACCTGGTCATCTTCACCAACAGTGGTCTAGCCTTCACAAATCTGGAAGAGAGCACCACGCCATGTTGGTCAAGAGTGGTGTACGTGACTACAGTGGCAATGCTACTGAACTGGGCACAACAGAATATGCACACTTGTTGTCACTAATCCAAGTGATTCTGCCACCATTAGAAGCATACCAGGACAGACTAGTGAAAAGTAAATCGTGCAAATTTTTTCTCTAATAAAACTAACTAAAACTTGTTTAAAAAAATAAAAGATATGCAAACTCCTATATTCTTTGCAGCATTGTTTTCAATAGGTGATATATGGAAGCAACCTAGGTGTCCATCAATAGATGAATGGGTAAATAAGATGTAGTGTATATATTCAAAATAATATTACTCAGACATAATTTTACTTTTGTTTTTAGCCCTATCAAAATAAGAAAAAAATAATTGCATAAGTTAACTTGCCTAAATCCACAGATTAATGTGGGGAAAGTTAAAAAATTCGAACCCACTTAATTCCAACATTCACACTCTGACTCTAACCCCTTTTCTTCATCAGTCACCTACTTCTTTCTTCTACCCTCCTGACCCTGGCAGAGTGCGCCTCACACAGTAGGAGCTCGGTACCTATTTGTTGAATTGACTCTAACTTTTGTGCAAGTTAGTGATTTTTCCACGAAAATGCTGGGAGGCAGGGAAGGTAATTGAATAGAGTCTCCAAGTGCCTGCATTATTTCTCTCCTTGGTCCTAGCTGGCAAACTGCATCTTTCCCCTTTCCCACTGCCTCTTATAACCAGCTGCAGGAGGCCTGCAAATCTGAGGGCAAAGTCGAATAACGCAGTCAACCATATTGGGTGCCTCTGCCAGAAATTTACATGCTGCATTGCTAGGAAAGAGATCACAGAGCTGAGAAAAAGAAAAAGAACTGCTTCAAGCACAACAATACAAGTGCAGCGCTGGATGGTAAAAATGTAAATTCTGTCGCCTTCCAGGATTGCATTATTGACAGTTTGTGAAATATACATATGTTTTCTAATGGGCTTACTGAAATGTGAATATACTGAAAACCAAATAAGAAAAAAAAAGTGATGGAATGTGTTTTTTTTTTACCTTTGTCTCACCTTTATAGAACTTGATTACACCATTGTCTGTTTACAGAACTTTGTGATCCTGTAATCAACAATACTGAAATGAGCGACCAAATGGTGGAAGTGGTCAGAGTCAAAACCTGCCATCTCCTTTGCAGAGCCAGACAAAATAATGTTACCGAGTAATGTTTTAGCTTTTTGTCATTCAAGATTTTCATGAAAAGTGAAATCTTGCTTTTTGGTAAATGGTTTCAAAAATACTTCTTATATTTAAAAAGGATTATGTCAGACATATATTTTAAAAAGATGAATAGCCCTGGCTAGATATTTCAGTTAGTTAAAGTCATCCCCATAGACGAAGGTTATGGGTTTGATCCCTCGTCAGGGCCCTTACAAGAAGAAACCAATGGATGCATAAATAAGTGGAACAGCAAATTGATGCTCTCTCATTCTCTCCCTCTTCCTCTCTTTCTCTAACATCAATCAGTCAATCAATAAGTCAATCAATATTTAAACAGGTGTACAATCGCTTCTATTCTAAAATAAACCATATGACAAAAAATGAGAAAAGGAAAAATAAAGAGTGGAATAGAGGCAATTGACTGTTATTTTATTTATTTTATAAAGTTTTTTTTTGTCTCCATGTCTGCCAATCTCTAAAAATAAAACAGTAGGCAGTGTGAGGCATTCTTGCCAAATCATGTGGTTGCTCTGCTTAGTAGATTGGAAGGTTCTGTCCCCCCAAAGAAAGATGATACTTTATGGATTTCTCTGGTTTAGATTCTGTAATTGCCCAATGTATCAAAACATACTAAGCTCTAAGTATTTTTGTTATAGTTCTTCTTAAAAACAAGCAAATGATGTCAACCATTAAAAAGGTACTCATACCTGAAAATAAATAAAATAAAATAAAATAAACCACATACTCCATAACTATTTACATGATGACTTAGTTACTATCTTTTTGGGCATATTGCCTCTGATAAGAGTAGAAAAAAGACTTCAGTATTGCATACATCAGAATTCATAAAAAAGAAGAGAGCTTCAGGTCACAGCTGTATTTAGAATTAACACACCTTCAATACTAAGGAAACACACTAAATCTTTATGTCACTGACATTATGACTGATCATCTTTGATTTGCTTGATCTAAATTCCTAAGGAGTTTTTTTTCATTTACATTATGCAACAACACATTAATTAACCATAACATATATTCTGCTCTCCCACTCAGTCCAAGTGACCCAATCCAAGATACCCTTAGATTTATGTCCTTAATTCCACTAGGAAGATGCTCTTTTCCATCCCCTTAAGGTAACACACTGTATCAGGTAGAAAACTTAATACTTTAACCTCAAGCCCCCTAGCTTAGAAAACTTTAGCCATTCAAGATATTTTAGTTATTTCACAGAATAGTACTGAATGTGGATTTGTGTGATGGTATCCTCATGATTAGATTTGGATTAAACATTTTTTGTCACAATAGCGATGTTTTCTTTTTCTCTGTACAGCTATCAGGAGGCACATGATGTACTATTGTTCAATTTTGGGCAATGAAAAACTTGATCCCTTTGTTCAAGTGTTATCACCTAGATTTTTTTCATCTTAAAGGGACCTTTTCCTTTTATAAAGAGAAACAATTTATCAGCTAATTCTTTGAACTGTATGAATATCTTTTTTTCCTATTAGAGTTTCTCTAAAGTTCTCTTTTTAATGAAACAGTTATTCTAGAACAGCTTTAGAATTACAGAAAAATTCAAAGATAGCACAGAGTTTTTATATTTATCATAATCATACTGTTGTTAACATCTTATGTTAGGTTACATATTTGTCACAACTAAAGAACTGGTATTTATATATTACTGAAGTTCATAACTTATTTGGATAATTAAATTTTTATCTAATATTATTTTTCTGATCCAGGGTTCCATCCAGGATATCACATCACATTCTGTCATCATGTCACCTTAGATTTCTATAGATAGTAACATTTTCTCAGATTTTTTTACTTTTGTTAACCTTGACCATTTTTGAGGAGGACTAATGAGGATTTTACAGACTGTTTCTCAGTTGGGGTCTCACTGTTGCTGTCTCATGATGAGATAGGAGTTTTGGGTTTGGGGGAAGGAAAAGCCACAGAAGGAAAGCGCCATTTGTATCACATCACATCAAAGGAGCATGCTGTCAACATGAGGATGCCACCGTGGGTACCAACCTGGACCACGTGGCTAGGGCAGGGTTTACTGTTGTTCTACCACCACAAAGCTACTGCTTTTTTTTTCCATATCCTTTCGTAGAAAATCACTATGTGCAGCCCACACTTACGGGGTGGAGCTTTGTGTTCCATTTCCTGAAAGAAGGAGAAACTGCACAAATTATTTTAATTACTTCTATGTAGAGTTTTGTCCATTCTCCCCAATTTGTGTATTTATTCAATCATTTATTTGTATCAATATAGACTTTACATGTCTATTTTTACTTTGGGTTATAGTACTGTGCTATAATATTTATTCTGTTGCTCAAATATTTGCAGATTTTGTCAAGAACTAGTTCAGTTGTGTTTCTTTGACATATTGCATTGGTTTGTTTTTTAAGCACTCCCTCATCTTCTGATACTACAAGATGCTCCAGGCTCATTTGCGTATTTCCTGCCCCAGACTTATAATCATTTATTTCCCCAAGGAGCCCTCATTCCTTCTACCAAAATCCGAGACCTGGGTAGATGTGATCCATAGATGTGATCACTACTGTAGTAGTGTCATTGCTTCCAAGCTTTTTCGGAATAAAGACTTTGGAAATATTATATCTATGTACACATAGATTATTATAATACTCTATTAAGAGATTAATAATTATATGGGGGATATACTATATAAATCACATATATTATGTTATAAACCCATACTTACAATTATTTCTGTTTCTTACTTGTAGTAGTATTAAGCCAATCATGAGTTTATGCTGATGACTCCAACTTAATCGAGTATCAAATGGCTCATTTGGCCTTGTTCTCTAGAATGTTTGTAATGTTTCACTCCATCCTTTCTCCCAACATTCATAAGTCATGTACGCATTGTGGTTTGAGAGCTGCTAATTTACAGAAATGACTAATTATCGGAACCTGTGAGAAACAACCTCACCAACTACACTATAGTGCTTGTGTAGAATTCCTTTTCTCTTCAATCTTACATTCTCTACTTGCTTTCAATGTCAATTGAGTTAGCACATTTTCTACTGACCTCCTTTAATGATATCGTGCATTTGTAATACAATTAGATTATTTTATCACAATTTTCCTGGTTCCTGGGGTTCCCAGAATTTCTAAGTTAAATTTATATACATTAACTCTCTCTCTCTCTTTGGCTATAAAGTTGTACAGATTTGACAAATCAGTGGTGTCATATGTCTACCATGACAGTATCACACTGAATAGTTTCACATTCCTCAGATAAAATCCCCATTGCTTCCCTTATTCAATCCTACTCAAACCCCTGACAGCCTCTGTTTTCTATTTTTATATTTCTTCCTTTCCAATGTCATATAAGTGAAATGATATAAGATATACCTTTTCATACAGGCTTTTTTCATTTAGAAAAGTGCATTTAAGAGTCATTTATGTTGGTGTACTCATTCCTCTTTATCACTGGCTTGTGTTCCATTGCATGGAGGAATGACAGGTTTTTTATCCATTCATCTTTTGAAGGACATCTTGGCTGCTGCCATTTTTTGACACCTGCTCTAAATATTTACATGTAGAATCTTGGTAAAGTCAGTTTTCAAATCAGTTGAGTAAGTACAAGTGCAATTGCTAGATCATGTGATAAAAATACGTTCAATTTTGTTAAAAAATTGTCAAATTGTCCCCCAAAGTAGTTATACCATTTTCTTGTTACTCCACATCCTTGCTCGTAATTGATACTCTCTGTTTTTTTTTAAATTTTAGCCATTCTAACAGTTGTATAATGGTATCTGATTATTGTAACTGAACGATGGTTTTGTCATCCATTGACAATCTTTTTCTAATGTAATTTACTAAATCGGCAGTTGCAAAATATCAATACTTTAATTCTATAATTTATTTAGTATTGTATTGTATTCTTCCGTCAAGACCTTCCATTAAAGAAAAGTGCCCTTCCCTCTTCTGTAAGTATCTTCCATAGACTCATCAATTCACTTACACTGATGTGTTATAATACCCTCTTGTCATTTTATTATATGTTTTGATGCTCAAATAATCCCAAATTTTGCTAATTAAGAGCCCATTTCAGTTTAATCCTCTGTTTTGATGTAGTTAGTACAGACAAGTTTCTGAACAATAAATAAACAAAATAAGAAACAGCAATAAAAACGTGAAAAGGGAAAAATGTCATAGTGCAGAGTTGTTACATTGTATTATCTAAATGTCAGCTTTCAACAAAAATGCAAAAGATATATAAACTAACAGGAAATTATAATTCATATTTAGAAGAGCTATACTGTCTACAAGAGGGCCCAGATGTTGGCTTAAAGGAAACTACTTCAAGGCAGCTGTAATAACTATGTTTGGAGAGCTAAAAGAAATGATATTTAAAGAATTAAGGTACAGCCCTGGCTGGTGTAGCTCAGTGGGTTGAGCACAGGCCTGCAAACCAGACAATCGTGGTTTAATTCCCAGTCAGGGCACATGCCTGGGTTGCAGGCCAGTTCCCAGCAGGGGACGCACAAGAGGCAACCATACATTGATATTTCTCTCCCTCTCTCCTTCCCTTCCCCTCTAAAGAGAAATCAATAAAATCTTTTAAAAAAGAATTAAGGTACAATGGCAGTGACTCAATAAACAAAGAATCAGAGTAAATGCAGAGAAACAGATGAAAAGAGAACCAAACAGAAAGTCTGGGATTAAAAAAAATTACAACAAATAAGGTGGAAAATTTACCATATGAACTGAATAGTATATCTGAGATAACAGAAAAATAAATCAATAAGTTTGAAAATGAATCAATAGTAATTAGTCAATCTCATGACAGGAAGAAAAAAAACAATTTAAGAAGAATAAACAAAGTTCAGAGACCTGTGAGAAAATATCAAGCTCACTCTGCTCATTCAGTGCAACAAAAAAGTCTTTAGGACTGGAAGTGATCAGCCAAAGGATACATACGCGTATGTGCAAAACCCACGGACGCAGAAATGAATGTGGTGAGTGGCCGGTGGAGTGAGGGCTTGGTGGAAGGAGGAATGGGGGGAAATGGAGAGCCCCTGTAAAAGTGTGAACAATAATTTTTTAAATAAATAAAATGTCTGCAAGGATAACTTCAAAGGAATAAAATAAAAGAAAGTCTTTCCAGATTGGCATGACTTTACTAATAGGAGCTAGAGATGAGGAAGCTTGGATTTAGTTTTATGAATTTTATTTTTTTAATAACAGTATATTTGGACAGTAAGTACATTTTGAAAGTCTGGAATCAAATAAGGTAACATGATGGTGACGATTTTTAGATGGAGATCTTAGCTTACATGTCAATTTACTTATGTGAAGCAAATCCTGGCTTGTAGCAATAGGGTGAGTCAGTACTTCTCTAATTTCAGGATGAGCTATTGATTCATGATTACTACAATATGAAGGTTTGCCGATAGATCAAGGGTTTCTAGATATCAGTAATTCTGAATGATTGATATCATCCAAAGATAAAAACTGTTAAGAGAACAAATTCATTTCACTAGCACTGAACCAGACTACTAGGAACTTGGAAAAGTATACAATCGATTAGTAGTGGCTGTTGGTTTAGTTTTGAAAAGTTAGGAAGCTATGCTGCTCAAATGAACTTTTTACTACTATTTCCAAAACAATTCAGCCATTTCTTGTAATAGTTTCATTAGTAATATTCTTCTAAACAAGATATATATAATTTCATACACAACCAGCCCTTAAGTCTTGAAAATGAAAAAGGATCTATGAAANTTCATGATTACTACAATATGAAGGTTTGCCGATAGATCAAGGGTTTCTAGATATCAGTAATTCTGAATGATTGATATCATCCAAAGATAAAAACTGTTAAGAGAACAAATTCATTTCACTAGCACTGAACCAGACTACTAGGAACTTGGAAAAGTATACAATCGATTAATAGTGGCTGTTGGTTTAGTTTTGAAAAGTTAGGAAGCTATGCTGATCAAATGAACTTTTTACTACTATTTCCAAAACAATTCAGCCATTTCTTGTAATAGTTTCATTGGTAATATTCTTCTAAACAAGATATATATAATTTCATACACAACCAGCCCTTACGTCTTGAAAATGAAAAAGGATCTATGAAATTAGCAGAGGCTACATCTTTTCCAGCCTTGATCCCTTTTGTGTATCTTTTATACTCTCTATGGCCTCATATATCTGCCCATTGACATTTCTTGTAATGCTCAGCTAGTTGTGATCAAATAGGTGAAAGTGTTTTTAATATCTCAAGCTTCTGAAATATGTCATTGTTTTTCCTTCACATCCTATGTTAACTTAGGATTCATTCTCTTTCCTTTTATGGTCTTTGAAAGTTCTAAAACTTTTTCTATTTTTTATACAAAGATAAAAAATAAATTGCAGTGTTACCCATCCTCATAATATTTGCATTTGCACAATTAACCAAATTTTAACCAACATGAATGATTTTCAACAGAGATCCAAAATTTGCAATGAAATTTCCATGTGATTCTCAATACAGAGATGAGAGTTACACAAAATTTCAGGATAGTTGGATTGGGTAGGATATGTGCACAGCGTGAGGAAAAAGATTTAATATTTAGAAACACTCCCTAGATGATTGGAAAATATTCTTCCATATGGCTCTATATGACTGAGAAACACTCATCTAACTTTCTGCCTCCTCCCATCAACTCTACAAACAACCTGAATCTATATCATCCCCCTCCCACTTGCTGCCTGCCCCTCTGCTCTTTGCCGCCCCCCGGTTCCAAACTCTGTTCTAGACTGTGATGAATCTTTGCCGGGTGAACCCCAGTAACTAGCACCAGCGTAGGATGCAATTGAGGCAAATAACAAGAGTTATAAGACAGAGGACTTGCTTCACTACTTGGTCCAAGAATCTCTCAGGACAATTCTTCTGTTTGGGCTCAAAGGGTTGATTTCTTTCTTTTGGGGTTCAGTCTAACACAGTATTTCTCAACCTCCAATGTACATTAGAATCATCTAGAGAGCCTTTAAAAACATCAATGTCTGGCCTCAACCCAAGGATCTTCATTTAATTGACTTAGGAAAAGGACTGGACATTGATTATTTTTAAGTTTCCAAAGGGATTCTAACATGCAGCTAAAGCCTGGAATGTTGAGGTGCCAAAAGAGCCACAGGACAGCAAATATGCAAACAATTCAGTTTAAAGAACAATGCAATTTATTTTGGCATATTCTTCTTAAATCTTATATACTTAAAATCTTCTTTTATTCCAAACGTATAATGTATAAAGGTGGTTTGACATTTTACAAAAAGAAAAAAGAGCTAACTGACTAAGTTAGGCCCCACGGGTAGTGAATGCCACAAATGAAAATTGGACACAGCGCTGTATACCGTGGGGCCAGGGTTTTTTGTAAAGGGATGTGTTTTCCTAAGGAGACTTCTTTTGAATACTGATATGCCACCTAAAAAAGGTTGTATTGGTCAAAGAAGCTTGTAAAACTCTTTAGAAGCTACTAATTTTGAATGTTTTCAACAAAGTGGGTTATTTTTAAATGCTTTTTGAGGTTTTGCAAGGAAGGAGATCATTTGAAGTGATTGTTCCTGCATTTTCTTAACCTATTTGATTATAACATGGCAATATCTAGCACATTTTAATCACCTGCTAAACAAACATTAAAAATCATTATATTACATCATGCTGTCCTACATGCATATGACATAATAAACCGCATTTAAAACCTTGGCAAAATCCAATGAATTAATGATATTTTGGGAAATTGAAATTGCTAGGAAAAAAGTCTAATCCTTTTACCTTAAAATGAGTTGCTATAAGTTTAACAATAATACTTTAATAATGTTCTTAAACTTGTAGAAAAGGATATAGAGCGATCGAATATAGCTAATGTAATAAATTAATTTGAGATAAATAATAGAAAATTGAGTTTTTATTTTAGACATAATACAATGAATTTGCAAATATTTATATTTTTATCTATCTATATCTATCATCTGTCTATGTAAAATAGAGACTAATCTATTTTACAAATTTTCCTAAAGACAGTTATGGTTTAAGTACATTTTCTGGCATTCTGGTGTTTTCCACTACACTGACTTTAAAAAGCTACTTTGATGCTTCAGGCATTGCACTTCAAAGGAATTCATGAATCATACAACTAGAAAGCTAGAGTAAGTGCCTATTCTTTTTGCAGTGAAAGCATTCAGTGTGGTCATTCACATAGTCTATTTTGCCTAAGAAGAAGACTCTACTGATTCACGCTTACTAAAGCATGCATGACCTACAAACTGCCGTTATTTGTGTGCTCTAAACACACACAGTCTAGAGGTTTACCTTTTATTAACTACTTATGTTTATTGGTTGCACTATGAGTTCAAATGCATGTTCTGTTGATTTGGAGTTTTTCTCTTTTAAGTTTAGTGTTTGGGTTTATTCTCATTTGCTAGGGTATTGGTCCATGCCATCACTCATGGTAAAGTTCATACATGTAAAAATCATCTACTTTAAGAGTAATTGTCACCCAAAATCAATAACTTTTCTTTATGATTCTATGTGCTTCTGAACTTTCTCCATTATTAATTCAAAGTATTCCTTATGTTTCATGTGTAAAGGTAACAGTCGGGAAATTATGATTTATCATAAGGGAATACTATCCAAGGAATACTGAATCTTTGCTATGGGTTATTTAATATTGGCTATCAATATTTCTAAGTTCATTTAAAAAACACTCAGCAATTGGCTCTTTTGTTTTGTTCATCTTATACTTAGGATATACAGGAAAGTCCATGTTTTAAATGAGTTTTCTTAGCAGAATTATATTTATCTAAACAATCAGCAATCAGGTTAAAAGATAACAAAAGTAAATTTTGTGAGAAAAAAGCAGACTGTAGATAGAAAAATAAAAGTTATTGGTATTTCTTGTCATATTATCTCCTATTCTGAGTCCCTTGAGGTAAAATTCACTGAAATGAAACAGAAAGATACAATGTCATGTTTCTTTCCTTTGGACATTTTAAACAGCAGGAGGGAATCCTGTGATTGTCAGGTGGTTTTTGCAGCTGAATACCAAAGAAGTAGAGACTTGTAATTTAACCTAAATTTGGCTTCTAGAGGCTCAGTCCAAAAGTTCGGAAACCACTGAGTTTCTTTTGCTATATATCTATCTTCAATTTTATCTCCATTAGTGAGACAAATCTACCACCTACAAAGTGATTTATTTTGCCTTTATTTTCCTCAGCTCTTACCCTGAAAATATTAACCAGGTATCTCATCAACTAAAGAAAAGAAAAAGTGCTAATGCAAAAGGTGACCTTCTGTTCACTTAAGACCTTTCTGACCATAAATTTGCCTGACCATACAGACAAGAAGCCTTTTTTGTCTGACCATACAGACAAAAAAAAGAGTTTAGATTTTTTTTAAGTTCAAAAAAAAAAAAAAGAAGAAGTAAACATTAACCAAAGCAGCAAGAAGAAACAAGAATTCAGAAAAACAAAGATAGTATAAGAAACCTCTGGGACATCTCCAACTGTACCAACATCCAGATCATAAGCATGCCAGGGAGAGAAGAGGAAGCTCAAGAAATTGAAAACCTATTTGAAAAAATAATTTAAAAAATGTGCGATTGGGATTTTTACTTTTAGAACACATAGTTTTAACATTATGTTATATAGCTTCCTATATAAAGTAATAATTAAATACATTTGGTACATCTTCATAAGATATTTTTCAACTTCTAAACATCATGCTTTTGGGCCCTGGCTGGCGTAGCTAAGTGGATTGAGCGCATGCCTGTAAACTGAAGGATGGCAGTTCGATTCCCAGTCAGGGCACGTGCCTGGGTTGCGGGCCAGTTCCCAGCAGGGGATGCACGAGAGGCAACCACACATTGATATTTCTCTCCCTCTCTCCTTCCCTTCCTCTCTACAGATAAATAAATAAATATTTTTTTAAAAAAAATCATGCTTTTGAAGAACAATGTGAGATTGAAAACAACATGTTAAGTGAATAAATCAGGATTAAAAATAAATAGAGTTTAGATTAGAATTCTAGAATTGAATATTTCAGTATCTATACAATGTTTGGATTATTTTACAAAAATATCGAGATTGATAAGATATACGTATCCAGCCAAGTAATACAAAAAATAATGAAATGTACTGAAGAAGATGCGTGATAGAAGAAACATTGTACATAGGACAATGACGCTTTAGTCCCCTTAAAAGTAGGCACCTTGGGACCTCACACAGTTCTCCCAATTACTGTCAGCTGCCCCATCGTCGTTTCTTGAATCTCATCAATGGTCTGAAATTTCTTGCCTTTCAAAGGTGTTTTTAATTTGGAGGAAAGCCAGAAGTCACCGGACAACAAATCTGGGCTGTAGCAGGGCATGTTTTGCAAAAAACTCTGCACAAGACAGGATACATGAACAAGCATGTTGTGATGAAGCTGCCAGTCACCAGTTGCCCAGAGCTGTGGCCTTCCGAATCATCCAGATAGATTGCACAGAGGAATGTTCAAGCTTAGTGCAAACTTTGATGCAGATTCATTGCTCACTTGCTCAGTCATTTTGAATGGGACAACCACACAGGACACATGCTCACTCAATGGCGTCTGCCATTCCCACTGACTAGTACAATAAAGTCGTCATCATTCACACATGCACATTCCATTCTTGCCTGCCAGCTTACATTGATGTTGTGCAAACTGTTCTCATGTTATTAACAATGGCTGGACTTTTTCCAAGTATACCATGCCATGTGTTTTGAAAACTGTTCCCCCAGGATTCAAGATTCCAATAGACAGTCTTACAGAAAGTGCATTAAGAAAATAAAGCCTTTTAACATTGCTATTTGCTATTTGTATATTTTGTTCTATTTCTGTTTATGCAATTCTCAAATAATAATGTTAATTTTCTGCCTTTTGGACATATGAGAATTGAAAGTGCTAAAAGAAAAACAAACATGTTTAAGGTGAACTGAGAAATGTCTGCATCTGGGAAATGTTTCTCGGAAGTCTATATTAGTAAGTACCTTATATTTTTAACATATACAATTTTTGGTGGATTTTCATTTATATTGAAAAATATTCTCGGTATTGTTGCACATATTCTGTTTATAATATTGTATGTAATGATAATTACATAAATTGGTTAATTATTCTTAACATAGGAATTATTTGGTCACATATGAGAAGTAAATTACTTCTCTTAAGTTTATATGTAATTTTTGTCATTTGTTTATCCAACAGTTCACCTCTGCATTAAATTTTTATCGACCACATAGTGTCTGCAAAACACTCTCACCTCATCACACCCGTGGTTGAAAAGGCTGAGAGAAATTGTCGTGAACTCCAACTTTGTGGGGACTCAGGAACCACTAAATATTCTAGAAGTTGTAGTGACCCATGACTGAAGGAATTAAGTCACAATATCCAAGCCAACCATACCATTACTACCAAGTCTGTGATTCTACTCAGTTTTCCTTTTTTTTCTTTCACCATGAATCATTCTTCTTTATCTTTTCTCCTGAAACAAATCTACTTCCACTTACTGATATGCTCACTTATGACCCCAAATTCTAGCCACACTAACATTATCCTCATTGCTTTTCTGTCCTAGCTACAGAAGATAATCTCTCAATTAACTTTATTTTTGTCCATTCGGGTATTTATCATTAGTAGTTTGTCACTCTTTTTGCTTGGAAACATCTTGGAACGATTCTATCTTAAAATGGACTTCAGCTGCTATAACTTACTATCTTTCGGACTCCAATTTACCCTTTATTTATTCCCTTGTTTTTTTAACTTTTTAATTTTTTCTCTTCTCACTATTTCATGTCTCTTTCTTGTATGTTTAGTTTCAGAAATGGCTGGCTGAAACAATGTCACATTAGAAAACAAACAAAAACAATTATATTTTTGACAAGTTTTAGACAAAAATAAGAATTCCACAATAAAAATAGAGGAGAGACTAACTTTATCTCTCTTGATCGTTACTGTTCTATCAGATAACTTAATTTTCAGGTCTAATTTTAATGAAACTTAATGGACTCTTACAAGTAAAATGCTCTATCAAGTTAGAGCATCATCCCAATCTGCCAAGGTTGAGGGTTCAATCCCCAGTGAGGGCACATATGAGAATCAACCAATGAATGTGTACGTGGAACAACAAAAAAAAAGTTTCTCTCTCCCTTTTCCTCTCTATCTAAAAATTAATAAATAAAAATATTTTAAATATAACCTGTTAATTAATCATATTTATTTTGAGAATATTTGCATATTATGGTTAGGACATTTGCTAGTATATGACTAACTTAATCCAACAAATCTGAAGACAAAGTTTGAAGATTAAAAAACTGATGAAAATTGAATTTTAATCTAGTTCTGATGTGAGGTAGCTGTAATGTCTGAAAAGTTGTGTAATCTGTACGGACTCAATCTCAAGGTAATCTCTTTTACTTTGTAAAATAATTTCTTTATGCTACATAGTAACTATAGTAATTATAACTTAAATAAATTAATTATATATTGCTACATTAAAATTTTTAATTTTATAATTTTGAATTTTAAGCAACCACCCTAGGAAAGAGAATTAAAAACAGGGAAGGAAAATTTTAAAAAAGATAAAGATTATTGAATATGTACTATGTATTTCCCAGTGTTCTGAGTACTTTATAATTATTGTCTTATTTTATTCTTATGATTACTTTTCACAGTAAATGTTTTCTGAATTTAGATAGATGATTTCATGGATTAACCAGGTAATTTAGATAGTAAATAATATATTGATGCAGGGATGAACCTTGTGTGTGTAACTCTCTCAAATTTGCATTTAGAAATGAACGAGATAAAAGCATGTCCAGCCTTTCTACCTCTTATGACCGTCTATCCCCACTATATACAGGCACACACTAACACAAAAACTCTATGCATATAATGCACTTTTATTGACAAAAACTCTGTGTTAAGCACATAGCATCATCTTCTTTACCCCCCGCCAAGGGGCTCCAGACATTTGTGTCACCTTGTTCTTTAAGAAGCCAATGATTGCCCTGGCTGGTGTAGCTCACTGGTTTGAGCGTGGGCCTGTGAACCAAAGGGTTGCCAGTTCGATTCCCAGTCAGGGCACAAGCCTAGGTAGTGGGCCAAGTCCCCATTAGGGGATGTGCAAGAGGCAACCACACACTGATGTTTCTCTCCCTCTCTCCTTTCCTTCTCCTATCTCTAAAAATAAATAAATAAAAATGTTTTTAAAAAAAGAAATCAACAATTCTTCCCTTGTATTGACAGCTCTGACTCTAATCTGCTGACTCCCTATTTTAAAAAAAATTTCCTTAGTGCCACACATTTTTAAAGTTGTTCTTACTTAATGAAGAGAACAATTATCTGTCTTTTGGTAAAATAAAATAATATATCCATATCTAGATATCTGTTTACTTTTATTAGCATTAAAAATGGACTTAATGACATTTGACTTTGGTTTGCTTGGTTGTCATTACCACATATTTAATGTTATTCTTTTCTTAAGTTCTAAGTTATTTTATATCATCCTCTAGAGTTGCATGAAATGAATTGCATTCATTCCAATCTTTTAAACTACATTTTACTGTATATATAATTTATTATCTCCTGGTGTACCTTGGCAAACTCATTTAGATCTTGAAAAAAATCAATATCATCAGCATCTGCTGAGTTTTATTTTGTCATTGGTTATTACATGAAAACAAGAAACACATTATCAGGAGAAATCATGGACAAAAAGGAAAACTAATCAAATATAACAATAAGGTCATTAATTCTCTTCTGAAACTACTAGAAAGTGAGTGCAAATAACCAAACTAAAAAATCCCTGACCACAGTTTATAGTAAGGTATATGCCATAAAAATGATTCATTGTTCGCAAATAAATCTTTGCCCTATTAATCAAAGCAAACAAGCTAAAACTAATCATGAAGCATAAGGTGAAGGGGAAAACACTAAAAAGTAATATAATTATTCTGTTCATATTTGCATGACATGCTTTTTCTGTAAATAGTTAATTCACAGATTTTAATAAAATAAGAATAATTCTATGATAAACTCATTCAAAATTTGCTTTATTAAATAATAATTATTAATAATTACTTCTCTGCCTGAATAAACAAACCAAAATATACTCAGTTAATATAAGAAATAATCAGTTTACAATTTAGAAAATTGGTAAATATATTCAGATATATTTTGAATATATTATGAAATATTTAAATGATTATTACCTATAAAGTAATAAATTGTATAAAAACTAAGTAGGTTTTTTAACCATTAAATTTAAGGTTTAACAAATTTAATGGGAAATTTTTACATTAATTATTAAGGATTAAAGATTTAGGTTAAGAATGTGAGTACAAAGAGTAGTCATATATTGTTTTCTTGCAGAAGATTATATGATCCAAAACAACAGTATTGTAATATTCCAGCTTTGTCAATAAATATAGGTATTCTAATTTATTGAATTTAAGGAAATTCCCTATACATGTTTAAAAATTATAATACAAACAAAAGACAAATACCATATAATCTCACCTTTAACAGGAAGCTAAACAACAAAGCAAACAAGCAAGCAAAATAAAAACAAAGACACTGAAATAGAGAACAGGGGGACAGCAACCAGAGGGGAGAGGGGAGGGAATTTCAGGGGGAAAAGGGGAGGGATTTAGAGGAACTAGTATAAAGGACACATGGACAACAACTAAGGGGGGTGGAAATGGGAGGAAGGTGGGGCGCACGGGGGGAGTGGGCTGGGATGGGAGTAAAAGACAGAAAACTACTTGAAAAATAAATAAATAAATAAATAAATAAACAAACAAAAATAAAAACATTTTTAAAAGCATAAAGTTACAATGATTTTTTTAATTTAAACTAATTGACAAAAAAAAAAAAAAAAGCCCTGGCTAGTGTAGCTCAGTGAATTGAGCATGGGCTGTGAACCAGAGGGTTGCTTGTTCGATTTCCAATCAGGGCACATGCCTTAGTTACAGACCAGGTCCCCAGTAGGGGGCATGTGAAAGGCAACCACACATTGATGTTTCTCTTCTCTTTCTCCTTCCTTTCCCCTCACTCTAAAATAAGTAAATAAAACCTTTAAAAAAATAGCTTAATGACCACAACTTCAATACATGAGACTAAACTAAATGAAGGATAATCAATTCAATGTACGCTTTCACTTAAATCATGCAAAGTTTAAAATAACCTATGTGAATGTATGTTACATAGGTGCCCCTCGTTTCAAACAAATAAATATTAAAAATGAGAATATCATCACATTTCATTCACAACAGTAGGAGTAACTACTGGTATATCTCACTATAAGTGGCCAGACAAAAGAAACAGAATAAAAAGCAAAGTACTGGAATTACAAATATCAAGTCAGGAAACACCCAGGAGTAATGATGGTGCTATTTAAGCACAACATTTAGCATGATCCAAATCACTTCACCAGTTCTCTCAAAAGCTAGTGAAAGAGCCCTGGCTGGTGTAGCTCAGTGGATTGAGCGCGGGCCTGCGAACCAGAGCATTGCAATTCGATTCCCAGACAGGGCACATACCTGGGTTGCAGGCCAGTTCCCAGCAGGGGACTCACGAGAGGCAACCTTACATTGATATTTCCTTCTCTCCTTCCCTTCCCCTCTAAAGATAAATAAATAAAATCATTTAAAAAAAGCTAATGAAAGCATGGAGCTTAACTTAAAGTGCTCAGTGTGTTACCTTTCTGCAAAGCAATATCTACATGTGGATCATTTCATGTCGTCATCACTGTTTAGATTTAACATCACAGGTTTTATATATCTTATTTCCAATTTTGTAGAGTGATTTTCTGATTTATGATTTGGTTAAGAGTTGGAGGTAAGAAAGGGAATATAAACCGATAATATGTATCATAGAGTATGTTCCCTCTCTGTATGGGTTAATTTTTGTAGACATGCTACTTAAAAGGAGAATAATAGGAAACTATTTCTACCAGTTACATGAGCTTATAGAAAGTGATTAATTCCTCTGATCCTCAGATTTCTTGTTTGTAAATGGAGTTAACAATATCATCAATAGCTACCTCACAGGGTACACATGCAGATGGCTAGAAGATATACAGAAGGCAAAAAAAGGTATGAAAATGCTCAAAATAATTTGTTATTAGGAAATATAAAACAAAACCACTTATATATGAAAAACTGTAACCAATCACAGATCCAGCGGCCTGCTGCTATTAAAACCAATACTCAAGAAGCTGGTGCTGATGTGGAGGTACGTGATTTATTTTTAGGTGCTGGCCACCTGGAAGATGGAGGACTCATGTCTCAAAGCTCATCTCCACTTCTCAGAGGAGACAGAGGTTTGTATAAGGAGGAAGAAGGGAACAGAACAAAAAAGTCAACTGAAGGGCTTGCAAAGTTCTTTACGTGTAGATGAGCACAGTCCATTCTAATAAAGCAACTGATGGGCTGGTGGGCATCATCTCGGCTTTATGTCATCCTGACTCCACAGTTGAAGGTCAGCAAATCTCCCAGAGCTGGGATGCCTGGGGGTCGAGGTCTGTATCTTCTGAAGTAAGTTCCTAGGATTCTTATAAAACATGTTGTCCGTCTACAAGCTGCATATTAGTCAGAGTCAGCACTTACAGAAACAGTGTCAAAAGAATGGTGGGGTGGGTCACAATTTCCCATGGTTACAATTTTCCAACTGTTACAAAACTATTCATGTACTGGAATGGCTAAAATAAAAAACAATGAAATAGTGACAACAAAAAAAAACACAACCAATTACAACAAACACTGGTGCTGATGAGGAATAAGAGGAACTGTCATTGATGTTAGGATTATGAAACGGTTGAACAACTTTAGGAAAGAGTTTGTTACTTTTTTAATTAAACAAAAACTACTATACAGCCCAGCAATCATGCTATCAGCTATCCATCCAAGAGATCTGAAAACTTACATGCATAGAAAAATCTGTGTAAGAGTGATGAGTGCAACTTCATCCATAATAGAGCAAAACGTGTCGCAGTTAGAATGCCATTCAACAGGAGAACTGAGAACCTGTGGAAGAGCCATGCCATGCAATGTTATTGGGGGATAAAAGTAATGAGCTTTGATTCATGCAGTAATATGAGTGAACATTAAATATATTTCACTAGTGAAAGAAGACAGGCCTAAAAAATCTACATATTGCAAAATCCTATTCAGATAATATTTTGGAAAAAGAAAAAATTATTAGAAGGACAGAGAACAAGTTAGTGGCCACCCATGGTAAGAGAAGGAAGAGCAGTTGAATACAAGAAAGCATGCAGGGAAAATTTTGAGACTGAAGAACCATTCTGTATAGTACTGGGGTATGAGACACCTGTCTCTATATATGTGTCAAACTACATAATCACATCCATGATAAACCATAATCACAGAGTGAATTTTAACATATGCTGGAGTTTAGTTCATATCAGTGTACCTATGGAGATTTCTTAGGTTTGACAAATGTATCAAATGTATACTAATAAGGTGTCAAACCGGATGAGAGGCATACTGGAACTGCATGTGCTATTTTTGTGGCTTTTATTAATATAAAATATAAGTGTAAAAACATAAAATTATTCCAAAATAAATAGAATAATATGCTCCTCATAACGTTATTAAGATTTAATTTGTTAATATATACAAATTTCATAGATCTACACCTAGGATAGAAAGATTATGCAATATTAATTAAATTTTTGTGAGGTCAGTCTAGTCATCTGTTTCTCACATCTAAGACAGACGCAGCAAGATCACAGGAGAACGAGCAGCACACTGAACACATGGGTCTTGGCCGATGGATGCGATGCCATCTTCAACAAAAGAAACTAGGGCTCCCTGGGAATACCGCTGGTGCTAGCTCTGGGATAGGAAGGGTACGAAATGAGCCTAGAACAGTTTGCTAGACCGAAAGTTAAAGAAGTACTCAAAGAATGATGAGACCATAATCCAAGAACAGGAGCCAGACTTGAGAGAGTTCTCAGTGGTCAAAATAGGAACAGTTTGAGCTTTTTAAAAATATTTTATTTATTTATTTTTAGAGAGAGGGAAAGGAAGGGAGAAAAGGAAAGAAGCATCAATGTGTGGTTGCTTCTTGTACAGCCCCTACTGGAGACCTGGCCCCCAACCCAGGCATGTGCCCTGACTGGGAATCAAACCTCATCCCTTTGGTTCACAGAGGCCAGGACTCAATCCACTGAGCCACACAAGCCAGGACTCAGCCTTTGAATAAATATTGAAAATAATGAATTAATATCTAATAAATAGAAATCTAGTTGTCCAGACTGATGTAAATAAAAGAGTGGATAAACAAATAGGAAGACGGAGAAAGATCTTCCGCAGAATAAAATGACAATTAATAAATGGAGAATGAATGATTGAGTAGAAAATCATCATTTGGCAATTTTTGTTTTAGTGTTTGATTCAGGCAGAAGTCATGAGTGGGTGTCAGAGCTGGTGGGTAGGAGTTTGATGAAAAGCAGGTATGGCGTTTGAGAAGATGGTAGGATTTTCTTAGGATTATCACCCTGCAGCACTTATCAAAAGGCTCTGATACACGAAAGACAAAAGGGATAGTCTCTCCAGCTGTCACATTCACAAAGGACAAAGAAAGATTGAGGCACTATACTGGGATGAAGGGGGCTGAAGAAACACGGCAACCCGCCCCATCCAGGGTCCTTACTGGGACAGCTGGCCACAGTTTAACAGTGGGGTATGAAACGGTAGTGTGTAATTTTCAAGTTTTTTTAAAAGATTTTATCTATTTATCCTTAGAGGGGAAGGGAGGGAGGGAAGGAGAGAAATATCAATGTATGGTTGCCTCTCATGGGTCTCCTGCTGGGAACTGGCCTGCAACCCAGGCATGTGCCCTGACTGGGAATCGAACTGCAATCTGTGTGGTTCACAGGCCCGCTCTCAATCCACTGAGCTACACCAGCCAGGGCTAATTTTCAAGTTTGAATGGTTACATTGTGGTTACTTGTGGTTAAGAGTGTCCTTGTTTCACCAACAAGCAAAGAGGAACGTTGGGCATCGTGTCTGCATCATGGTCCCAAGCAACAGAGATAGAGTGAGGGAGCAAACACGGTACAATGTTAACTGGAAATCCAAGTAAATGAAAATAGGGGATGTGTGTATTCTTTGTATTATTCTTGCAACTTCTCTGTATGTCTAAAATATTTTAGAAAATATTTAGAAAATAGAAAATAGAAAATAAATAGATCCCATTTAAAAGAAAATAAAATTAATTAAAAAGAAAAGTTAGAATAAAATATGCAATGTTTATTAAGGAGAGATGAATGATGATCCATCTAATAAGCTGAATAATGTGTATTTTGTGTTGGTGATTATGTTAAGGCCTATGAGATAGCTACCTGGAGGAAGAACATGGGTGATCTTCAGCCCGAACACTTCCCGTGCTCAGTGGGGAAATGAAACTAAATTTGATGTTAATTGCTCTATTTTTAAACACTGTTATCTTTATTTACATACCTACTTTCTTACTCCTTGTCTTCTACCACAACTGTTTAAAGCAATTTATAAAATATATGTCATAAAAGAAACAAGTTAAACTACAAGTTAAAATTAAATGGCAATATATACTACATACACTATAAATTAGAAATAGTAGTCAGGTAATAAAAATAAGTGGTTTAAGAACCTATATAAATGAGATACAATTTTGCAGTTTCCATCAAATACATCATTGAAGAAAAAGAGTCTGAAATAAAGTCCATGATTAAATATTAAAGCATTTAATTTTGGCCCTGGGTGTAGTCCAGTGGATTGAGTATTGGCCTATGAACCACAGAGTCATTGGTTCGGTTCTCAGTCAAGGCATATGCCTGGGTTGTGGGCCAGATCCCCAGCTGGGGGCACACGAGAGGGAACCAGTAGGTGTTTTCTCTCACACATTAGTGTTTCTCTCCCTCTCTTTCCCTCTCCCAAAAATAAAATAAATAAAATCTTTTTTAAAAAGGTTCAGTTTTGATATTTGAATTTCAATGTTTCAGTACTTAACTTCAGTTAAAGAAAATTTGGGGGGCCAATGAGAAATAAGTTCAGAAATGGCCAGGCAATGAGCAACATGACAACCAGCTTTATTTACAAGAGATGTGGTACCACAATAAACCTGAAATATGAAAACACAAGTCAGAGTTCTGAAATGATTGCTGTGGAAGCAACAGATGCTGTCATCCTCTCCATTCTTTTGAGGCAGAAGAGTCTTATATTTTTCATCTCCGAACTTCTAGTTATTTTTTCAGTAACAAGGGGAATTAGTTAGCGATTACTTGTAGCGGGCACATTATTTTGAAAATTTGACTGTTAACAAATGAATTTTTCCTCCATTTTCCTGTTTAGTTACACTAAATGTGAGAGCATAAGTCTTACAATCATTTCTTTGTTGTATATGAGGTTACTTCTGAGTTTATTCTGTTTGCCCCACCTGCACAAGGCAAAAGAAAAGAATACAGTGAGCAGTCCTGGTTGGTGTGGCTCAGTGCATTGATTGCTGTCCTGCAAACCAAAGGATTGCTGGTTCGATTCCCAGTGAGGGCACCTGCCTGGGTTGTGGGCCAGGTACCCAGTAGGGGATGCAAGAGAGGTTAACCAAACATTGATTGTTCTCTCCCTCTCTTTCTTCCTCCCTTCTCCTCTCACTCAAAACAAATAAATTAAATATTTAAAAAAGAAAGAATATAGTGGGCAGAATTTCCATGTTTATAGGCTGCTTAATGACTACTGTTTAAATTTACTATGTGTAGAAATGGCATGTGTGTTTGCTACATTCATTGCCCCTTCTTGATTCTTCAAAGATTCAAATTGCAGTGCACTGCCCCATCATTTACATCCTGCTTTTATGTGTTGCTGCTTTTATGGAGTGCTAAATTGCTTAATTAAATATTACTGGTTTATTCTGTTTGCTCATTCATATCCTGCACAATCTAGCCTACAACCTCTTCAGCTTTAAAATGAATGTATTAAACCTCATGATGCATTTTTAGACATGCATTTGGACTGTGAAAATGAATGAGTGATTTAATGTGTAAGGTGCTGTTTATTGAAAAAATAACTCAGTACTCTCCATGAGTATAAAGTCATACCCAACATTAGCATGTTTGGTTTAACAAAGCTTTTGAGAGAGCAAATATCAGATTAAATATTTGCTTTTACCAGGTGTCATTATGTTTTATTTCTATCTTTTTATTCCATCCTATACTTTGGGGGAATGTTTTATTCTTGAAACAAAGAATTATGCATACAGTATTCCCTATAACAAATTCTCTGTTTAGAGTCCATGAGAAGTGGGTGCACTATGGTTTTCTTCAACAGAGTACTGAACGCGGCTGATACATGATGAAGTATTTGAATTGCTTACACATCACTCATGTTGGCACTGCTTCCAAAACTGCCCAGTTCCTCTGGGGACTGTTTCTTCTCTTTTTATATAACCTTGTGTCTTACATTACAAGAGTATGACCATTTAAATTTATTCCTATCACTATTTTATACACACATTAAAGATTAACTGTAGGTGTCCAAACTTATCTCCTTTGTACTTATCCTGTCACCAATAGCAATTTTTTTTCTTTTTTTAACTTTTAACAAAAGATGTATTTATTTAGTTTTTAGAGAGAGGGGAAGGGGAGGAGAAAGAGAGGGAGAGAAATATCAGTGTGTGGTTGCCTCTTGTGTACCCCCTACAGGGGACCTGGCCTGCAACCCAGGCAAGTGCCCTGGCTGGGAATCGAATCAGTAACAAGAGTATAGATACTCTGTTATTTATCCAATCTTTAACCTGTTACTAGGTGGCTTCACCGGAGGAAGTGGGAGGATGGGCCAGAAGCATCTGGGATGTGGTAAATTTGTGTGGTGGGAACCATCTCTGTGAACTTAACATGGAACAGTGTATTCCCAATTCGTGAGAACGTATTTCAATGTTTTAACTGGCTATACAGGGTTGTCTGAATGAATCTCATCCTTTCCTTCTCCACTTCTAACCTCTTTGATCTTAATACGCAGACAATCAGCAGATTTAAGGTCTTTGGTGTTTAGTCCTTTATCTCACGCAATTTGAGTTTAACTCACTGTATCAGATCATTCCTTTATCCTTCAAAATCGTAGAAATTTTCCTACTAGAAATACAAAACAAAAAAAGGAGTCTTCAATGACTCAAATATTAGCCCACTCTTTTCCATGGATACCACATGGCATCTTTTCTTTTTTCAATATGCTCCCTAGGGCAAGTGCCAGCTAACCAATGACCAGGCAAGCATTTGGGGTGCTGTATTGACTTTAATCAACCCACGCTCTTGAGAACCAATGCAATTCAACAGAGCCAGTGAAAAGTGGATCTCTGGATCTGTGGCTCAACACATTCTTCACGTACATGGCTTCCAAATATTTAATTCCGGGCAGCATCCTGAGGTTTGATTTGACGTATACCTACATAGGTATATTATATATATCAGCTCTTTATATGAATACCCTATTGTTGCTTCAGACTCATTTTCAGAATGTATTGTGTATGCACCTATTAAGTGACTTCCTGTATTTTCTGTGTTACTATGTCCTTATTCAAATTATACAGGTGGAAATTTTAAAGTCCTCTTTAATTATCCTCTGCCCTTTTCTGTATGTTGAATTAGTTCTATTTTTCTAATAGTTATTGCTTTAGCCAAAAAGTTACTTTGGTTTTTTTCCATAAGATGGTTCTAGTAACACTTAGTTGTCTTTTACTTCATTTGAAACAATTTTGTTAGATTGTATTGTGACAGATGTCATATCAGCATGCATTTTTTAAAAACTTATCAGAATTGGTGAATTTTTATGGCCATTTTAATATTGAAGATGGAAAAATACACATTTTGCAATCTTATGCTTATTATGATAAGAATAGTAAAAACGCAACTGCAATGCAAAAAATGATTTGTGCAGTGTATGGATAAGGTGCTATGACTGATTGAATGTGTCAAAAGTGGTTTGTGAAGTTCTGTGCTGGAGATTTCTCACTGAATGGTGCTCCATAGTCAGGTAGACCAGTTGAAGTTGATAGAAATCAAATCCAGACATTAGTTGACAACAACCAACATTCTACCATATAGGAGATAACCAACATACTCAAAATGTCCAAATCAATGAAGTTATTGGTGAAAATGAAAAATGTGTCCTTCATTTTATGGAAAAAAATTAAATGGACATTTTGGCCAACCCAATAAATCTATGACATTTTTATTTTTAAAAATCTTACTTCTAAATAACCATTGTAGATTCTCATTAGCATTTACTTGAATGGTTTAATACTGTTCTATATTATCTTATCTACACGTTCCTAGTTTACTTCCCAGTTAATGAGACCCTGTGATCTTTCTGGAATTCTAGGCCTTTGTATCCTGCACACTGGACATCACTACTTACCTATTACATAGTCAGTTCAGATATAATGAGGAAAAACTGGAAACCTAAATTCTTTACTAAATACACATACACACACATGCCTGCTAAATTTCTTCTTTCTACTGTGCTCTCTGATTGAGGACATGGACTCTTTATTGATCCTTTGATCCAGGCACAAAATCTGGGAGTTATCCTTAAGTCCTCATCATCAATGCACAATCCATCACCACGCCCTATTAAATTTACATATCAGGGATAGGTCTCATAATGGGATCTTATTAAAATCAACTTCTGATAAAGTGGGTTTAACATGAGTTTTGAAGCTCTAGATATTAAGTTGGCCAAAATGTCCAGTTAGATTTTTCCATAAAATAAAAGACACATTTTTCATTTTCACCATTAACATTGCTAATTTGGATATTTTGAGTATGTTGACTATCTCCCGCATGGTATAACACTGATTGTTCTCAGTTTAATGTCTCATTTTGATTGCTATCAACTGGTCTACCTGACTGTGGATCATCAACCAGGAAGAAATATGTGAAGGGTGGTTTACAAAACTTTATATATTTAATCAGTCACAGCACCTTCTCCACACACTGCAGAAAACGTGTGTGTGTGTATGTTTCAGTTGCATTTTTACCTTTCTTGAAATAATAAAGCACAATATGGCAAAACATGTTCCATATTTTTCCATCTTCAATATTAACATGGCTACACAAAAAATCACCAATTTTTATAACTTTTTTAAAAATGCATGTCAATATGAGAGTTTCACAGTGTGATCTAACAAAATTGGTTTGAAAGATGTTAAAGGCAGCTAAGCACTAGTACTGCCACCTTACAGAAAAAAAGCAAAGGAAATTTTGGCCAACCCAATATTTTTTTTAGCTTGGTGTTTTTCTTGTTAATTAAATTAGCTAGGGTGATATTGGTTAATAAAAATATAGATTTCAAGTGTACAATGCTATGACACATCAACCTTATAGTGTATTTTTGCCCACCTCCTAAAGTCTGTGGATTTTAACAAGATACCAAGAAGCAGTGGTCTGAATGGTGTGAGGACCACACTGAGTAAGAAGAAACCATGGAGTCCTGTGTGACTTGGCCTCTCTGAGCCTCTCATCTCCACCACACGACACTCCCACTGCCTCACTCAGCACCAAGCACCTTGACTTCCTGTATTTCCTTAGTGCAGGCTCTTCCATAGGTTTGTGCCATTACTCGTAGATTCCTCTGTCTCTACCACATTTTATATTACTAATTCCTGCATCTTTTAGATCTCAATTTCTCTCATCCATTAGACAAATACTTACTGAATGTTATGGTTAATTTTATGTGTCAACTTGACTGGGCCACTGGGTTCCTAGATATTTGCTTTCAGAGTGTTTCTGGATGTGATTAACATTCTAATCAGTATGCTGAATAAAGCAGATTGACCTCACTGATGTGAGTAGGTCTCATCCAATCCTTTAAAGGCCTGAGTGAAACGAACAGGAGTGGTAAGGGATAATTTGGCCTCTCTGCCTGACTGGCTTTGAGCTGAGTCATGTCTTCTGCCTTTGGACATGAACTCAGGTAGGTGCTGACACTATAAACTCTTCTGGTTTTAAGGCATTCTAACTACAACAATAACATCAACTCTCCTGAATTTCCAGCTTGCTGTCTACAGATTTTGGGACTTTTCAGCCTCTGTGACCACATGAGCCAGTTCCTTATACACATACACACACTCGCTATTAGTCATCTTTCTCAGAAAAACCCTAAACACTCAACATGTATTATCTGCAGATAAACACCCGTATAACGATTTAGACAACATAAAAGAAATGACTAGAAAGAAAAATAAATAGAATGTTTTGAGAAAAAGAAATGAAGGTCATGTAGGTGGTCAGGAAAGACTCCAGAAAGGAAGTGACATTTACTGGACATTGAAAGAACAGTTAGTAGACAAAGAATCAGAAAAAATCATCTCAGGCGGCTGGAACCTCCTTTGTGAGGCTGTTAAAATTGTGACAAGCTGAGTGTGTTATAGGGCTAAAAGAAATCAACACATCTGAAGTCAAATGAGCAAGAATATGTTTATTTGGTGATGTTAGAAGACAAGAGATAAACTATGTGGAATTTAATAGGCCTTGGTAGAGAATAATATGGATTTAATCTAAGCATAATGGGTATTCAATGAAATATTAATCAAAAAGTAGATGAGATCTAGTTTGTGTTTGCTACATGTTGCAATGGTGAGACCCCTGGTTCCAGTCATGGTAGAATAAACAGGAACAGATTTTATCTTTTCATAAAAACTACTAAGAAACTGGTAGAAGAAGTGAGACAAAACATTTCAAGTATGAGTCAATAAGCAGAGAACGGTGAGAGTGGACAGAAGGGAAACACACAGGTGAGCCGGATGATCTTTGCATGGTGACCCTACCTTCCTTCCTGGAGAGACTTCTATGCTGCAAAGTAGGGAGGCAAATGAGTACTGATATTTCAGGGCTGAGAAAAAAAATATGAAGTTTCTGAGCTTCTGGAGTGGCCAAAATGTATGGCTCTCAGAATCTAAAAGAGGTAGTTGTCAGAGAAGAGGCTCCATTGAGTCTCTGTAGGGAATCATCATGGGCCCTTGAATGCGAGCTCAGTGGGTCACTACAAGTAGACCTTTGAGTCCTAGCCCAGTCAGAGTGCAAAGAGCCCTCTGAGAACCTGGAACATTAAGCGACGACACCAGAAAATGCCATGACTTAGAAGTATAAACCACCCCACTTAGCAAGTGCTGTGTCCTAATACTGAGTGCAAAACAAAATAGAATCTCCTTAACACAGAATAAGACCAAAATGGACAGGACTAAGGTGTGGGTCAGTCATTTAAATACCTGCCAAAAATGCAATGTCCCTTAATAGGGGACAAAAATAATCCAAGTACTCTACAATATAACCTTCTATGTCCAGCATAAATTTGAAAAAAATAATATATTAGGTATGAAGAAATAGGAAAGGTAACCCCATAGACAAAGAATGAGCAGTTAAATGAAAAAAAATCAAGTCCAAAATGTTTCATATTTATAATTAGTAAAGTATAACTTTAAAGGAATCATTGGTCATTTTCTTCTATTATGTTACTATGTAGATACCATAGATTTCAATAGGGGAAGGGAAGAGTTCAGGAATGAAAGCTACTATCCTTATAAAAATAGAAATTCTTAGATAAGTGAGCATATAAGCAGAGAAATTTATAATTCTTTATTCTGGATTTAAGTCACTGATATATTTCTACTTAACATGTTCTTTTCTGTTGTTATTAATAATACTTAAATGTAGTGAGTTTTAATCTTATAAAATTAAAATGGAAATTGTCTGCTTTTAAATGGATTACAGTGGTACGAAGTAAGATTTGGCACTCTTGACTTTGCGAGTCTATAGGAATTACGAAGTTCATATATTTAACATTTATTCATTATTATTATATCTGAATCAGGAGAAATAGAGTACTAAGAGAAGCAATTTCTTAAATAATCTTCTATGTAACACTAGGACTACCTTGAATAAGCCTTAAGCTCCCTAAACTTTCCTGTTCCTTCCAGGTGAGATTGGGATAACAATACAAATTTCAACGTGCAGCTCCATCTTATTCTCAGAGTGGGAAGGGTGCTCCTTCATCTCTCTACATTCTGAAGTGGATGATGCAAACCCTATTGATTCTGAAAATGCGAACATGGTCATACTCCAAAAACTGTTTTACAATCTGTTACTTTTTTTTACTTATAAAAAATAAATATACGTAACATCAAACATAGACAACAGCATCTAATTGTCCTGCCTTTCTTCTGATCTCCTGTTTTTCTAAATCAGGTATTTTTTTCGAGAAAGAGTTCTCAGAACTTTTGTTTTTGTCATGGTACAGTTTTGACCACAGGTTCTATTTTGAAATTAGACCAGACATTTATTCATTGTTTGGGTTCAACAATTCTGGTATGTCATTATTCAGAAAATGTCAGCCAATCCAATTCTGAAGCTATGAGATTTGATTCGGAACAGAGAGGAGAGATTTCACTAATGTACCAAAAAATGTTTGTAATTCCATGTTCATGTTATTTATTTAATGTGTAAATAACACCAAAATAAAAAGCAGAGGAACCCTGTTCTGCTTCTTTACTTAGCAGACACTTACACGCTATTGCTGATCTTGTCTGCTCTTGCCCAAGTGCAGGCAGGCACCTGTCCAGCCTGACTCAGAGACACGCGGTGAGAGTGAGTCAAATTAGTTCCTGTGAATGAAAGCATCGGACTTGTACAATAGTAAAGTCATGGGTTTCCTTCTTTCTATCATTTCCCTAATGAATCAAATAAGTTATGTTAACTTAAATACCAACAGAAATTGATTTCATGATCTTCAGACACATACATTTCCTACAATATCTGAGACGGTGATACTCTGAATCAGGGGATTGATTTTATTTTTATGGATTTTCTTTCTGAGGACATTTTTCAAGTCATTTCATTTTCTATAACCACGTATTCCAAAATGATTAATCATGGAAAAACTAACAGTGATGTTCTTAAGAAGGTACATTTATTCATTAACTATTAAATAAGTGTTTACTATGTAGCAGACACTGCTGGCCATAATTGGTATGTATGGAATATAGCAAGAACAGAACACAAAAAAGTAAAAACAGAAAATCTACTCATGGAATTTATATTCTGACAGGAAAACTCCCAAAGACACATCAGAAATGAAGATAGCATGTATCTGTACTCACTGTACATTTATATATTGCTCACCTTGCAAACAGTATTTTGTGTCTCAGATTTCATTCAGTCATGCAACAAATGAGTTAGATTGACTGATGTGACATTGAAATCCGTAATGCAGAAAAACCTCAGTTTGCTTAATGCAAAGAAACATTGAATCTTATTGCACAGTTAACAAAAGTATTAATTTGCTAATATTTCAGTAAGATACTATATTACATTTAGTTGAAAATGCCTTTGTTTTAATAAAGAATACATTCTAAGACTAATAATAATAAGAGGGACACAAGGTTAACACATGGTATGCATAAACCACACCTGAAATTCTTAGTGTATAATGTTGTTCCAGGGGTTTCTGGCCACTTACATTAACCAAAATGGATACAATTAGTTGATTATCAAAAACTAAATAATCCAGCATTCATAATTACTTTAGGGAAAATACTGACTAGTTTTTAGTTGTTTTGAACAGAGATTCATTTTAATGGTTATTTCTTCTTTAAAGACCTACTTAACTCAAATACTCATAAACATGGAATTGAAGGGTTTTTTCTCAGAATTCCAAAATTCAAATAATCTAACTTTCCCACAATTACTAGACAGAAATACTTACAGCTGATCTGGTAAAATGTTCAATATTTTTAAACTAATCAGTCTTGGCAGAATGAGGATTTGATCATTCCCAAATATCCCAATTTCACACATTTATAAACTTGTCAGTATCTTTTAAGTGCTTTTGTTTTTTATTACCAGCATTTTAAATTGGTGTGAGGAAAGTCCTTCATCTTTAAGGAAGGATTACTGTTTGGTTACCTTTGAATGGACTTTTTCCTAATTATTTATTACATCAGGAAACAAGACATTTGCCAATGTGACAGTGAACTTTATAGAGTGACAAATCTTTTTAATCTTTTAAATCATTGTAAATAATTTTATATCCAATTTATAGCAGAAAATCACTCATGAGGTTTCTGACACAATTATCTTCAGATATTTGTCATAAATGTCTTTAGAGCTAATTCAATGACAATGAATTTTACCTCCTCCTTGCTTACTTAATGACCATTTAAACAGGCAACCAAGTATACTGAACTGGCAAGCAGAACATTTGTGTTTCTGCGTGTGTGCATGAACATTTGCACACGCACATGCAGGATCAACCTGGGATTCAACATAAAGTCATCTGGTAGATTTTTTATTTATTCATGTAAATCAGTTGACAACTACAGAAGCAGCTTTATTTTTATTTATTTTGGCATGGATTTGACCAAGTTGGCTAAGTAGGGCCCAATCCATTACTTAAATTGTAGCATTTCATTTATGGATGCCTTTGGCTTGACTCTCCTTCAGAAACATCACAGCAGTTGTCAAAAGAATATTTATCCAATGAAGGGCATAAAACCTCTGAAAACAGAGAACAGATTTTTTAATAGCAATATTCCCTACACAGAAGAATATGACATTAGGTAATAAAACAGGCTTCTACCCTGTGACTCCTCGCCATGTGGTCTCGGCATGTCTGTGAGAGAAGCAGGCATTTATTACTTCATATGTCCTCTGATACTTTGGGATTATCACTTAATTAACTCAGCATAAATAGACTGAACAAATGGTGCAAATCCCAATGGACACAACACTTAGAATTCTGTGATGGATCCTTAAAAGAAGTTCTGGAAAATGAACTAATAAGAGATGGAGAAGTGACACCTGCTTCAGATCAGGATTTGAACCTATGACACAAACACTTTTTATTTTTCTGCACATATATTGTAGTTTCAGCTGCAATACTTAGAAGTTATAAATAGGTAGACAGACATTTACTGAAATATTATAAAACCTTGCTGGACTTCTCAATTTAGGGAAATACAAAAGAATTAGAGATTAGTTTAAATTTGAGACACAATTTTAAATACTTGCTATTTTATGGTTGAACTTGAGAGAATACAACAAAACCATTAATTGATGATGGTGACATACTTTTAATGTTTTAGGTAATAAATAGAATTTGCATATTATTGTTGTAAAAGTATAAGAAAGATATAACTAATGTGATTGAGGTTTATTACGTTCCAAAGCTTTCCTCAAACGTGAACTTAAACCTTTTAATTAAATTTCTCTGTGACCATTTAGGAATCTGATTCAACCCTTTCAGAAAGTATCCCACATGGTATATTTTAGAAATTTATTAGGTCAGATCATAGAATAGTACCTAGAAGTTTTAACCCAAATTGTATCTTAAAGTAAGCATTAAAATATATATATATTAGCCAAACTATATCTTGGATTCATGTTAGAGCAGTAATTTTCCTGGACTTTATTGTCAGTGGACTTCTATAAATGGAAATAAATATTCATATCAATTGTTATCAAAAGTACATTGGATGTTTTATAGCTTAATATATTTTAAATTATATAAGTTATAAGAAACTAAAGCATTATTTTGCTGACCATGCTGACTATTATTTTAGAGCTTAAATAAGAAAATACATTTGTGTTTGTATCTGAAGACAGAGAGGTGGCTTAATAACCTTTGGTAAGGGAACATCTCGGCTCCATGAATGTCCCTTCCTAACCCTAAGATGTCTCAGACACAGATCAATTGAATACATCACGTCTGTTATGCAGAGATTTTTTTCCTGCTAATATAAAAAAAGGAAAGTAAAAAAGTAAAAAGAAAAGTTTAAATAAGGAGCTCTGAGTTTGTTTTGCTTGATATGGACTTTGTATACTGATAGAAATGGACTTTGGAGAGTCATCTATTTCAACAAGCTGTTTGTATTTCTTCATTTCAGTGATCATAGGCTTTTAATTTGAAGTGACTACAGGGTTATCATATAATGAGTGATGCCACACTATTGTTCTGGCAAATAAGTGCACAACAGAATGTTTTGGCTTTTTCTAGATAATGAAATAAAAGCTGTAATTCAGATATCTTGGTAATCTTGCATTTTCCTATATTCTGTTCTTGACTTATATATGTAAGTTATAGATAAAATGGGTTTCCTGGGGTTGTTTATATTACCACCACAATAAACATGTTAGTTTTTATTCCCACTTTACCCTCCTCAAGTCATCAGAGGGACTATTTATGGGAGTGCCACCTACAGAAAAGGGTACTTTTTATAGTAACGGAGTAAAGAATCAGTTTATAATTGGGGATAAGACAGGAGACAATTCCGATGGAAACTCTCATTTTGGATTTATTGTCTGTGGGTGCATATGTCTGTGGAAAGAGAATCTGTACTGTCCACGTGGCCAGCTGAATACTGTGGACAAACTAAAGACCTGTCTAGCATCTAAAGTACAGATAAAATCCCTAAAGATGATATAATTCAAACGGTATTTTTTATTGCCTTTTTCTTTTGATAGAGAGAGAGAAAGGGAGGAGAGAGAGAAGCATCAATTGGTTACCTCTTGTGTGCACCCAGACTGGGGATCCTAAGTGTCCAGACCAGGGATTGAACCAGCAACCTTGGTATGCTCTCTAACTGGGAATCAAAACCCATAAGCCTTCAGTTTCGGGACAGCACTTCAACCTCTTGAGCAAAACTGTCTAGAGCTCAGACAGTATTTTTTATAATAGCTTTCGGATGCTGTGTTTCTGCTGTCCTCAAACTGAGAAATAACCAAATTGACTATCATGCCTCAGCTCAGACCTGCCACAGGAGAAATGTGCAGCTTTCATTGTAGGCAGCCAGCAGGCAACTTTCATGTACCGTTAATCCTCTCTATATTGACTTCCTAGGAATTTCACTTCTCTGGTGAACATCTTCTCATTCTCAATCCTGACTATACTGTTGGTGCTACAGCTTACTTCTGAGAATATACCTGCTTGAGCTTTATTTACTAAACACTTTTCCCTCTGACTTTTGAAAAGTCACGTAGATTATGATCTCATGAGGTGGTTTGGACAAATACCGAGATAATAAGTATTTATAAATATCATGCATGTAAAGGAAAATAACTGCTCATAAGTACCATGAGGATAAAAAGAAATAACTCTTTAACAATTTCTTATGTAAATTAAATGTCATTATATTCAATATTCTTGTACTTCATCATACTTGGGAGGATCTACACACTTGGAATTACCTTCTGAGTTTCATTTACATACACTCTTCACTGAAGAACTAGCTTAGGTTTCCCTTCCACTTTTTCACTGCTAGCTTTCTAGCTTTACTACTTGCCTGGTCTGTTGTGTCTCCCTGATTTTTTACCCTTAGACCCTTATTGGTCTAATTAACATATTTTGAACATGGATGGCTTATAATAACATGTTAAAGCTGGACACATTTTAACTGCGAATTAAGGATATGATCTCTTTTGGTTAAATCTATGGGTTCTTGTCTATCAACAAAAATATTTATTGTAGTTTATGAAGGTCAAGTTCTTTTTACCTTCCAAAGGTAAAAATGGATTTTTCACTCTGATCAGCGTCGCTCAGTTGGTTGGGCGTCACCCTGCAAAGCAAAAGGTCACCGGTGCAATTCCCGGTCAGGGCACATGTCTGGGTTGCAGGTTTGGACCCCTGTCCAGGTGCCTACAAGAGGCAACTCATCGGAGTTTCTCTCTCACATTGATGTCACTCTCTCTCTCCTTCCTCCCTTCCTCTCATTTAAAAATAAATAAATAAATAAATAAATAAATAATCTTTAAAACTGGAATTTTTTTCTAAGATAGATAATAAGCAATCCTATGATTTGCTCTAAAATATAGGGAAACACCTAGCCCATTTCTAAAAGAGATCAATATATAAATTTATCATTTATGTTAAAAGGGCCATTTCCAGGTGAACCAATGGCTTTTGTTGAATTTTTATGAAGACAGAAGCATTAATGTTTTGTGAGACATTTTTATGTGTTTAAAGACTCTTTCTCCAAAAATATTTATTCCTAATATTTAATACTAAGGAACATTTTAGCAGTATTTGAAAAATTTATTCACTGCATTCATGCCTTCGTTCTTGCTGTTTTATTTCATTGTGTATGTCTGTGTTTACTCCATGCACTCAACAAATTAGTACCTGCCAATATTCATTTCTGTTATTGTTGTCTTAGGTATTGATGTTCTGAAAGGAAAAAAGAAAGAGGCCTAAATGAGTCAGAACATTATCGAACTCCATTACATCTTATTTTTCAAGATAATTTTTTTAAGATGTAACATGAAACAAAAGGATAAATTGAACATTAGTATCGCCATCATGGCTAAAATTTCACTCTTCTTTCAAAGCAAGAAATAATTATCCACTTTAGATCATAAACCATTAGTTGATTATTCAGCAAAGTCATAAATAGTGTACTGTTTAAGAATTATAAATTAGCAAGGATTCCTTACTCAGTAGTGCACAACATTGGCAGTAATTAATTTTTAAGTGGTTAGTTGTCTCTAGACTTGCTTAGTACCTCTAGGCTTTGAACTAGAGACCAAAGCTATTGACCTTAATATGTGAGTCTAACCTACTATGCACTTTGCTACCAGACTTGCTCCAGTAGATACCCCACTATTAATGCACCCAGTCTCCCTAGTGCTGGCAAACCAAGAGCATCTATTCTGGTACTCTATCTTATCATTAGTACATAAAATAATGAAGGTTTTCTAAGTCAGAACACCTAAATCAGAGTTGCATTTTTTATTAAGTCAGTTGTACAAAAAGGATTCTCAGAGACAGTCACCAGGAAGAGTCATGTCAAGCTACAGAGGGGAGAATTGACGTCTGGTGTCTGAACAACAAGAACCAGGCAACATGGCATTTTGGGAGCTGAATGGGAAGTAGAAACATGAATAAAGCAGAAGAACATGTTCTGCAGAATGCACTCAGTTGAGTGAGTCTGGTACAAATCCAATAGCGTGTAAAGGTTAGAAAGCTTTAGAGACCCATTGTGTTTTGTCTTATGCCCCATTGATTGATGTAGCCCAGAGTGACCCTGATCTTCTGTGGACCGTGCCATGTTTTCTTTAGAAACATGACAAAATGGAAAGTAATGTGAGGTCCTTACTTTCTTTTCTGCCACCCCTCATAAGCCAACACATGAGGCTTAACTGCATTTAGCCCTTTTTACAATAGTAAGAAATATAACACCTTTTCTGAAGCAGAAGATGCTCTTACATACCACTAGAAGAGGCAAGCCAATCTACACAGAGATTATGAAAGCAAAACCTACTAAAAATGCATAAGAGGAAAATATGGACACATGCTTTACAATTTGAGAATGGTGGTATTCTACTGAAAGCTTTTCAAAAGGTTAAAGTTTGAGACTAGGGGAAATTAAAAGGTATAAATCTCTGAAACTGGAGTAATAGGGATTCAATAGAACTATATTTGAGTATACATGAAGATAAAAGATTTGTAATTCATTCAACCAAAATTTATTCTCAAATAGTCTAATACCTGCAAGAAATTTGACCAGATACTGCGTGCTGGGTATGCAGCCAAAAATAACACTAATGGCACAGAGAACACATGACTACCAAATATCATGCTTTATATCTTTTGTAACAAAAATAGTAGTCATCTTCATTAAGGAAAGGAAATAACAAACAAATTTCTAAATATATGAGGAATGGATAAAGAAGGAATTAACTGAGGTAAATCTTGGAGACTCAATCATATTACAACTCAGGACCTGCTAGCAATTTGGGAATGAGAATAGCACCAAAACACAACCATCCTGACATTTAATTAAGGATATTCAGAGAAATACAGATTACCAACCTCAACACCACTAATTGAACAAATATTTGTGTATTTATTAAACAATATTATCCCAGAAACCAGATAGAGCTTATTATCTAGTGGGGACATTGTCGTGTTGAACATTAATTAGACAGATATAATGTAAACACTATGATGATAGAATATGCAATGTATGTATAAGATTAAAAATGAACATGACTACATCTCTGAGGAAGTTCAAAGAGTGTATATTGGTGAAGCTACCAGTAACAGATATTAAACTAAGTATGGCATAAACACCAATGACATTTACCACATAGTTTAAAAAATATCTCAGGTGGTTGAACAATGTTATCAAGTACATACATGCACCTCTTAAGGACAAGGATTAAATCTAAAAGTGTGTTCTTTGGCACATTGTGTCATTGTGAAAACATCATACAGTGCACTTACACAAACCTAGATGGTGTAGCCAGCGCACACCTAGACGGCCTGTTACAGCATATTGCTCCCAGGCCACAATCTGTGCAACCTGCTGCTGTGCAAAATAACAGGAGTGTAAATTGGGGGAGATGATGCAATCAAGGGGCAGGGAGGAGATGCAGGAGGTGGGTGCTGTTGTGACAGGGAATACTGGTTTTTTAAAATAAATATTTTATAAATAGTACAGCATATTCACAAACCAGTCACATAGCCATGTATCATCATTATCAAGTATTATGGGCTGTACAAAACTGTATGTGAGATACTTTTATATGACCTGAAGCACAGTAATTGGTCCACACCATTATAACCACACATGCATAAGTACTGCATTGTGCTGCAACGTTACCTCAGCTACAAAGCCACTTGGGTGGGAGGAATTTCTCAGCTCCATGGTAGTTTTATGGGAATACCGCAGTATATGTGGTCTGTCATTGACCAAAATGCTGTTCTATGGCTCACGGCTGTAATAGGTCTCTTACATTGGCCTATTCAACCCTGTCTTCCTTATAGTCAAAAGATGGTCCACACCCAAAACCCCGCCTCGACAAAGGAAGGAGAATTTCCATGAGCGAATCGGGCTAGTCACAGCCAATATCTCTGCATTGAGGATTGCTCTAATCCTTGGGTCCTGAGCTCTAAACAAAATCCATGATTGGTTAGTCAAGAAAGGAAATGGCTGTTGTGAGGCCATCAACCAGTCTGCCATGGGAAACTTACACAGCACTGCCCAGATCTTACCTCGGACTTCATTCACACAGGACTTAGTATCCATTAGGCACAACGGGTATGCTACCTAGGACCCAAAATACACTGGGGACAAAAAACCTTAATTTCTTTTAAATCAGAAGAAAAAATAAGATTTTAGGTAAAAAAATGTTTTAATATGTAATGTCAATATACTTTTTATGCCAATGCAAATGTGAACCACAGATTTTAATAATTTTCTATAAAGAAGGGAGCCATGAAAGTCACAATAAAGCCCTAGCTGCATGAGTACCAATGCAGATGCACAAAGGGAGGAAGTACCTTCAAGGTGAAGTGAACAACATCTATATTCCTTGTTGAAAGATGCACCTCCCATTTCAGAGACATGGATATCCACCCTCTCAAATTCCCCAGTGGCCCCAGCTTCATTACGTGCATGGACAGAAATCTGCAGTCAAGCAACTCAGATTGCTGGATTCCAAGTCAATTTCCAATTAAATTGGACATAAACAGATTTTCCCAGGGGTGTCAATGAAAATAATGCAGCAACACAATTTTATCAATTTTTCCTTCTCGTTTTTCAAAATGATAGGTCAATATTTGTAAAAGAAAGATGTACCCTTTCTAAGACTAACTGTGTGTTCCAAAGACACTGGGCTGTACATGTAAGTGCACAGCCCACACACATATTTCTGCTATTGGACATCTTTTTTCAGACAGGCTTTCTCAGTATTTTTGTTGTCAAGGTTCCTTATTCACCAGCTGGTTAGGAAAGAAAGAGGCAAAGGTTGATTTGCTTTTCCCCGGAAACAAATCTGTCATATCACTGATGTTCCAATACAGTAGGCTTGTGGGACTGAGGGATGCCAGGCCTCCACCTCTGGGTCAATTCCTGCTCAAATACACACAAAACAGATTTTCTTCTAGATGGATCAGATGTCAGAATGACAATCAAGGTTGCTGTGTCAGAGAAGAACTGAAGTCACAATAAGCTTACCTAGATATTTCCAGTTATCGGTGTCCTTTAAGATGCTTCTTATATCCTCACATAAAGATTTTCTGGCCTGTGTAGGTGCCACAGTCTTTAGAGACAGAAATGCAAAGCACGGTGATCAAAGAATAAGAGCTTCTTGAGCAGAAACAAGTTCAGTTCCAACATTAGTAAATGTGCATGTTGTAATGAAACTATCTTTTTATAATACACTTCCCCAGTTTCAGTTGTGAATTTCTATGGGGATTATTTGCAAAGGCAAGCTGCAGGAAAAACATCAATTAATCTGCTGAGTGAATTTTTGAATCCATTCTCAATGCTGAGACCCCCTCCTGGTGCTTGGTAATTACCCCAATATTTTCTGCACTCTTGTTTAAACGGCTTCCTCTTGGGCTTCCTGTGAAGAAGGCCTTTCTCTCTGCTGATCTGAGAGACAGCTTGCCTTATCACTCTGCCTCATTCCATCTGCAGCTCGTGGGGAGCCTCGCAAATCATTGTCATTGGAGCATTGGATGAGCAGTCTGGGGACATAGATAGATGCGACACCAAAGGAGACCAGGGACTTTCCAACGGAGTGCTCATCTCCATAAATACATCTTGCCCTCCCAGATTTAAAGCAAGAGATAAACTTTTTTAAAGCAAAAATCTGCACTTCAATTATACAAATACAGAGATCAAAGTTCCTATCACTCATTTTCAAAGGGCAGGGATTTAGTAGAATGGTGCTTTGTTAACTTCGACAGAAAATACTTGGTTCTAGTGAGGAGCAAAATTAACCAAGAAAATTAGAATAGCAGAGGAAATAAAGATAACATAGAAAATGGTTTCATGAAAAAATGCTATTTATAGAAAAATACAATTTTTAAAAAATTGACCAAAAAGAAAGATAAAAGTGGTGAAGTGTTGGATTGTGGAAAAACTTCAAAGTTTATTCAAATGTCTCATTGATTTGTATTACATCTTTAAGTAGTAAGTTTCAAAAGATGGATGTGTTCCACAACTTATCCACACATGATTTATCTATAAACAGTGTAAAGAAAGCACAGTGATAGTTTTCATATAAAAAGGATCCTTATATTGAAAATATTTATACTTTACTTTTCTCAAATACAGATGAGAAAATATGAAACTTTCCTATTTTCATATTTTTGGAGACTCTGACATGTTTAAATAACATTTTCTAAACAAGCTGGTTCAGAGGCTCGCTGTCACAGTCTGCCAGGTGGGAAGGACAAGCCGAGCTGATTTGCTCAGAATGTAATTACTGAATGGGTGTAACGTAATTCAGAAAACTAAAATATACAACCCAAGTAATATAAACTATGATATATTTTGATGGACAATCATTTAATCTAAATAAAATTAAATAAAAGGTAAAGGGAGAAGTCAGTTCTTTCAATCTTAGGATGTAAAAATCTCAGTTCAATTAATTTCTCTCTAAGCTGCCTGACTACGGGTGTTAAAAAGTTGATAATGTCTGTGATTGTTGGGACATTAATGTGTAATATCACAAGCACTTCTGCTCTACTTGCTATTATCCCAATAATGTAAAATATTTAGGAAACTCTGTATTTAGAAAATTTAGAAAAATGCTTTAAAAACCTCTATCCATTTTATTTTAATGCAATATCTATACAAAACAGGTCAAAACTTTACCCATGAAATGGAAGAGCCAGTCACAATAGTGGTGGAGTCTGAGAACCAAGAACAAACAGGTTAACCCGTAAAGGTCTACATTAATGTCTAATTTGTTTCTTTTTATTCTCTCTTAGGAATCCACTCTAATCAGTATTGCCTCCACCAATTCACCATGACACCCCCCTGCTGCTGAAAACCAATGGTCAATTCTCAGTTCTCATCTTGTTGACCTAGTAGAGATATTTGTCATGGTTTTTCTGTCTCTTCTCCTTGAATGTCTGCCTCCTGGACTCCAGGACACCAGTCTCTTCTGATTTCCATCCTATATAACTGACCACTTCTTCCAGTTCATTCTGATTTTGTTGGTTTATCTGCATTCCCCTGATCTATGATCATTTAAATATCTTACTGCTCATTCCTCGGGTTTTTCCCGTCTATTTAAATCTGTCCCCTTAGATATCTCATTCTGTCTTATTGTTTCAAATACTATCTGCATGCCTGTAACTCAGAAATTGAAATTTTCATTCTACACATCTCCCTTGTAATTCAGATTCTTACAGCCAACTCTTTACCTTATCTGACAATTTTAGTGAATGATAAACATCTTAAACTTAATACACTCTATTTAAAAAAAAACCCAATCTTCCCCAAATATGCTCCTCATGAGGTTTCTTAAACTCAATAAATGGAAAATCCATTTTATCATCGCTAAAGGAAAAAACTTTTGATTCGTGACTCTAGGTTTCTTAAACTCTCCACACTTAATATAACAGCACTGTGTTAATACAATTGTTACAGAAATGGACCCAGGGGTTACAAGGTCCCTCTGTCACTGTGGATTTTTTGCCCACCACCAGGGAATTGAAATTACAGCTTTCAATACCAGAGTTTGGTGAAAAGGAAAGGAACTACATATTCAAAAGCTATACAGACTTAAAGTAATGGTAGAATGGAACTGCATTAAATACTCAAAGTCCCTTAAAACACCCACAAATACACACAGTCCTTCCTTCCCACCTGTGCCCAGACAGGCCAGTCAGGGGTACCATATCTCAGAAAAAAAATAGAAGTCAGTGGCTCAACTACCTCCCTGTTCCTCTCAGTAATCTGTGCTCAGCAGGCAGGACTCTCACGGTTCCCAGCACCACCAACTGCATTGCTGCAAACTCCAGTTCTTAATCCAAACCCACGTGGCACCTTCTCATGGCCCACAAGTAAGAGTCCCTTCACCCCCTTCTTTCCCCTAATGTCTCTCCTGGATTCTTCCAAACTGCTAAGAGAGAGCTCTGCATGGCTGCTGTGACTGGGTTTAAATCCCAGCCAGAATCTTCCTCTATAACCCCATTTCTGACTCCTCCCACAATCAGCTACATGGGCCAGCATTCCCTTATTTTTTGAGCCTTTCTGGGCTGCCATTGTCAGTCCTGGCAGGTGTGGCCCCATGGTGTGGAGCAAACCATCTCCAAGCTATCACGCAGGTGCCCTAACCAGGGAGAGCAGCCTCCCAGTTACATTCTGGGATGAAGTCGCTCCCATCTCCCTGGCTCAAAAATAAAGATATATAAAATAACTGTTTTTGCATATCAGGTATGGAACTGGCCAACTCCTGATATACAGGATAACTCTCAATGGTCCTGCTCCATGTGTCCCACACCCTAGTCCAGACTTGTGAGGGTGGGGACATCCTATATTTTTGTATTTCCTGGACACCTTGAGTTCTGGACCCCACTTCAAATCCTTTGTTTGGGGGCCCCTGGCTGAACCCCATTACACAATGGCCATAATGATCCCCTTAAAATTATAATCATATCCCGTCACTCTTCCACTACAAACTGTCAATGGCATTTCATGTTGCTCAAATGTAAAAAACATGTTTTCTTCCAAAAGGATGAAGTTAATTATTACATCATCATTCCTTACTTTTCCCTTTGCTCACTTTAAATAACTGTCAGTTTAGATTCCTGTTGTTCCTAACTCAGGTCCCACATACTCTCATCTTTGCTTTCCTGGTCCTTCTGCCTCAAAAGCTCACCTTTCACATTTCTGCTTAGGTTACTCCATCATTTCCTTCAGGCCTTTGCTTATGTACATGTGAACATATATGCTCTTGTTACATTCCTACAGCTGTGTGTGACTTGGGTAAGCCATCAACTTTCTGGTATACATTTTTTATGTCCAATACTGATAAAACTTTTTTTACAGAGCCATTATAAGATTTAACTGAGATATTACAACAGCATTTTAAAATAGCTGTTAAGAATGATATAAATGTCAGTTCACAATAAAACATGCTACCTGAGGCATATAACAGGAGAGTCTATAAAATCTTACACTACGCTAAAATAAAATTTATACCAGCACTTTCCCATCTCTTAAAACAAAATAGCATACCTAGTCTGTTTAGAAATCAACCAGTAAAGAAATTGCCCTGGCTGGTGTAGCTCAGTGGATTGAGCACGGGCCTGTGAACCACATGATCGCGGTTCGATTCCCAGTTCCCAGTCAGGAGACATGCCTGGGTTGCGGGCCAGTTCTCATCAGGGGACTCACGAGAGGCAACCATACATTGATATTTCTCTCGCTCTCTCCTTCCCTTCCCCTCTAAAGATAAATAAATAACATCTTTTAATAAAAAAAAGAAATGATGTATGATGATCCAGACAAGTAATCAACACATTTGATGAGAACTGGAATAATCCGTATTATATGTAAAAGCAATGGTAAGGCTGTCCAACCTCTTGGTATCTCTGCACCATGCTGGAAGAATTGTCTTGGGCCACATATTAAATACATGGTGACAAACAATCACACAAAAATCTCATAATGTTGTAAGTAAATGTGAGCCTTTGTGTTGAACTGAACTCACAGCCAGTCTGAGCCGCATCTGGCCTGCACACTGCAGGTTGGCCACCCAGAGGGCAGAGTGAAAAAAGGCTAAAGAGGGTATTCTTCAAAGGATGGCGTCTCAGAGAGTCAGTCCAGTGCTTCAGTGCTGTGTTAGTTCAACTCAAATGCTTTAAATGTTTCAGAAGCAAATGTGGTCTCCAGAATCATCGTATATACCAGCAGTCACATTTGAGAAGCAGTGGTGTAGCTGATGACATGGACATTCGTGGTGGACCATTTGGACTCAGATCAAGTCATCTCCTTCTCAGAGAGTAAGTGTAGCGCAGATCAGTGCTGGGCAGTTATCCAATTTCTCCAGTTACCTAACTTTTCATTGCCTAACATCCATATTTATAAAGTGGGAAGAACGGAACTACATACTATTTTTGCGATAATTAATCAGTGATATAAACCTTAGAGCAGCACCTGGTTCATTGTAAATGGTCAACATATATTAGTTATTAGTAACATTAACCAAAAGCTTAATCTTTTGTAGAGGCCCGCATGGAAAATCGGGCAGCTCTGAGGGTATCACATACATAGAATCTAATGCAAATATTTGGCATTTCTCAGACACACATGTTGCTAAATAGGAGTGTTTTGTATGGCTCCAGTGATTCTAATGTATCAACATCACTGTTGGGAAGAAAGAAAGGATACTGTGATGCTTCATGTCAGCTATCTCCTTTCAGCCTCCCTGGAGTCTCCGTTTCCCAAGGATGGACGGGGTGTCAACTGCAGTGGAAAGCAAGTTGAGCTCATTGCCCTGGGGGAGCTAATGCTAGATGCAGATCTAAACCAAACCCCATTTGGGGGGGGCCAGAAGTGTCAAAGAACTTATGTTAGTTTTAGAATACCATGAACACTGAAATTACTCTTTAAATACTTGGAGAGTTCAGAACCCTTTCAGTATCACAGCTTCCTGGCAAGGCACTTAAATCTATCTGTCTGAAATTTCTACCCCAGTGATTTCTCAGGGGAGTTGTTGTTTGTGTTTGTTTGCAAGTCTGATTTTCTAGAAAGCAATCAAAATGATCTATTTTAGTCTGGACCAAAGTATGGGGACAATGTATGTATAAGTCAGCTGAATCCTGAAGTGAGTGTTTTTTACTCTAAACTGAATTTTGATAAAAGGAAAAAAGAGAATGGCTGACATCTCTGGATATAAAAGGACTTTTTTTCTTTTCAAAGTCAGTCTAGCATTCAACCAGTCTTTCTGCACCAGGCATGTGCTTGAAAGAAATACAGGTCTCAACTAGATGAAGATCATATTTTATGTCTAGTGTTGCCTGAAATACAAATTGTTCTACTTCCATTTCTTATCACACTAACATGCAGAGCACTGTTGCTTTCTTTTATAGAGCCTTCATTCCTTCTGCCTGAAAGTCATAGAGTGAGTGTGTGTGAGTGTGTCGACAACATACTGCACAGCAGAAGCATAATGCATCATCACCGTTTTTGCTTTCATATAAGCAACACGCCATTTCAAGTCTGAATAAACTGCACATTTAGTTATGGCTCATACTCAGTTATTGTTTTTTGTCCTTTATAGGTGTTATGAAAATTGCTTTTTATAATTTCCTACCATAAAAGGGAAAAAATGAATACTAAAGCATAATATTCACAGGTCTAGGTACAAATCTCAAATGAATTTAAAAACTCCAGTGATGAATTAAAAGCAAGTATGTTGATTGGGTAAATGAGTTTATCACTCAGGCAACTTTATACTCTGGAATAAATTTAGGAAAATACATAATAGTAAATTTGAGGGACAAAAATCCCTATTGTGTTTTTTTTTAATTTCTGCTAGTTTTACACACAGAACATTAAGGATTTCAAAATTTCTTGCTAATTCTCATATTAGCAATAGTTTACAAAATATTGATTCAATATTCTGCCTTGGGTGAATTAAAAGTCATCTCTCTCTTTTTAGCAAATCAGAATATGAGAAGATATTCTGCTATTGACTTCATTAGTGCATATAATTGGAAACTTACTGACTACAGAGTCCTTTTTTTTTTTCCTTAGAAGTTTGATACTGACCTTTGATAGCAAAATAAAGAAAGAAAAGTGTTAGGTTAAATTCATGACCAGGCCTGGCTGGTGTAGCTCAGTGGATTGAGCGCGGGCCTGAGAACCACACAATCGCAGTTCGATTCCCAGTCAGGCCACATGCCTGGGTTGCAGGCCAGTTCCCAGCAGGGGACTCATAAGAAGCAACCATACATTGATATTTCTCTCCTTCTCTTCTTTCCTTCCTCTCTAAAGACAAATAAATAAAATCTTTAAAAAAAATTCATGACCAAAGAAGTTTCTGTGAAATGAATTTGAGAAGGAGAGAAATGGGGAATGAGAACATTTTGATCACATAATGTGCAAATGACTTTTATTACATATATGTTATATATGAGGGTGACCCCCCAAAAGGGAATTTGTATTTACTTTACATATTTTAATGTTAATCACCTTCAAAGTACTCCCTGTTTGATGCACTACAGCTATTAAAACATTTTTCCACTGCTCAAAACAATTTTTGAATTAGTCAATTTTGATGTCTTTTGGTTCTTCTGCTATTTTTTGTTTCACCTCTTCCATATTGGCAAACATTTCCCTTGGAGGACTTTTTTCATCCAGAGAAACAGAAGAAAAATTCACTCAGGAAGAGATCAGGTGAATAGGGAGGGTGAAGTATGGGAGTCAGGACATTTTTGGTCAAAAACTGCCAAACACTCCTCATAGTGTGGGCAGGTGCACTCGTAAATCACGTATCATGAAATGGTCAAATGCAAATGTGTTGAAAGAGTCTTCCAAACTTCACTGAAGCTGAACGCAGCCTCTTACAACAACACCAGCTGGCACACTGATACAGATGGGTTGCTAGAACACTTACCTAGGAGGGGAAGCCTATGCTGCAAAGGGACTGCCCTCCAGAAGATAATTTCAGTTTTGAAGGGTTCCCTCTCCTCATATATGAGCATATAAAATGTTTGTAAACTATGATTTTCTTCTTATAAAATGTAAACCCGTTCACAAAATGTCTGAAAACTTTCTGAGTAATGAAGGAAACTCTCATGATCAACTCAGCCAGAGGTTACTTGCAAACAAATCAGCCATTCTCACAAAGAGAAAACAAAAGAACACCAGTTGCATGAAAAAAGGACATATCGTTTGCTGAGTGAAACGAGGCTTCGCAAACTCAGCTTACAGAAGAAAGACAACGTCACAGGTTTATGGGCATTAGGTGAGAAGCACAAACACAGTGTTTTTTCCCAGGGATGCCATGTCCTTCCTTCCAACCCAATTTGTAACTAAACCCCGTACAACTCTATAGTTTGAATACTAATCATGTATGTTAATCCCATCGTATTCTGAATTTTCACCTTTTGTCCTATTGCCTCTTACACAGTGTGGATTGCAGATTTTGTTTTTGTTATTTTAATACAGTTCGAAGAAATGTTCCAATGGGAGGAGTTTCTTTCTTAAACGTTAAATATCACTTCCTTTGGAAAAAGAAACACCACACATGGAACAAAGATATGTTCCCACTTGTTATTCATTCCAGAAGCATTATTCAGCATCTATTACATGTAGAGTAGTCTCTTATGCACGTTGGAGGGTTGAAAACTCTGTGAGATCTTATCTTTCCTTCAAGATATCTTACCAGTATTAGGACAAAACGCTAGCCATGATTCCCTTACCTTCTGAGCCTGCCTGGCGCTGTGGGAGGCCGCTTCAGTCGCTGTTTCCCTACCTCAGTCGCAGGTGGAGACTGACGCCAATCTAAGCTGCATCCCCACCTGTGCAATTATTGCACCTGTTGAAGCACACACGCTCACACGCGTGCGCATGCTCTTTACCCTTGCAGGCGCTGGACAGGGCTAATAGGACACTGGCGGTGGCATTTAAACTCATTTCGGAAAGGAAGTATTTCTTTGACTTGCTTACATTCAGAGAGCCATATTATAGGCAAAATAAAGTTTATCTCTTCCCTGCTGTCTTGTGTGGATATGCTGACCTAAAAATTAGGCTTTATTATCTTTAATCATGGTTCCTGACTTCACAGTGAATGTTGGAAAAACTCCTTTTAGTTGAAACTCATTTTTGAAAGAATCTTTTTTTCCCTCAAGTCTTTCTCTCATACACCCTGCCAACGAGCACAACAAAGGGACAATGAATGCAGAGCTGGCGCGGCTGCACGACTCCGTGCCTACTGAGTCCTGAAGGGCTTACAGTGGGATGATCAGCGGGGTCGTGTCGAAGGGACCGGCCGCAGACGCCCAACCCCAGCCAGCGTCGCGGGGCCTGCAGCACAGTCCTGCCCCAAGATGCAGGACTTGGGAATGGCGGTGCCATTGACCATCCCCCTAAAAGCCCAGGGACTGGGCTGAATCCCAAATGTCTCAAATTGGGGAAAATGTGCAGCTGAAGGGACAGAAGACGATTTTCATTTCTGTAAATGTGGTGGCAGTGATTACAAGAGCATTACAGGGTTTGCACTTGAGAAAAGAAAGGCAGTACCTTATCAGAACGGTTGTGAAATTAAACGTGTGCTCATGTGGAAACCTTTTGATGAAGGGCTCTAATTCCTTAGATTCTCTCTCTCCCTCTCTTTTTTTTTTTACAGACTGTCAGGAAAGTTTGCTTGAGGAAGCAGCACACCGGTAGTACAATGCACGGTGACCCACAGCGAAAGGAGGCATAGTAGTAAAGAGCTCACCATGATCAAAAGACTTAAGACCAAAACTTCTCTACTTACACTAAAAAGCAAAAGCAGCTAATGTTGAAATGCAAAGAAAAGAAAAATTATATGCTAGATAAATTATTTATTTTGCTGAACATTCTAACATGTATGGCTCTGAATTAATAATCCCTGACTATGGGGGCAACTTTTCCTGCAAAGTCCCCCCATCCACCACAGATGAAAGTGAAACTACCAAGACATGATCTGCTTGGGGAGGAAAGGTGGCTGATACCTCAAAGGAGAAGGGTAAGAGCCCCTTCCTCAAGGGGCTTTTATTGGGTTCGTTTGCACAAGAACAGAGGTAAGGATCAAACAATAGATACCATTCAAAAAACTATGAAGGCTTATTCTCAGTCAGGGTCAGATAGCTAAAGAGCCATAAAAATTTGAGGAACAAACTTCTTGCTTGGACCCTTGGACCATTTAAATGAGAGCATTCTAAACAAAGCAGGTTTCACAGGATTTTACATATTCTTTCTTAGATCTGATCACTTGGGGAACCTGCCCTTTCCAGGACAGGGCTGCACTGCCTTCCCCATCATAGGTTTTTAGGCTTACGTGGATCAGAGCCAGGAAGCGCTTCTCCCAGATGAAACTGGGGACTTGGCTATGTCAGAATAGCTGGGGGGCAAGGGTCCACCACTCCCTCTTTGTTGAAGCCCCCCAAGTCCTTCCATGATGGACTCCCAAGTGATGGTGTCTGGCTTAGGTTGCCCCTCTATCTGAGGAGTTGTACCTGTCATAGACTAACCAACCAAGCATTGGGGGCAGGGGACAAGCTTTGTCTCCTAAGTGGCTCACATTCCGGAGGTTGGTCATTTAGTCTTAGCCATGGGAGGCAATTACAATTCCTGAAACCAACACCTGACAATCAGGTATGTCTTTGCTACTCACCCAAGTGATGTCCAGATAAAAACACTCATCTGCTAAACAAGCACTAAAGCAAATGACTGTTGCTTGAAGAGACTGTCTCCTCTATACATGACTTTGAGGACATATCTGAAATCTGGATTTAGGACTTTGCCCACGTGCTGATGCTGTACTAAGCAGAGAGAAATACATGCAGGTAAATGTGTGTGAGTATAAAAATGGGGATACATGTCATATACTTGAAATAATCTTGTGACCAAGATCTTTAGTATACATTTATTTTCAGAGAATAACTTAGGGAAAAGTTGAAGTGATTTTTATTTCGATGATACATGTTTTAAATGTATGTGCAATGCATGTTCATGGTAATGGAAAATCAACTTACTGATTCACATTGATGATTGGATTTTATCACTGCAGTATTGCTTGACAGAGTCAATCAGGAGCCATAAAGGTGTGCAGCAACATCCAATGTTACACAGTCAGGCAATTTTGATTTAACACCCTCACCATATTTGCATACCTTGTGAAAGCACCTTTCATACAAAATATTAGGTGAATGGTACCCACTCAAACTGTGCAATAGGGCAGGAATGCAAATCACATAAACTGACGAGATGTAACAAAGACTTTGCAATGTAAATCAATGACCTGATTAATTTAAACAGGGGGATATTTTTCTGTCCTATCAGTCTATACAACTTAACTTCTTCAAGTGAACAAATCCACACATCCAGGAACAAAGTAAAAAACCTGAAATAGGACACTCCCCACATTTCAGAAGCTCCCCTCAAGTCCTTTCCCCGGTAACAACCTTTCTTCTCTCTAGAAGTAACTTTCCTGAAGACTACATTGTTTCAGAACATTGCTCAAGTGGACTTTTACAGCATGAATCCTTTTATGTCTGACTTCAGAATTATGATTGTGAGAGCAAGCCATGCTACTGCAAAGAGCTGTCATTTCTTCTTTTCACTTCCATATACATGCATGAATACTACGGTTTAATTATCCACTATTTTGTTTTAACAGTTTTGTCATTTCCTCTTTGGAGTAATTTCAAATACGTTGCTAAAAACATCTTTTAACAAGTCTTCTGCTCCATAAATATAAACATTTCTCTTGTTTTTGTACTTAGGAATAAGATTCATTAGGTATAGGGAACTCATATGTTTATGCTCTGTAGACAATGAAAAAAATCAAAGAAGGAGTTGTAACACCAGATTGAGGTTTGTAGTTATATCTTAAATGTGTTCTTTGGTGTCTTGTACAGTTTTGGAAAATTTCTGTATTTTTTGTTCAATTATCATTTCTGCCACACTGTATTCTTTTCTCCCTTTGTAATTCTAATTACAAGCACTTTAGAATTTTTTTAGCATGTGTTATATGTGACTTACCCTTTTTTTTTCTTTAGTTTCTGTTTTTCACTTTGGTGATTTTGTGTTTTGATTTATCTTTCAGATCCTAATTCTTTAAACCAGTAAACCAGTATCATTAAACCAGTCCATCAAATTCATAATTCCAGGTAATCTTTTTTGTAATGCTAGAGGTAGTTCTGAACTATAATTTAAAGATTTTTTAAAAGATTTTATTTATTTATTTTTATACAGAGAGGAAGAGAGGGAGAATAAATAGGTAGAGAAACATCAATATGTTTGCCTCTCAAGTGCCCCCTACTGGGGATCTGGCCTGCAACCCAGACGTGTGCCGTGAATGGGAATCGAACCCACAAATCTTTGGTTCACAGGCTGGCACTCAATCCACTGAGCCAAATCCCCAAGGCTGAACTATATTTGTTAAATTTTAATTTCCTGCTGAAATTTTCTATGTTTCTGTTATGTCTACTATTTTTTCTATAGATGTGTTTCTATTGTCCAGTTTTCAATCAGTTTTTAATTAGGTTTCTCTTTTTTTTATGCCAGATATTATACATGAAAATTTTTACAGATCATTTGCGGATCTGGGAAGTGTTACCTATTTATTTTATTTTTTATTTCTTTTGCTCCTAACGTGCAGTCAGATTAAGAGAGAATTGCTTTAATTCTATCAGGGACTAGGCTGTTTCTAGGCTAGGTTTCAGTCTGCATGAAAGCAATCCTGTACTCTTTCTGGTTATTTCCTTTGGGCGTATTTCTTCAGGGATCCCACCTGAAACCCTAGCATGTGTTCTGGAGCTTCACATCCTTCCCTTGTCTCCATGATACTGCTCTTGTTGTTTCCAACTTCTTGGCATTTCTTCTGCTTCTTAGACTAAGAACAAATCATTATGATATAATCAAGAAATGAGCTGGTTGAAGTTAAAATCTGGTTGCTACTTGTAACCAGGCAAATGACTCCAAAGTAAAAGTAACTTTTACTATCAAATTCACTGTTTTTTAAATCTCTCATCTCAATAAGACATTGATCTCTAAAGGTTTGGCTGACTTGATAGTTTTCTGATGTTTTAAAATTTATTTTTAAAAATACTTTATTTATTTCACTGGCTTTTCTCAGGAGGAGAGTTGGTCTGATACAACCTGATCTACCATAGCCAACAGCAGAAATCTTATATCCTGACTCTTCACACGAACTATGCTATACCCACACATATTATTCAGAGAACAGCAATGTTCTGGGAGGTATACCGTGTAACTTTTGGTTTAATTCATAAACATATCTTTATCAGATCAATTAAACATTTTAAACATGAGACACCATTAAAAACATAAATTTATTGTTCATCTATAAATATTTCTTTTTGTTCTTGATATCATTTGAACTTTATTTCTAAAGACTTATTGAGGCCAATTATTACATAATTGTTTGACTGCTGTTTAAACCCAAATATAAAAGTTAAATAATATTTTTATAAACTTTTCTTTACTGGGTATATAAATATAACCATGTAAAACTATTGAAATGCATACGTAGTCTATATAATTTTGAGTCGTTTGTTGTATAATTATATTTTCCCTTATTTAAGAATAAACCTATCAAATAATTGTATAATCAAACAATTCATTCTCCTTCAACTATAGAAACAGTAATTTTTTTTAATTATAAAGTAGTAAAATAGTGAGCTTAAGAAACTATTTTGGTGATCGTATTCAACTACAGATATAGGATATTATATACTTTTAATCACGAACTCTGTCTCAATTTTGGAGGTGTCTTAATGTTCTAAATATATTTCAGTGCCAGCTCAAAATCTGAAAATAACTTTTTTCTTCACAACTTGACAACAAGTGAATACTTTAGTTGAAAATGTAAAGTAATTAGAGGTTGCCAGAATATTATTCCCAATAATCATGAAATTTTAAAAAAGTAAGCTCATCAATTGGAATTTAATTATTTATATGTGTACATATTGATATTTACTTGAGCATGTATCTCCTCACTTCATTTCCTACTTGCTTTGGAGAAAATGGAATATCTTGTAATATTTATATGAATTCAATATCGAATAAAATAAAGTGAAATATGCTATATTGATTAAATACTTTCCTCGGTTTTGCATTGTTTATACTACCATCCCCTAGCCGTCCATCCCTGGAAAACCTGATGCTGCTAGAAACTCCCATCTAATGGCTTTTAATAGCTCAATAACTGTTATTCAAAATACGGTTGCTGATCCTCCCTGCACTTTTGTCCTCTTGTTCACATCCAACAGTCCTGCTCAGGTCTCTGTGCCAGCAGCCGGCTAGTTTCTTCATCTTTGGCTCATAAAAAGGCCCTGCCTCACCTCGGGGTCTGTCCTTAGATGCTGGACCCTGTCCACCTTCTGGGTCTATAAACCCTCCTTGCTCTACATACATTCATACAGATTCATGGCCAGATCTCTGAGCATCAGCCTTCTGTTAGTTTATGACAGTTCTCTGTCTTGTGTTGAGAAAAGTTGCTATTCTGTTTTATTCTTTTTTTGCAATACATTTTTGCTATTTGTCCGAATCCAGACTAGAGATTGCTGCTCTCACTTGAGAAGGTCTTCCATACTGGATGTCCTCAGTCACCGAGAGACTTGTGGTGGGTCTTGTTCCCTGGTTTGTCAGGCCACAGCCTCTTTCTTGCCTCCATGGTCACTTGTGAAAAATTAGCTGCTGTGCTTGCTTCAGAAATCAGAGATGCAACAGACTTCATACAAGCAATCCTTCCCCATGTCATAGAATTGACTGCTCTTTTCTCTCTTCTGTGAAGGGTACAATCATGCAAATTATAGGAAGAAGTTTATTATTTTAAAATAACAGTCAAATATTATTTTGTCAATCTTAAAAATAACCAAGCATAATATATAATATCTAGCACATATGAAAAATAGAAATTTTGAGAAAACGAATATTCATTTATTCAATTATAAAATATCCATTGAGGACCTATTACATACTAGCAAGAAGATCCTCGTGTATTTATAAAATTTGCTATGACCAAAGAAATGAAGTGAATTATTAACATTAATGACAGTTAAGTCTTTAATACCGATTCCATACTAAAAATCTATTACTTTAGGTAGTCAGTCCATTTGACTTGAGTCACAGTTTCCGGCAGGAAAGAATGGGAGAGTGAAGAACAAAGCATACACACTAATGATCTACCGAGATGACCGAAGGGTGAGAAAAATTTCAATCAGGACACCTACACCTGCAAAACGTGAGACTTAATGAATTATTTAGTCAGTTAATCCATCAATGCACCCTCCCCTCAAAGAGGAACTCTAAAATACATGGGTAGATAACATTTCTAAAAAACTCTTCTGATAATTAATTTTACCAGCAGTTTTGATACCAGAACTCCTTAATTGTTCTGTGTGATTATTCTGACTGGGGATAATTTTGATAAGGTAAATTGAGAAAACTAGGATTTTAGTAATTTCATTGGCAAGTAATAAGAAAAGCATATGGTTTTACCCCCTGTCTGAATATTACCCTGTCACTGTATCTAGATGTGTGTAGGAATAAACCAAACAAAATATGACAGCTTGATTCACATAGCAGTTAAAATGGAAGAAATCTCATGAATAAGTCAATAATAGAGTAAGAATCAAAGCAGGGATAAGAGATAGAATGAAATTCAGAGATAAAGTTCTGAAAGCTTATGGAACACTACTTTTGGGATAAAAATAACTTTTAAATATCATACTGTGACTATGTCTAAACCATTGCAATATAATTATTTTGCACAATCATATCACTTATCCTTTTTCATCACAAGCATAAAATGATTTATGAGGCACCCTCCTAAGAATTTATTCTATAGGAGTTAAAATATTAAAAGATATACACAGAGATTTCTGCATCAGTCATTGTAACTAAATCAGTAACTAAACATAAAAATATCAAAGTTTAAGCAAAATGACCTAGTGGATGTCTCAGTAGAGCAGCAAAAGAAGGTGATTTTGAATAAATCTTAATTGTCATTGATTTCATTATTCTGCAGTGAAACACTGTGTTAACAGAGAGACAGTGTTTCATTGGAGCCCAGAAAAAGGGCATTCAAAAGGCTAGGTTCTGATCACGTGACTTCACATCTATTTAGCCTGGGAAAAGGTCCACATGGCCCAAAAGGTAGACAGCTGCCTCAGGCTATCCCAGCCTGATAGCACCAGCCATCACAATTATAAAACTAATTATCCTTGAACTGATTCTGTACTCACTGAGCTAAATCCTGGTTGAAAATTGGCTTCTCAAAGTAGACTTTCCTACAGAGAATGGATATCCTGGATAGTCGCTATGGACATCACAGTTATATTACTCATTACAAATCAATACTTTGTGATTCTAGTTACCATTGAGTCTTTTAAAGATTATTATGGATTAGTTTTAAGCGTCAAAACAACTTAAGATCTCTGAACAAATTATCATTCTACTCCAGAACAATGAGAAATAAATATATTTAATGTATCAAGTTACAATTTTAAAATACTTCTTATTCAAATTTAATGTATACACAGGAAAGTGCAAAGACCTGGAGTGTTCAGTTGAAAAATCTACACACCTGGGTGCACAACACTCAAAAAAAGAACTTCTACACCTGGACAAGTGTTTTCATCGTCATTCTAAACCAATCTCTCTCCATGAAGGCAGCCACTGTTTTGATCCCTATTGCCATAGACTAATTTTGCCTCTTCTAGAACTTTATATCATAAGGCATACATTACTTTTTCTTAATATTTTCATACAATATGATAGCTGCAATCCATGTTGTTGTATGTGTTAGTAATCATTTAATCTTGCCTAGTTTATAGCACTGACTGAATGTAACAAAATGTGCTTATCCATTTTCCTGGGGATAAATAACAGTTCCCCCGAGGGCCACCCCATTCTACCCTGGTTTGGAGCTATTATAAATAAAAATGCCATAAATTTCTTCATATATTGTTGATGGAGAAATATGAATACATTTACTTATTTTCATGAAGTGGAAGTGACAAGTCATAGGGCAGGTGCAGGTTAACTTTGTAAGACCCTATCACACAGTTCTCCACTTTATACTTCCACCAGTAATGCATAGCATGAGCGCTCCCAGTTGCTCCACATCTCCAAAACATTTATTTTCTCTATCATTTTTAAAATTCACTCATTCCAGAGTGAGTGTAGTGATATCTCATTATTGTTTTAATTTGCATTTCCTTGATGAAACATGATGTTGAGCTCCTTCCACCTGCTTATTTTCTTTTGTAAAATGTGTCAGTCTTTAAATTGGGCAGTCGGTGTTTTCAGTCATGAATTGAATGAGTTTTCTATATAGGCTGGATAGGAATCTTTTGCCAGAAAATTGCATTGATATTTGTAAATACTTTACTAGGGATTGGCTTTGCTTTCAATGGCTTATTATTTTTTAATAAAATTAAGAAGAAGAATAGTTAACCCCAAATATACCATTCCCAGGGCTTCTCCTTTGTTCAGATCCAAGTCTCCACCTGGTACCATTCTCTTTATCCTGAATGCCTTCCTTGAGCCTTCCTCAGTTCACCGTGGGTGATGAGAATTTTCTCATCTCTTCATTTTAGAAGCACATTTCACCATAATCTTTGGGTTGATATTTTATTTTAGCATTTTAGAGATTTCACCCGGTTTTTTTGTCTTTGAATTCAAATGAGACATTAGTAGGTTTACATACTTACATGTTTTTTTCTCTGCAACTGAGTTTTCTCTGAAGCTTTAAATTTCAGCAGTTTGAATATGACGTGCCTAGGTGTGGTCTTATTTGCATTTGTTCTGTTTGGGGTAGCCTGAGTTTCTTCAATCTGTAAGTGCCTTTCTTTCACAAAATTGAAAGATTTTCAACTCTTATATCTTCAAACATATATATGTTTTTTTTTACTTCAATCACTCTCCATCTAGGAGTCCACTAATACATACCTCAGACTGCTTGATGTAGTTCTGTTAAATCCTTTGAGGCTGGATTAAATTGTATCCTTACTGTTCAGATTAGATTATTTCTATTGATCTGACCATAATTCACAATACCTGAGGATTCTTTTCTGCCAGCTTAAATTTCCTATTAAACACATCTGATGAATTTTTTGATATTGTAATTTTCTCCATTATGCCTTTATTTGTTAATTAAAAAACAACTCCATTAAGGTATAATTCATATAGCATAAAGTTGTAGGCATATAATTCAATGCTTTCCAAATAACATATACAATTTGGAAAGTAGTTTTAGACTATTTCCATCATTCCCATTTGCAGTTAATTCCTGCCGCCAAATCACGGCAACAATGAACATGCTTCCTGTCTTTATAAATTTCCTTCTTATGTACATTTCTTATAAGTGGCATCATATACCGTGGAGTCCTTTGTACTTGGTTTCATTCCCATATAATATTTATGAAGCTTACCCATATTGCAGCATGTAACATTTTCTTTATTTTTTTGTATTTTTTTCCATTCACCAGTGGATAGATATTTGGATTGTTCTAAATTTTTGTTTCTTAGGAATAATGTTGCTATGGAACTAAATGTAAAAGATTTGTATGTACTATATCTTACTTACCCTGTAGACATTCATAAGAATTGTATCTCTGTTTCATGAAGTAGGTTTACTTTTTTAAGAGACTGACAAGCTGTATTCTAAAGCGACTATAGCATTTCACACTCCAGTCCCCAAAACATGAGAAGTATAATTCCTCCACACCCTTACCAACCCTTTTTAGTCTTACAGCCACTTAATGGGTTTAGAATGCTATCTTATTGTGGTTTTCAATGTCATTTCTTAATAAAATTTAACTGTCTTTTTATTTTATTTGTTTTTTTATTCTATAATTTCTATTTCTTTGTTGCAGTGATTGTCAACTTCTTTCATCGGAGGGCACACATAAACTAAATACTAAAAATTTGTTGCAAGCCAAAAATATATATTTCGCAGATCTCGTAAAAAATAGGTGTATTTATGTTTCATTTACACTGGACAGCTATTGTTGTGTTGGCTGTTGTCATTTTCTATTTGACAATCTAAGGGCAGAGGTCAGTGACCCCGACTAAATAGTCAGGTATCCCATGCTTGAAAATTCTTCGGGGCACACCTGTGTGTCACAGCACACCAGTTGAAAATTGGTGCTCTGTTGAGAATCCCCAAATGTTCTTTAACTACAACATTGTATTCCTATAGTTCGGTTCCCAAACAGTATTACCATTTTGAACCAGATCATTGTTTTTCCGGGGAAGCTGTCCTGTGCATCACGGGATGTTTAGCAGCATCCTTGGCCTCTATTTCTTGGATGCCAAGAACAATTATTCCAAGATTTGAGCAAAAAAACCAGCAAACAACAGACATTGCCAATGTCTGCTTTGGGGGTCAGGAGTCACCTCAGTCTGGACCTACTGCTTTAATTTTTTATAGTAGCTTTAAATTCCACGTAATGCTAATTACAATATCACAAAGTAGACTCTCCTGTTTCTTCACATGTACTAAGATGTACTATAATTAATGGCTAATTGTAGAGATTCTAGTTTCTGTCATCTTTATCCGAAGCTTATTAATTTTTGTTTGGCTTAGATTGCTGGTGTATTACCTGTACAAATGGGAAGTTGGCATTTCCATTTGTGCTTTACTAAGGGGAGCCTATTCTCGATTTTCCATAACTCCTGCAGCGAATCCCCCAGTGCAGGGATGTACTCTTTATGCCTGATGTACGTCTCTTTTGGGCTTTCAGTTGGAGAGCCCAGGGTATTACAGACATCTTCATCTTGGTAGGACTCAAATTCAACACTATGTCTAACATGAAATTGCGAGCAGCTGAAATTTCTGCTCAGATGTTTATTGTCTGTTCATTTCTTTTTGTTTTTGTTTTTAGCATTCCATCTGACTTTCCACTTGGTTCCTTGGAGTTTCCCATTACTTACACAACTCTGTGGACACTCAAAGATTTGAACAAAGATTTCCTAAATACTTTCGGTTGCTCTATCCTTTCTGCTGTTTTCTCAGGCTTAGTTTTCCAGTTGCTCTGATCCGCATCCTCCAATCCCTCAATGAGATAATAGTCACAGATGCGTGCTTGAGTTCAAGCCATCATGAACACGAAAGGATACCAGTGCAGACCTCACAACAAGGCACTCTCGGCTAGCTTTTGCCTGTGTTGTATCAAGTCCTCATCATATGCATATACTTGTGTGTTTATTTTCTATAGTTTATCATTATTATCTTTGGCCATTTCAGTCGGATATTGCCTACTCTTACATCACCTGAGCCAGATCTGTCTTTGATTACCCTCTTAAATGCTAGCTTCATAAATGACTGCAGATTCGGAAGGATTAATAACTTCTGTATGGTCACGTAACTGGCAAAGTAACCCTCTTTGCATTTCATTATACTTTTGTTGTCTGACATTATTTTTTTCCTATGTATGGTTGTTTTTTAAATCAATCATCTGGAGTTAAAAGCATATGTGTTGTAGCTTGCTATAGATAAATAATATACCTCAGCTGTAATACTCACTTAAGCACACATGTTCACTGTCAGAGAGTAGCACTAATATGTACCTATTTGGATAAAATAAAACAATATAGGAAAAGTGGCCTCCCATTCCCATTTAAGAGTTCAGAAGGCTATATCTTAATTTTAAAGTCAACTCCAAATGTTAATTCTAAAAGCATTTTCAGCTTTGACAAAAATCATTTGTTCAAATACATGTGATTCTACTTCTGAATTATCTATTCTGTTTATTTATTTATGTGTATTTGAACCAATACTATACTGTTTTGATTATTGCAGCTTTATAAAAAATCTTGAAGTCAGTTGGTGAATTAAGTTCAGTTTTAAAAAACACTGAAGCCAAAATCACAGAAATGGAAATAAGAATGGTGGTTACTAGTGCCTTGGTGGAATGGGGCAGGGGAGGAGGACTTGGGAGATGTTGGTTAAAGTGCAGACTCCTAGCTATAAGATGAATAAGTTCTGGGGGCCTAATGTACAACATGGTGTTATAGTTAATAATATGGTACTATGCCCTTGAGCGTTGCTAAGAGGGTAGATTTCAAATGCTCTCACTATAAAAATAGAAACAATAATTATGTGATGTGACAGACGTATTACCTAACACTATGTTGGTAATCACTTTGCAACATGTACGAGTATCAGATCAACAACACTCAAACACTTTAAACTTAAAAAAAAAGAATTATGAAATTTATCTCTTAGTTCTCAAGGCTTTCAAAACTAAAAAAAATCCCTCTTTTTTCCTTCATTGTAAAATAAGTTAAATAACTAATTAATAATAAATTAATAGTAATATTAATAAATTTTATGGTTAAGTGTGTTTAAAGTTTAATGTCATAATCAATCCATTTCAAATGAGGAATCTTAATATAAAGAGATTAACTTCAGCCCACAGTTAATAAATAGCAGAGTTTGGAGTCAAATTTTTAGAGTCCAAGCCAAAACTGAGCTCTGAGCTATCATACTTTCATTCATAATAAAACAGCTGAAAGCTATACAAATGCATACAATGAAAATAATGAATCTATCCTGGCTGGTATGCTCAGTGGATAGAGTGCCAGCCTGAGAACCTAAGGGTTGCAGGTTCAGTTCCCAGTCAGGGCACATGCCTGGGTTGTGGGCCAGGTCCCCAGTTGGGGATGTGCAAGAGGCAACCACATATTAATATTTCTCTCCCTTTCTTCCTCCCTTCCCTTCTCTCCTAAAATAAATAAAATAAATAAAATAAATAAATAAATAATAAATAAAATAAATAACAAATAAAATATTTAAGAAAAAATAATGAATTATATTAACTTCACTCAGTAAAGATAATCACTCATTTTGGTGTCCATTCCCTCCAGACTCTTCTTATTTTTATATTAATAGTAAAACACTATTTTAATTGAAATATAATTGGCATGTACTATCCTATTAGTCTCATTTGCACATAATAGTGATTTAATATTTATGTACATAATGAAATGATCCACAATGAGTTTAATTAACATCTGTCACCATAAGAAGTTAAGAAATATTGCTGACTATATAATGTTACGCTTACATTTCATCCCTGTAACTGATTTCTTTTAGAACTGAAGTCTGTACCTCTTAATCCCTCACCTATTTCATCCACCTCTCAACAGGCCATCCCTTTGGTAACCACCAGAAAGTTGCCTGGATTTATGAGTCTGTTTCTGCTTTGTTTTGTTTGTTCATTTGTTTTGCTTTTTAGATTCCATATATAAATGAAATTATATATTGTTTGTCTTTCTCTGTCTGACTTATTTCACTTAGCATAATACCCTCTAGGCCCATCCATGTTGTCACAAATGGCAAGATTTCATTCCTTTCTATGAACGAGTAATATTTCGTTGTGTATGTATACATGTATACACACCGCATCTTTATCTATTTCTCTCTTAAAGGCCACTGAGTTCGCTTCCATATCTCTGCTATTGAAAATAGTGCTGAAATAAACTTAGGGGGATGAATGTCTCTTTGAATTAATGTTTTCATTTTCTTCCAAGAATTACCCAGAAGTGGAATTGCTACAGCATATGATATCTGTATTATAATACTTTTTATAATTTGTACTAACACATAAAATGAATGACATTCTTGAATATGATAACAAATATTATTCCATTCAATCCATCAATCTAAATATAATATTATATCCCAAACTTATTTAATTTTAAATCTGTGAAGAAAAGCAGGTTGTTTTTTTTAAAAAATAATAGAACCCATATTTATTAATGACAGCTATGTAGTTACCAGTGCTTAAACTCATACATAATGAGCAATAAAGGATGTAAAGGATAAAGGATAATTTTAGCAGGTTTTTTTTCTTACTGAAGCTGCTGTTGTGACCTTTAACCAGCCAAATTTGCTGAAGGATATCTCCTTGTTCACAGTCTTTATTTTTTAACTGTGCTTTAAGTTATCATTTGTTAAGTAAACCCCAGGGTGTGGTGTAGGATGGCGAGCCAGGTCCACAATAAAAAACCCACAAGGGAATCGAAATAGAGATTTATTACTCACAGGTCCTAGGGGAGGTATGGACTGTCCCTCCAGGAACCACACAGGATGGTCAAGGCAGGGTGTAGGCAGAGGAAAAGGTATGACCTGGGCACAGGCCTTTACTGGCATCTATAAGTGGAGTGCTTTGGGTTTCCCAGAATAAGCACAGATTGGTCAATTCAAACCAAAAAGAGAGAAATTTTGGTAAGCCCCCCAGGGGTCTTGTCCAAGGAGTGGACAAGATTAAAGGCCCTGGGAAGAAGGGGAGACTGTTCATCACTAGGGCTTTGAGGAAGTCACATCAGGAGTTTCATTTGTGCGACTGATGTTGCCTAGGGCATGCACTTGCATCAAGCCTCCCACCTGACCTCACTCCCAGCTGCTGTGACGACAAAATGCATGCTGACTCAGCAACCCCACAGAGTAACTTAGCTAAACTCTGGACACCTTACCACCGAGTTCCCAGTCTTCTCTTTTCACTCCAGGTAAGGCTAGCCAATGCTGCCTCTGAGCTAGTGGATGTGTCTAAACTCTCCATAGACATCAGTGTTTTCCTGCTCTGAAAATTTCTGCTCAGATTCAGAAATGTCAGGCAATGAGGAAAGATTCTTTCTGCTTAGACTTAGACTTAAACGCGGGCTCCTTATTTGCAGGGACCAGGACACATCACTATTTAATCACTTCTCTTTAATCACCTTCCCTCTAGTGATGTACTTGTCACAAAAGCACAGGTTTCTGATCTGGCCTTGAATGATAAAATTGAAATAAATATACTTATAAATATACTTTATACTTATAATATACTATAATATGCTTATAGTATAATATACTATAAATATACTATACTTATTTATAAATAAGTATATTACTAATACTATTATTTTTGTGAACATATGATCTCCTCAGACACTGTGCCTTTTTCTAAAGATAGCATTTCTCACATATCTATTGGGTACAGTGAGAATTGGGTATAATGGTAAATTCACTAGCTAAGGGTGAGTAGTTTCATAAAATAAATCTATAGTTTTTTGTTTGCTTGCTTTTAATTTATACAATAAAATGACAGTTACTTTTTCTGTGTTTCAGAAAAAATTAAATGTTGGCATATTTTTACCATATGTCAAAAACGAATGAATCATTAAGGAACACATATTTACATAAAATTTATTTCATGTGTGTATTGCACTGGCTGGTCTATCAGACTTTCCTGTCTACCCCATCCTCTCAGCAGGGAAATAAAGCACACAGCCACCCTTTCGGGCCACTGTTTCTAAGCACGGCTGCGGGAATAACTCATTCCCAGCTGACAAGAATAATTAAGCTAATCAACAATCAGATGAAAACACTTTATTATCTATTTACTTAGCATCTTTATTTTACAAGGAGTTTGAATTACATTTTAATAAAAGACCTCTGGTGTTTTAATACTTATTTCTGAAAAAAATTATATAATCAGAAAGAAATGCCTAATCTATGTACAAAGAACTCCCCAATTCATTAGAAATCCTATGTTCTGAGTTGATCTGCATGATTTTGTGTAGACACTTCAATGATCTGGGTTCAGAATGAAATATGTGAAAGATAGCTGTGTTCTGATAAGATGTATTCAGCAGACCTTGAGCTTGCATTAATCAAGAAATAAAAGCCCTTACTTACCGTATCCTCATGGGGGGCCGACCATGTAATTCAAAACTCCCACCTTCGCATATTCCATTTGTGAACACAGAAAACTTGTTAACCAGCAACAGTGTCATCGGTCTCTTATAAATGGAGTCTTACTAAAATCTTTTTATATAAATATTTTTAAAACACCAGCACAATACATGTTAAGTATATGAAAAATGGAAATGTGAAATTATATACTTTGAAGTAAGACATGAAATTCTGAATGAATCATTTGGGAAAACTTCCGACATAGCAACTTCTTAAGAGGGCTTTACTGTCACAACAATGATGAGTTTAATTCCTTTGGGTGCATAAAGACGGCACCAGGCTGGTATTGTAATTGTAGATGAATGAAAGTGATGTGAAGGGGTGCAAATTGGCTGCGGCACACGTTTCCACTACCCAAGGGAGCAGAGATGGGCCTGAAGCAAAATTCTTCCTAGATTATCACATTCAGCTTATGAAGCTTATCTATCATTTAGCTAAAAAATGCACCTACTAGTAAGATCTTTTGTCAACCTTCTGCTGTGACTTCACAGTAGCAAACAGTGAAATGCAGTCACTCAGACAGCAACTGCTTCTGTTTGAATAGAAATTGAACATTCCCAAAGGGTGAGAATATGGCTATTTGCACCTTCAAAATGGAATTGTAAGCCTGGGGCCAAAATCATCGCTTTATAAGATAGAAATTTGCCACAAGGGACCACCTCTGCCTCCTTCAAATGCCTCCCCCACGCTGAAGATACTGTCATGTTTTAGTACTTCTACAGGTCTAATTACTCCTCTAGTCTGTCTCAGAATTTTTTCTTTTTCTTCCTGCTTGCTAAACATTGGCTTTGTTATATTTAACCGGCAAGTGGGCATTTTCATTCAGAAGTCCTACGTTCCTTACCCTCCAAAGTAAGTCTAATTAAAAGTATAATCTTTCCTCTTAAATTGCTCATCCCTCCAGATTTCACTGCCAGAATCAATGGTACCATCATTTTTCTTAATACACAAATTCAAACCTTCAGAAATATGTTTGAAATGCTATTCTATGTCCTTAAGATATCTCATTAGGTAAGGCTCCATTATTTTCATACTGCTAATGTCTTCATTATCTCTTCCTCTGTACTTTTATTGCCAGTTTTCTAGATCAATTTCTCATGCCTGGATGATTGCAGTCATCTTCGATAATGGTCCCCAGCACTCAGTGACACCATCTCATTCTGCACATCACCTTCAGATTGACCTCCTCCTGCACGTTCTGTTCAGGGCATGTCCTTGATCAAAAGAAACCCAAAAGGCTTCTTGGTAACATTCAACGTCATGACTCAATGTTCTACCAATCAAACACAAATCTCTTTTGGGTCTCGCTCCTTTTCCTTGTGTTTCCTGACACAACAATATTTATTCCTACTACGTACAATACTTCCCTCATAAACTCCCTCTATTTTCAACACCCAACTAACCTATGAAACCCAGCACTATTTTCAACATATATTGATCATCAATCATTCAAATATTGGACCTCTGAATGCACTATGTATATCCCAGGCTGCCAGGTGACATTCAGCTACCCTTCCAATGCCTTCCACACTTTTTTGGATTGCTTGCCAACTAAAAAAATGTTTTTTTACATTATTTTAAAGTTTGTCAAGCCCTATTTTGCACCCGTGTTTGCAAACTAGTATGTGCATACATAGGTTTCTCAGTTCTCTATTAGATTTTATTTAATCTAAATTTTATTCTGCTATCTAAAATTAATAAAATATACTTCTGGATCATCTGTGTAAACTCCTTATAACTGAGTATTGCCATCTGGTTTCATCACTTCTGTTCAGATTCCAGGTTATAGAGAACAAGGTTCAGTCAAAGTGGCAGTGTCGGGTTTTACATATTTTTCAGGCTTGCCATGGGCACTCGCAAGCCTCAATCTTCACATCAGTCTTCAGGTCTGCATCTGAATTTTATAATTGCAGCATAAGACTTTAGGTTCTTAAGTCAACAGCAATTCCCAAGTGAAATTATTTACGAATTTAGATTTGGTGTTCTTGAGTAAAAACTTCTCAAACAGAACCTTGTGGAGCTATCTTCTTCAAGTATATTCTCAAGGTTCTGGCTCATTCGAGTGGAGAAAATTCTCCTACTTTTAAGACAGTTACATATCACCCAAACTTTCTTAGTTCTTGCAATAGGCAGACTTGTTCTTCAAGGAGATTACAATGTGACACTTCTTTTAGAGTCCACACTAAAGATGAATAACTTTGCCTACATCATTCCCGCAAAATGTGCTTTTGTATGACTGATTCTGTCATATTCAGGTGAAGGCCATGGGGAAAAGCAGTGGGGTCTAGAAGGGACCCCGGCACATTCCTGTTACCGCCTTACAGGGAAGCCTCAGAGCTGCCCCAGGGCGTAGAGCTCACAGTTGGCAGGAGAGTTCTGGGATGGAGATAGACAGGCAACATGGGAGAGAACAGAGAAATGGTATCTTTTTCTCGGAGAGGATAAACACATTCTTCTGTTTCCCAAATGTGAAATATAACATTCAGTGTGATGACCTATAATCACCACTGAGTCTTTATCTTACATCCAAATCAAAATATATCCTGCACTCAAATCTAAGGGAAAATAAACATGAAAATCATCTAAATGGGGAAGATTAAAAAGCCTAAGAAGAGCCCTGGCTGGTGTAGCTCAGTGGATTGAGCATGGGCCTACAACCCAAAGGGTTGCTGGTTCGATTCCCAGTGTAGGGCACATGCCTGGGTTGGGGGCCTGGTCCCCAGTAGGGGGCCTCTGAGAGGCAACCATACATTGATGTTTCTCCCCCTGTCTTTCTCCTTTCCTTCCCCTCTCTCTAAAAATAAATAAATATAATATTTTTAAAAAGTCTAAGAAAACAAATGAGGCAAGTATCTGAGTAATGAATTGAAGAGACGGTAATATAATAAAAAAAAAACAAGTTTCGAAGTTTTCCTTTTTCATTTTAGGATTCAAAAGGAAGAATTTCACTAGCCAATGGATTTTTTAAAAAAATAATTCTATGAAATAAAATAATAACTATATATAGTATCTAGATATTGTCTTTGAGGAGAATATATAGTTTTATTATGACTATCTACCAGGGGTTTCCAACCTTTTGGCGTCTCCGGGCCACACTGCAAGAAGAGTTGTCTTGGGCTACATGTTAAATACACAAACACTAACAAAAACTGATGAGCAAAAAAAGGTTTTAAGTAAATTTATGATTTTGTGTTGGGCCCCAATCATAGCCATCCTGGGCCACATGTGGCCTGCTGGCCTCAGGTTAGACACCCCTGAGCTCACTAGAGATAGTCTAATATGAACATATCTCTTCTAATAAATCCCCAAAGAGGGGACAGAATGTGTTATGTTCTGATATTTACTGACAATTACAGCCGACATACAATACACTAGTTTTAGATGTACAACGTAGTGATTAGACATGACTAGACCTTACCAAGGGATCACCCCAACAAGGCTAGTCTCCATGTGGCACCATGAGAAGTTGCCACAGTGTCGTCAAAGGCCTTCCCTGCACTGTGCTTCACATCCCATAACTACTTTAATGACTGAAAAACTGTACTTTCTAATCTCACTTTTTTCACCTTTATTTTTTTCAAAACATTGCTTATCAACCAGCAGCATCCACAGCAATCGGGAGCCTGTTAAGAATATAGAACCACAGACCCCAAAACTACTTAATCAGATTTCCTTTTTTACAAGTTCTCTATAGGAATTTTATACATGTTAACGTTTGAGAAGCAGTGCTTGAAAAACATGTAAGTCTCGCCCTGGCTGGTGTAGCTCAGTGGACTGAGCACAGGCCTTCGAACCAGTGGATCGCGATTCAATTCCCAGTCAGGGCACATGCCTGGGTTGCAGGCCGGTTCCCTGCAGGCCAACTCCCAGCAGGGGACGCACGAAAGGCAACCATACATTGATGTTTCTCTCCCTCTCTCCTTCCCCTCTAAAGATACATAAATAAATAAAATCTTTAAACAAAGAAATAAAAAATTATATTAAAAAAACCATGTAAGTCTCAAATAATTTACCTAAACCCTCTTGTACTCAATTTTGTTTATAAGAGATGATAAAATTTTCTTCTCCCTAAAAGTGAAAGCTGTTGATGGCGCTAGCACAAAAGAGGAATTCACTGTTGAATTGTTCACCTCTTTTTTGTTGAAAACGATGGAGGAGTTTACTGAGACTAAGTGAGAATTTACCAGGAAAGCTATATTCCGCCAGCAGTCACTATATTGCTGCGTTTTTTTAAATATTAAATATAACATTGATTGCTAACTGCCTCAATCATTATCAATTAAGGAATTAGTTTGGGCTAGAGAGTGTAGTTAGCCAATCCATACAAACAACTGTCGTCAATAACAAGTATGTTTTTCACAAACAGTAAAAAAACATATATACATAGCAACGGTAATTTTTTCTTATCATTTTTACTGGCCAGTGGCAATTGTTAAAATTATTTAATTGGTGGTTATGTAAGTATTTCTTGACCTGCTTACTTTACCAGTAAATTCAGTATGTATATTTTCTTATAATTAATCTACCCAAGTCGCAAAGTATTACTCCTTAATGTAATTTCATAGCTTTTCTGACAGTTTTTTAAGATTGCTAATTTTTATTTTGTTGACTTTTCTAATAACTTGTTTATCCATTAGCAAAAACTATTCCATCTGGGAGCACAAATTTAGTTAAGAGCAGTGAAAATTAATTCAATTGTGGTGGTCTTCAAATACAAATTAAAAGAACATGGTCTTAAGGGATCCCAGAAGTAGGATTATATACACTGGAATGTATAGATCCCAAATGTTCATTTCTAAAGAGCTAACTTTGAATTAGATAGATGTATTATGCTTATGTAATTAAGATGTTAACATCATTCAAAAATATTTGAGTCCTTCTTTAAAGTTATCTTTACAACCTATTATATATCATAATTAAAATCACAAATAATGTTCTAGTGTTTATCATTTTTAATGGATTTTATTTGAAGGTAAAATCTTAAGTTCACCAACTGAAATAGCAACTTACAAATGAATTTCTTATGGAGCATATTTATAGCTAAACATAACATAGTAGACAAAAACTTGTATGAAATAAATACTGAAAGTAGGAAATATAATACCTCACAGGTCTTATAATGCTTGTATTACTTTAGTGAAGGCAGAATGGGGTGTTAAAAAACTCAAGTAGATTGACCCACAAATATATGGGTAACAGATACAAAATACATGTTTCTGTTTTCTTTTTCCTTCCACTTACTACCTAGCCAATGTTCATAAAATATATAATTACATGGAAATAAATAATGTATTCAATAACCTTTAAAACATGTGGAAGTCCATTAAAAAAACCTTTATCAAGTTATTAAGCAAAAGGTAAGAGTATGTGAAGCTCTCTGGTAAATTAACTTGTTTTTCTGTTGTTATATATTCCTTATTTCTTTTTTTATTTGGGGGAGAGGGGAGTTCTTCAATGCGATAGTCAATAAAACTTGTAGTTCAGCGGTCTGAGAATTATGCCGTGTTTCTTTCCTGAAACCAAATACAGAGTCTACATCAGAACGAGGATAAAGATGAGAAACTATATATATGTGTGTGTGTGTGTTATTATATACACTCCTCACATCTCCTACCCCCAAGAAATACAAAATAAATGGGACATTTTCTTATATTTTTGTGGTATTTCTTCCCAAAAGGACTATTATTACAGCAAATCTCTAATGATTTGCTGTAATCTCTAATAATCTTCCTTGGATGAGGATGATTTTTTTAATCCTCATCCAAGGATATGTTTGTTTATTTGAAGAGAGAGAGAGATGGGCTTTTCCCCTTATGCACCCTGACTGGGAATCACAAACCTTGCAACCGAGGTATGTGCCCCGACCTGGTTTCAAACCCACAGCCTTTTGGTGTACAGGAAGATGCTCCAACCAAGTGAGCCATTCAGCTAGGGCTCTAATGATTTGTTAATAATATACGACAAAGCACAAGTAACAATGTCATGAAATATTTGTTCCCCAAAAGTATAATTAACTCTCATTCTGTTGAGACTGAGCCATCCATGTATCTTGAATACAGAATCAAATATGTCTAATCCTCTGTTTTCTCTTTTGGAGAAGAAACAAAAAATAATATAATACATTTATAATAATATAAAACAAAGAAAGGTCTAACTCTGCCTGCTGGAGGCAATTTCTTACAAGAGATTACATTCGATCTAGAAAAAGAAAGTGTCTTCATCATAAAATATGTTTTTCCACACTAATCAACAAAAAAAAGATGTATGGACGTATTGTTTTCAAAAGCTGATATGATTGTAAAGCAAGAAGATATTATCATCCTCAGCTAAAATATATAAACAGTTTCCCCCAAGCTGTACCTTCTAGTAATGGACAAAATGAAGCTAGTTTTTCTGGATGGAGCTATTCTAAAAACATTTTAGAGGAAGCAAATCACTCTGACTTACACTTTCCCCACCTTTTACATTTATTCCAACTACTTGTTTTAAACTGTCAATTTATATAACAAATGTAGTTCTTGATTGATACTGATTCCTCTCTCTAAAACAGGTATATATGCTTGATAAATGTGACACAATCAATGCTATATCTCTATATGCAAAAATAAGACAAGGCATGAGAAATAATTTATATCAAATAATTTTTATATATAATTGATTTTGTTCAAGTCAATGTCAGAGTCCAAACATGTTACACAGCGGGTTGTTTCTTAAATTGTTTACCCAGCTGCAATCTTTCTTTTGCCTCATTTGTAGTTTGTAATTGTCACCTGCACAGTCCATTTTCAAATTGAAATAGTATATTGCAGGGAGACAAGATAAAATACTGAAGTATATTTAAAATTAAGACCTAAGCATTTTATGTTAAAGAAGCTATAGAAACCTTATGTTCTACAATCTCTTATTTAACAAGAACTCAGAATTTTATCCTCTGTGCCTTTGGGGCAAATATCACATACTTCAGTAAAATAAACAGTCATGCATTTTACGTCAAGCGTAAAAAGTATAGTGTGCACACACACGTAAACACACACTCTTCCACCAAAGTACTCTCATCTACATCCACCCCAACTTTAAAGGACTAAATTGAGGTGTTACATTTTATCTGTTTACTGTATTTGTTACACATAGTGTTTCTGATTTTCCTACTAACATGTACAAGTACTGTGTTAAGTATCTATTGCTGCATAACTGATTTTGCAAAGACTTAACGGCTTAAAACCCCAGACTGTTATTACCTCACAGTTCCTGTGCATCAGCTTAGCTGGGTCCTCCCACTCAGGGTTTCCTACAGTGAAGCAATCAAGGCATCTGCAGGGGCTACCACTGCATCAGGGCTTTCATCTGAGGGAGGATCTGCACCCCTGCTCACTCACCTGTTGTTTGAAGAAGCCTGTACCTTACAAGTTGGTGCACAGAAGACATCAGCTTCTCACTGGTTGTTGGCTGGAGGTCTCCATCAGTTCTTTGTCATAAGTGCCTTTCCACAAGGCAACTTACACATGTCCCATGGCTTCTATCTGAGCAAGCAAGAGAGATGGCGAACAAGACAGAAGCCACAGTCTTTTTGTAACCTAATCTCAGAAGTGACATCCCTTTACTTGGCCCTGTTCCACTAATCAAAAGTGAGTCTCTGCCCCCAGGCCACACTCCAGTGCAGGCGAGAGCTCACAGGTGTGAACACTAGGAGGTGAGGTCATGGGCGACGCAGCCTCCTACTTAGTGCATAGAATGTAGTCATTACTTAATAAATATTTCCCAAATAACTAAATACATTTTTCTTGCTATAAGACTATCTCAGAATAAACAAAGGAGTTCAGATGGTACCAAAATGAATATTTTCATATGAAGAATATCTCTATAATTCTAAATCCAACTAGATTAGCTCTAAGTAACATAACCTTTGCTTTAATCATTTAATCCAGTGAAGAATTCAATACAATGTCTCTAATTACTGCTATCACTTCGTAACCTGCTTTAGCCTAGTGACTTGTCAAGAAGACAGATATTTAAAAAGAAATTCATTTCCATAGTTAACTGCAAATATTCTGGTTTAATATTAATGCCCCATTTTTATATCAAAAGATTATCGGTGGTTATTTTAATGCAGTTCTTGCTCAGCTCATGGCTTGCTGGTACCAGCAAACCTTGCAGTAGAAATGTGTGTCCTCAGCACCAAAGCTCTGTGTGTGCATGTACACATATTCGAATATGTTTGTTAGCTTTCACATATAGGCATTCCTATCAGCACATGTATATCAAGGCCATCTTTATAAGAAGTAATTAATTTATTATTGTTTTCTACTTAAACAGGATTTTTTCAACAAATTTAATAGTGCAATTACCAGTTCCAGTGAGTAGTTTTCTCTGACACTTAAGACCTAAAAATTAAGAATATACATGAAATCATTGGTCTTTGAAAAAATAGAAACTATTAGAGTTAGTCTTCGCATGTTCAACTAGAATATCTTTGAAAACTATGAGTCAAGGTATTGAAATTTTTTTGAGCTCAAGAAATTTAATATGTCTATATTTACCATAAAGCACTTAGTAATAATATGGCTAAGTTTGAGGAAGTAAATGTAAATGTAAAATGAAGGAGATTCATTTTTAATGCTCTTCTTTGTCAGTTACCAATACAATTCATTAGACTGTTACATGTTTTCACTGAAATGGAAGAGTGGCCAAATTCAAAATATAGTGTTACCTGTCATTCATATCTCTAAGAATGCTGAAGTTGATATTTCTCATATGCATAATTTAATGCTTTTCCTGTTCATTTCCTTGAAAATAATAGTATGAATCTCTGGGTCTTCTTATTCATGATTTGCCTCCGTAAAATATTATTGATTAAGCAAAATGTAAATTTGGTGTGAGAATTGAGCCTAATGATCAAATAATGATAGTTAATGCATGTATCTTCAAGATATCTAATTTTAAAATGCAAAAATAATATTTTATACCATTTTATCCCTTCATATTTAGAATGTATGTTTATTTATGCACAGCAGCTATTCAATTTTGCCACTATAATGGGCTCCTGTAATGGGCAGGATAGTGTTATCTGAAAGAGATAAGTCCAAGACCTAAGCCTCGGCACCTGTGAATGTGACCTTATTTGGAAATGTGTTATTTGCAGATACAATGAAGTCAAGGATCTTGAGATGAAATCTTCTTGGACTTAGGGTGGGCCTTAAATTTCATCACTGGTGTCCTAATAAGAGAAAGGAAAGGGCTACTGAGGTACAGAGGATAAGATCACGTGAAGATGGAAGCAGAAATTGGAGGATACGTCCACCTGCCAGGGAATGCTAGGGATTCCCTGTAGCCACCAGGAGCTAGGAGTCATGGATTGGATTATTCCTCAGGTCCTTCAGAAGGTACCTATCCACCTCGCCTATATTTTGATGTCAGGTATTTAACCTCTGCGATGGTGAGAGAATGAATTTCCACTATAATCCACCAAATGTGTGGCAATTTGTCATGGCCCTATAGGAAAACAACACAGCCACAGTTAACACATAAAACACAGAGTTTGTTGTTTTTTCCAAGAAGAACAAATGATCAACTGACTTGATATGGGCATGTTTGACTTAGAGAAAGAATAAAGTGTTCTGTGGATATAGGCTGCATTTCCATTTATTCTGGTACACTACACGGCACTACAGTGTTTGGTCAGATCTGTTGTTGCTAACTTTGAGCTGATATGTGATTTAAGAGTCAGATTATGAAAGTGAATATATATATATTCAGATCATCTCAACCAATATTTTACTTATGTATTTTAATTGTCGAAAAGTGATAAAAATCTAGTTAAGCTAAGTCTGAAAGAGTTCTGTTAGTAAGTAAACTTTTTAAAAACAAGCTGAGGAATAATGCATGATTGTTTAATTATAGGTTTTTCTTTTTAGAGGGAACATAAAGTAATTCTTAGCTTTGATGACATATCTGTGACTGTCATGTAGATTATGTTAGTTGAAAGAGGAGGAGAGAGAAGTTTTTGCAAAACATCTTTCCAAGGATACTTCTCCCTCATGCAAAGAGACCTGGAAATGTCACATTATCACTTGTCAGAGCCGCCAAAGATGCCTGAATCCCAGTGAAGAGGTTTATTCTCAAACAGATGCTAATGTTTTACCGTCCTCAGGAAATTCTGTACTAGGGAAAAATAAAATGTACTTTTTATGAGAAATAAAAATGTCTTCTAATCTTATGGGTGGGTTTTAATGGTTTATTTGTTTGCTTATTCATTTGAAGTTTAAACTCACCAAGGTAAAATTGTGTAGCTGGCACCGGTTATTAGGAATTGATGTTTTTCGGACTGGTTATGGTGGGCGGAACCTGGGATGACTCCGATGTTCAAACGCTATTTAACGCGCTACCATGGCCAAGGAGCTGAGATTGAGATGTCAGTCCCACAGCTACACACACACACACACGTTTATGTCTGGGTCTACATCTATCCTTGTGTAGATACACACATGTGCATACATATGTGGGCAAGCATGCACTTCTCTGTAGAAGTAAGTACGCATTTGGGTGCAAGCGTGTCAGAAAAAGTTTGCTCCCTGGTTTTGGAGGAAGGAGCTGCCATCCCGTGAGCACGTCTGTGGAGAGGGCTCCGCGGCGAGGAAATGCAAGTCGGAACTGAAAACTCTCCCTGGTGAAAGGCTATCCAGAAAATGAGGACCTCAGTTCTGACACTCTAAGGAAACGAGTGCCGCCAACAACCTAGGCGGGTCTGGAAGTGAGTTTTTCTCCAGTTAAGTCTCTGGTGGGAAGGCAGTCCAGGCTCACGCCGGAGCTGCGGGGCAGCCTCGGTCCAGAGAAAGAGTCAACATGCGCTGTTCGAAGCTACTGCGCTTGTGGCGGTTTGTCAATCTGGAATAGAAAACCAGTGCAGTTGTCACCTTTTCATCAATGTTAAGATTAACCCATCCTTTTCTTCTTGATCCCTACCGCTGGCCTTTAGTGTGAAATAAAGTATTGTATACGCTATTATTTTTTGCTGTTCTGTTTCTTGATCTGTCAAGCATTTCAGTGGTGCTTGGTCAGAAATTAGCTCCCTTCCTGTTTTAGATTTAGAAAATATTAATATGATGATAAGTTTTTTTTCACTTGTTTGTTTTAATTTAATTTGGTTTTACTACAATATAATCCATATTCATCTCTGGTATCTGCTATTTATCATTCACATAAGAAACTCATTAGCATATGCATGCATTATATCAATAAAAGAATTAATTTTGCAGTTGTGTTACAAGCTACTTTTTTAATTAAAAAAAACCCATTGGAGCCATGGCTGGTGTAGCTCAGTGGATTGAGCACGGGCCTGTGAACTACATGATCGAGGTTTGATTCCCAGTCAGGGCACATGCCTGGGTTGCAGGCCAGTTCCCAGCAGGGGACTCACAAGAGGCAACCATGCATTGATATTTCTCTCCTTGTCTCCTTCCCTTCCCCTCTAAGGATAAATAAATAAAATCTTAAAAAAAAACTCATTGGAGACTGTCCATATTCAAAGCACGACTGCATAAGAAAATGCTGCCACGCCCTGGCTGGTGTAGCTCAGAGGATTGAGCGCAGGCCTGCGAACCAGAGGATTGCGGTTTGATTCCCAGTCAGGGCACATGCCTGGGTTGCAGGCCAGTTCCCTGCAGACCAGTTCCCAGCAGGGGACGCACTAGAGGCAACCATACATTGATGTTTCTCTCCCTCTCTCCTCCCCCTCTAAATATAAGTAAATAAAATCTAAAAAAAAGAAAAAAGAATGCTGCCACATTAAATGTTTGGTGGCGGTGAAAAATATGAGATATACTTGTTCAAGGGTTTTCCCACCTGGCTGATGATACCTGAATTTGTCCCATAATCCTAAAAGCCAAAAATACAATGGTGTTCGGCTTTTTATTTTATTTTTCTTTTTAATTCATCAATCTAATATCCTGATGAACAGAGAAACTGGCAGACGTCTCTAACACACTCTGTTGATTTAGCAGACTTCACATGCTCTCTATAGAGAGGCTCCCCCCCCACCCCCCGGCCCCACTAAGGTCAGTTTTTCTTTGCTTTCTGGCATTTGCCCCAGTCTTTGCAACCTCTTGAGAGGTGCTCCTGCCCATGCCCTCCTCCTCCTTAGACCTGTCGGCCAACCTGATCAGCAGTGAAGCCCTTTCCCCAGTACCAGTTACTGAATGATAAGATGTGGTAAAATGTGTGCTTTGTAGATTCTGAATGACGCCATAACTTTGCCTGGGTATAAAAATCTCTAAAGCATTTGTATTAGCTATGCATTTCTCTTTTACATTTTGAATTTTAAAGTTGTTGAAGACATTTCAAATTTAAGCTTCAAGGAAATGAGGGCAGTGTAGGAAAGTAGTCAAGGGTGTCATCCCTGAAATCAGGCATTTATAAATCAGGCTGGATTCAAATGCTTTCTTTGCTGGTTACTGACTACGTGGCTTTGGATAAGCAATTCAATCTCTTGGAGCTCAGTTCTCTCATCTCTAAAATGAGCACAATTGCAGTGCTTCCTCATAGGATACATGAGATAAATTGAGATGATATATTTTAACACTTACCAAAGCACTTAGTATGTAATTTTTGCTCAGTAAATAAATTTGTGCTCAGCTGTGTGTTATTATCTGTGTATTATAACTGTTAATATAAGAAGGCGTGTTAGATGCCAGGGGTGCTTCACCAGGGGTGACCTTCATGCCCCTGGAGACATTTGGCCAGGTCTACAAAGACATTGGGTTGCCACAACCAGGCCAGGCTGAGAGGATTCTATTGGCATCTAGTGGGTAAAAGACAGAACAGAAATGACGTGCAGCATCTTAAAATGCCTGGGACAATCCTCCAAAGGAAACGTCATCCATCCCAAAATGTCAGCAGTGTGGAGGTTGAGAAATTCTGCTGTTGTTAATTGTCCTTACTCATCAATCTTTCTTCTCCAGCACTGATGATGTTTTCATTTGAAAGATCATACTATCAAAAACAGTTCAATTTTTTTCCTTTATGTGCTTTAAAGTCGTGGTGAGATTTCTTCAAGCTAATCAACTTAGAACAAAATGAATGACTCCACTGTATAACATATTAGGTGTAGGAAAAAAGCCTGAATAAAGTTCCTTATGATATGATGAGTAACTTTTTTCTTACAAAATATATTATTATTCACTACATACCAAATTATGATGCTTTTGGCCTTTATTGCAACATATTTATAAAAAGCTATATTAAGTATTAGTCATTATTAGTAAGTTTTTAATGATCTATGCAAACATGCTCAGTGTAATGAAAACCCAGAAAAAAGTTATGTCTATACAAAATAAATTGCGTTAGATTACTATTGCAACTTATTTTATTTATTTAAAGTGAATTTTTTTCCAGCAATGGCAAGCTGAATCATTTCAGGGTTTAGTGGTTGTGTTTAGTCAGTGCAATCAATCATCATTAGTACACACTTCTTAGTGATTAATCATATTCAATTTTATGACCAAAGTTGATTACCAAAGAATGAACTAGTAATCATCCAGAAACTTAAGAAAAAGGACTGTTAGCTGCTATTTTAAGTCACTGATATTTTCTGATACTAACACTTCTTTAGATATTTGGGATTTTCTAGTTTGAATTAATATTGATTGACAGAAGTGGTTATATTTAAACATAATATTTGCACATTGAGTAAATGTCCTACACTAATTTGTATGTTTACTTAAAAACCTTAAATACTTTCCAAAATATTTAACCAAAAATTAATATAATATATATCACATATATAAACATACATTATATATAAACATGTCTTAAACATATATAAAATAGATATAGGTATAGACGTATATAGAGATATAGTCAACAGGTTTACTAATTTCAAATGCCAATTTCTCTGTGAAGACTTCTTGATAATTCTCTTTAAAACAATAATCCTACACCCACTCTTTCCCTAATTTTTCTTCCTTGCTCTCTTACTCCATAACATGAATAACAATCTAATGTTCTACCTATTTGATTAATTTATTTTCTATTTAATCTCTCTCTCTGTCTCTTTCCATCTCTATTTCTGTCTCTATCTTTATCTGCCCTCCCCCCACCCCCTGGCACATGTAAGAATATGAGCTCTGTGGTCTGGTGTGCTATGTTTTAATTACAGTTCTGCCTGTTATTAAACGTGAGAGTCTGTGGCAAATTAATAACACCTCTGATTCTCTGTTTCTGTGGCAATAATAAGGCTGTCTATCTCATAGAATTCTTCTGAGGTTGAAATGAGTTAATATTTAAAAAGCACTCATAACACAGTAAACCCTATGTGGTAGTTTAATGATTAATCTTCATGATAGCAAGGGTTTTATTTTTCTACCACCTAACATCTGGAACCTATAACATCTGGCACATGGTAGACAGGTGAAGGCTTGCTTAAGAGTGAGTTGATCCTTAGGTAACAAAGGTTCTCTGACTTTCTTTCCTCATAAACATCTTACTCTGGTCTCTTGGAAGCAGTCATGTCCTCCAACGCATCTTCCCAAGATAGGAAGGAAAAAGAACAGAGTAGAGCAGCAACATTTGCAGCCAATTTGTAAGGGGACATTTTTAAGATTGGGCTTTATTTTCTTTTCTATTAGGTAGTCTTGCTAATCACATTTGTCATTTCTATCAAATGTGGCGAAAAGGATAGAACCTATAATAGGTAAAACAAAGTAAACAAGAAATGCTATAACTGTAAAAAGGAGCTAATCTCTTTGAAGGCAAATTATAGCATATTGGATTAAAAATAAATTTATATGTAGACAATATGTAATGGGAAAATTGAATTTAGCTACACATGTAGCTAATAGAAGATGAAAGTGTTTTGCTTTGTAGCTGACAGCCATCTGCTTGGGGATTTGTGCTTGATCTACTATCAAATTTAGTAGAGGACATAATAAGTAAAATTAGACTTATGGCAAACATCAATGTGCTTTCTCTTCATTTGTCCTTGAGAATGAGTCTTTTAATAATTTAAATAAATGTAATTGCTCAAATTTTGACAAAAATGTAAGCATAAGACTTTTAGATTAAACTTTTATTTTCTTTGTTTTCATACATCAGATCTAGAGGTAATGACAAGCTAAGATGTAAACCTAGTAGCTCATTAAATCCTCACAGTGCGGGCATGAGGTAAGTTTTATAATAATGTTTTATAGTTTAGGAAATTCAAAGTGAAGTGATTAAGTAACTTGCTCTTTGGAACACAGCCAATATTCAAATCCAGGTGTATGAGACCATAAAGCCCGTGTTTTGTCATCACCTCCAGCCTGGTCTTCATTGGTAGAATTGAGACTCTATAGATTTTAACTCTAATGTAAGCCTTTAATTTAACTTTCTTATTGATTCTTATCTCAATTTTACATAACAAATTTCTGCTTCTATCCATGAAGGAGGAACAAGGACAGGCCGTCCACCATAATCAACTAGATAAAATGCATGAAGGCATTTACAAATGTTGGACAAATAGTGCAAGTTTGTGGTCCTTGAAAGATCGGACACAAATCATTTCAGACGTGCATTTCCCTATTTCATCGCCTAGAGACAATTTCCAGATCATTAAGACAGGAGGGAAAATACAAATGGAGATTAGATTTTTGGGAATTTGTGTAAGCCAAAAGTGTGAGCCAGAATTCTGAAGAGATTGACAAAATACTCTGGAAATCTATTTAGAGATTCTTCAGTGTTTGCTGAGCTCTAGGCCATGCATGCATGGAGTAAAATTCTAAAGGGCAGGGTAAAAAAGACCAGGGATTTGTAAACACAATTCCAAGGCCTTGCACAGAGTAGGCAGGTGCTCAAACCCCAACCCCTCACGGTAGAGACTCTTCAGTGATTACCCATGTCATTCAGTGCAGATCTGAGAGATGCCCCCGAATGTGCTGAGCTTTCTCTGCGGTGACTGATACTCTTCTACTTAAAGTCAAACAGGGATAAAGTTAATCAAAGATATGTATTTTAGGGCAAAATTTTTGAAGCTTCAATGCTATTTAAAGGGATAATAACAAAATTATAGCTCTCAATATCAAATCAAAATTACTACATAAACCAAACAGCCAGGAACTCTGACACATACAAGGGGGGACACTAAAAATACCTTAGAATGTATTTATTAAAAATTTGTGCACCTGCAAAGTACTCTCCATTTGATGCAATACACCTATGGAAACATTTTTTCCACTGCTCAAACAGTTTTTGGATTTAAGCTTTTGAAGCCTTTTAGTGCTTCTGCCATGTTTTGTTTCAACTCTTCCACTTTGGCAAAACATTTTCCTTTGAGGACTTTTTTAAATCTGGGAAACAACAACAACAAAAAATAACTTAGGCTGAGATCTTCTGAATGGGGGTAGGGGCTGGGGTCATGCTGTTCTTGGGCAAAAACTGCTGGACATTCAGTACAGTGTGGGGAAGTGCGCTGGTAAACCAACCACCACAAAATGGAAAAACTTGTCGAAAGAGTCTTCAAAAAAATTCACCAAAGCCAGCGCAGCCTCTCACACGACACCAGCTGGCACACTAATATAGATGGGCTCCCAGAACACTCACCTAGTGGGGGACGCCTATAGTACAAGGGTCCCACCTTCCAGAAGATAGAGTTTGTTTGGGTCCCCCTTCATAATCAGAATAAAATTTATTAAGAAAAGTAGACTCAGAAATTATAGAAATATAAAACTTATATAATAAATATGCTAAAAAGCCATTATCCTTATAAATACATATTTAAAATAAAATAGAAATAAAATGAACAAAAATGGAATGTAAAAAAACCCCTAAATTTCTATGTATAAAAGCTAAACTATCTAAAATTAAATTTTATTGGATGGGACTAAGAGTTAATTAGACCTTGCAGAAAGACAAAAAAAAATTAGAAGAATCAATAAACTCAGTGAACTTGAAAGCATAGCAATGCCATCTATCCCCCCCAAAAAAAAACACCTAAAAAACAAATTGTGTCACTGGGTCTATAGACTAATTCAAAACAGAGTAAAATAATATAACTACAGTTTAACGTACAAGGGAGTACAGAACTATTTAAATAAATAATGGCTGAAGAATACCAAATTTTATTAAAAATAAAAACTATAAACTTATGAATTCTAAGAGCTCAGTGACCTACAAACAGGTAACACACACACATACCAACCAAATCAGGGCATACTGTGGCTACATTTCTGAAAACTAGCAGCGTGGAAAACATACATGTAATATACAAAGAAACAGAGAGTGATTAGGACTTCTCATAATAAATAATGAAATTCAGATGATAATGGAAAACATTTTAAAGTAATGAAAGAAAATCTGGTAATCTAGAATTATATAGCCAGCAAAAAATATTTTTAAGAAAATAAACTGGAATTTTTCTAGAAAAAGGGCAAGAAGAGAATTTATCATCAGATTACCAAAACAAAAAGACGTATTAAAAGAAATACTTTCATCAGGAAAAATATGCCACATAAAATTTTGGTTCTCCACAAAAGAATAAGAAGTATTTTATCTCCATAAAAAGAATGAACAGAATAAATATGTGGGTAAAATAAAATATTGTTTATATTTTTAATTATTAGAGGTAACTTAGTATTTAAACCAAAAACAAGAGCAATGCATCATGAGGTCTGTGACACATGTAAAAAAGTCATATAGAAACAGCAGCACAAAGGGAGGTGGGTACTGGAAATCTTTTTTAAGGATGTACTATATACAGTGTACATAAAGGGTATATTATCTCGAGATAATCTGCCCTAAAGTGAAGAGAGACCTTTTAAGTGTTAAAACAGCCATTAACACATTCATCTCCATATTCTTGCCAACACCAGTTGTTCGTTGATATATTAATGGCACCATCATTACAAGTACAAGGTGCTATCTCATTGTGGTTTTAATTTGCATCTCTCTGATAATTAATGATGTTGAGCATTTTTTCCTATGTCTACTTGCCTTCTGTGTGTCCTCTTTGGAGAAGTGTCTATTCAGGTCCTTTGCTCATTTTCTAATTGGGTTGTTAGTTTCTTTTGGTATTGAGTTTTCTAAGTTCTTTATAAATTTTGGGTACTAACCCCTTATCAGATATATCGACGAATATGTTCTCCCATTCCATAGGTTGTCTTTTTATTTTGTTGATGGTTTCCTTTGCTGTGCAAAAACTTTTTAGTTTGATGTAGTCCCATTTGCTTATATTTTTGTTTCCTTTGTCCAAGAAGATATATCAAAAAATTTGCTACAAAAAATGTGTGAGATTTTGGAGTATCTTCTAATTTCTGTATTATTCTGATTTATAGCTTTCAATATAAATTATCAGACATCCTGTATTTTACAAGTTTGTATATAACATCATTGTTATCTAGAAAACCAGTTACTGCATATAATAATATTAGTATTTTGGAAAATGACACTTTTTTAAAGATAACTTGTAGAGAGGAATAAAACTGGTATAATTCGTGGCTTTAAGAAAAAAATACCTATTGGAATTTCAAACTAATTTATTCTTGCCTATGATATGTAGAGATGTAAAATCACTGGGGAGGGGGGCAGGGCTGGGAATATAAGACAGAAAACTGTACTTGAACAAGAATTAAATAAAATAAAAAAATAAAATAAAAAAATTCACTGAATATGCACTTGCCACAAATTGTTTTTATTCATTTTTTAAAAAATAGATAAAAACCCATTTGGTATTATGAAGATGGAAAAAAAAAGAAAGTTCTTTCTACTGTATCAGGTTTTGTGGTAGGGCCTATAAATTTTAAACTAACATATGATAAATAAACAGAAGAAAGTATACAAATTTTATTTCATATACTTATGGTATGTATACAGAGAAGTCTTCAAAAGAAAAATAAAAGTCCCCCCCCCAAACTATGAGGCCTAAAGCTTATATAACTGTTTTATGCAAAGAAAAATAAATTATTAGAATGTGATAAGACAGAAGCTTGAGCAGTAAATTGTGGAACAGTAACTAGAAATTATGGGGAAACTAATGGAAGATCATAATTATTTTAATAAATTTGTACAGATTCATTGGCATCGACGCCCAGTCTTAAGTGACAAAAACATTCTCTTCTGGATACAGGAAAGATGCCATTCCCATGGGAAATGTTATGGAAATGCTTCTTTTAGGGAGAAAGAGGCAGGTCAGAGAACCTTTCCCAAATCTGTTGTTTCTCAAGTGCCTTCAGCTCAAAATGCTATTTATGTCAAAGTGGCACATTGAGGACGGCATCACTTCCTCCCATTCAGTAACAGTCTGTCTTTTTAACAACGCGTTTTTATTTTATTTTGTTTTGTAAGCTTTTCTGGTCTGCCAGTTTTATGTTTGTTTTTATCCCAGTACCATACTGTTTTAATTAACATAGCTTTATAACATAGTTTGACACTAGGAAATGTGATACCTTCAGTTTTGTTCTTCTTTCTCAAGATTTCTTTGGCAATTTATAATATTTTGTGGTTCTATACAATGTTAAGATTGTTTTATTTCTATGAAAAATATGCCATTGGAATTCTGATAGAGATTGCATTTAATCTATAAAATGCTTTGTGTAGTATAAACATTTCAGCAATATTAATTCTTCCAAAACATGACAGTAAAATATCTTCTTTTTTATTTGTGTTTTCTTCAGTTTTTTTCATCAATGCCTTTAGTTTTCAGTGTATAAATCTTTCACTTCCTCTGTTACATTTATTTCTAAATATTTTTGATATTATTATGAGATTATTTCATTTTCAGTTAGTTCATTGATAGTGCATAGAAATACAAACTAAGTTTTGTATATTGAATTTTTATCTTTCATCTTTACTGAATTTTACTATTTGCTACATTTTTGGGTGTAGTCTTTAGATATTTCTACGTGTAATATTGTGTCTTCTGCCAACAGGAGTAATTTCATTTCTTCCTTCTTTTCATTTCTTTTTCTTGCCTAGTTGCCCTTGTTAGGATTTCTAGTACGATGTTCAATAGGAGCCGTGAGAGTAGGCACCCTTGTCTTGTTCCTGATCTTAGAGAAAAAGATTTCAGCCTTTCACTATTGAGTATAATGTTAGCTGTGGGCTTCTCATAAAGTCTCTATTTTTCTGAGGTACGCTGCACTTTGTTCCACTCCCAGGAAGGATCCTGAAACACTGGGGAAGCTGCTGTCCACTTGGGGCTCTCTTGTTCCCATTAGATAACCCAGGAGCGCAGGGGCCCTCTTGCTGTGGTGTTGCGCCTGGCTGCAGGAGAAGCAATGACTTCAAAGTGTAGCCACTTCTCATACCCTTCTAACGTGATCCTTCTCAGCTTCTGTTGTCCAAGGCAGTGTTGCTTCAACCTCACTCCTGAGTTTTGGGATTCTCACATGATGTCTTATCTATGGATAGTTGCTAGTTGGTTTTCTTGTGAGGGAGACCAAAATCAGGAATGACCTATACTGCCATCTTGATGATGTCAATCTTTACAAACTCTCATGCTTTGACCAAATGGCTTTAAGACAAAAATTAAAGTTTTTATATACAGAATTCAAGGAAAATCAATTAAGCCACACTTTATATGAGGCTAAGGGAGGCTTAGCTTTTGAAAAAATTATCGGGGATAACACCAATTGGGACAAAGATAAAGTGCCAAAATGAAAATGATTAGAATTAGAATTAAAGAGGTAATGGTGGGTAAGTAGTATAATTGTTTAATATTAAATTTGTCCCATCTCTGATGTAAATATGACATTTGTTTAAAAAGTAGTTGAGTGCCGCTCACATAAAAATAAAAATAGATGCTCAATTAAAATTTTACTTTAAAATATATTCAGTAATGCAAACAGAAGTAAAGAATGAAATTATAGATTATATACATTTGGCTAACATCTATAGCTCATCTCTACTCTCTATTTAGATCTCAACTATATACATTTTATCTAACTCTTAGGGGAGAATTCACCTGGCCTGCTGGAATCTAACAGACAAGAAGTTTTCACCTGGCTCCGGATTGGAAGAGGTTAGACTATCGCAGTGTCAGAGTTAAAAAAAAAAAAAAATCCCATATGAACCAGCCTTTGCTCTAGTCTGTGGCTTTCAAAGCTGCAGTGTTTTTCACGTGTGCCCTGGATTAGACTGCCAGGCAGGCAGAGATGGAGCCTTCCTGAAAAGAGGGTGTTGTCTGAGGGTCTCAGGCAAAACCAGATCAGAAGATTCTGCCCAGGTGCACCATCGGAGGAGGAGCTAAGTGGAAGTCAGAAAGTATGTCAAAAGCATCGCCACTTTCAGCAGTAGATTCCTTCCTACAGGGTGGGAGAGGGAGGGAGGTCTCAAAGGCACAAAGGAGAAAGAGTATAGCTTTTAATAAATGCACACAAAGGGACCCAGTGATTACTTGGTTACTTACATCAGCATTTGTCGATAAAGACCTTGCTTTTTTTTCCCATTCCTGTTCCATCTTACTTAGAATAAGTAGAGCTTTTAAAATTACTGGTAGAAGGAAAGAGTTGAGTGATTTCCTTCAGTGATTCCATTTCCCATGATATATAACAGAGTTAAGCCTTAACTGAGGATTCAGAAGCTCCAAACTGAATGAGAGAAAAAGAAATATTTGATTTAGATCAGAGGGTGCTTTTTAGTTGCTTAAAGAAAGTGATAGATTCATTATACGTGCAAGAGGAATGAGGAAATTCGAGGATCTGCTCTCTCGCCTAGAGACAGAGAAGTCTTAGCCATAAGTTGAAACAACAATTCGAGTCTGTCTACTAGAGCCAGACCTCTCAACGCACCTTTTTCCTTGACTTTGCAGCCACACAGTTTCCAGGAAATATGGAAGGCATTTGAAAAAATCTGTTACTTTTTGGTTTTTGAACCTGCCTTTTTTTTTTTTTTTACACAGATGGCCACCTAAAAGTGAATTACTTCTTTTTCTGAGATTTGTTTTCAGAGCCAGAAAAGAATCTTGGAGTGCCTGTGTGTTCAGGCAGAAACTTAAATTAACTTATGGTTTGTCATGCTGTATCATTTTTAAAATTTAGAAAATTATTATAATTTTTAAATATATCTTTATTTCCCTACTATGGTAGTGATTTATAGTTTAATATGGATATTTGTTAATGGATTCTGAGACAACTTCTACTGAAAGTAAATGTAAAGTTCAGAAAGCAAAACCAAAACAATAATGATAGTCAACACTAAAAACTAAGACAATGTGCTGTGCTCGCAGAAAGCAAAAGAAATTTTCTGTGATTTCAAAGTTTATTCATTTGCTTACCAAGTACATGGGTTTTTTTCTTATACAAATCACCAGCATTAGAATTTACTTAATACATTTCTTGAAATAAGACTGACTGTTTTATTTATCCTGAGACTAAACAATATTTTTGTTACTGCTTTTTTTCTATCAAGAGATTCAAATCCATATCAAAAATTTTAGTGAAATTTATATGATGTAAATTAAACAACCATATAAAACATTATACATCCCTAATTATCATTTTTCTTTTTAAGATTCTATGTAATTCCTCTTGGGAGACAAAAGATGAAAATGACTTTCTATCTTAATGTAGTGGGTAAGTTATTACATTAGCAAGAAATCAGAAGACATCTGTCATTATAATTTCACTGGTGAGTGAGTGTGTCTATTGGCAACCGTCCTTCTCCAAGAGGAAACTGTACTTGAACCCTGAGGAAAGATGATCACTCACAGTAACTCTGGTCTTGAACTAAACACTTAGGCCATTTGCTTAATGCCATTACTAGTTTTGTTATTTTCTTCTTCTGTTCCCATCTTAAGCGCACAAACATGTTTATGAATATACACTTATATAATGGCTTTCTTTTCTCATTCCGCACCTCATTTAGGAGGGGGGGCCTAGAATGAAATTTATTTATAAAAAATTGTGTATTTATTCTCATATGTTTAAACTTCAGTCACCTTCAAAGCATTCCCTATTGGATGAAATACACCTATCGAGACATTTTTCCACTGATCAAAACAGTTTTCGAACTTGTTGATTTTAATGCCTTTTAGTGCTTCTGTCATTTTTTGTTCCTCCTCTTTCACATTGGCAAAGTGTTTCCCTTTGAGGACTTCTTTCATCTGGGGAAACTAAAAAAGTCACTTGGTGAAATCAGGTGAATAGTGGGATGTGAGGCATGAGAGTCATGCCATTTTTTATCAAAAACTGCTGAACACTCAGAGTCCTGTGGGCAGGTGCACTCCTAAATTACCCATCACGAAATGGGCAAAAATGCTGGAAGAGTGTTCAAAAACAATTCATTGAAGCCAAATGCCACCTCTCACAACAATGCTAGCTGGTATACTGATGCAGATGAGTTTTTAAACACCTAGCAGGAGAAGCCTGAACTGTGAGGGGCCCTCCCTCCAGAAAATATCCATTTTGGGGGTCTCCCCTTATGTAAACCAATATTATTGCTGTATCTAAGACTGCTTAACAAAAATTCCAGAGATTGTGATTAAATGCACAGTTTGACAAGTTTATTTCACTTAATTTGAGCTCTTTAAACTGTGTTTATATGTGTTATGATAACTAAAGTCAAGATATTACTTGAGTTCATGTTTATTACATTTTATTTTTTATTGAATTTGTCAGGGTGACATTGGTTAATAAAATTATACAAGTTTCAGTTATACAGCTTAGGTATCATATAATTTAACTTATATGTGGAATCTAAGGAACAAAACAAACTAACAAACAAAATAGAAACAGACTCATAGAGTACAGATTGACAGCTGTCCGAGGGGAGAGGATTGCTGGGTTGGGTGAGGAAGATGAAGGGATTAAGCAGAACAAACAAACAACAACAACAAAAACTCAGACAGAGACAACAGTATGGTGATTAACAAAGGTAAAGGGGGCTGGGGGAGTAAAAGAGGGTACGGGGGATAAATGCTAATGGAAAGAGACTTGGGGTGGTGAACACAATATAACATACTAATGACATACTATAGAATGTTTATTACTTTTAAGGAATGCATATTATGTTTCTGCCCTATGCAAAGTGATGTGCTTGCCCAGTGGGAATTGCAATAATAAATGACGTTGTGAGAACAATTCTGGTGTAAAAACTACTCATAATAACAAGGGTGGGAACATAGATGTAGGTGTAGGGGCTCTAAATGAATTGCCCGAAGATGTGCCCTCTGAGGCAGGCTGATTGCTTTGAGCTGGAGGCAACCAAACCCCCATGGGCTTAAGAGAAAACCCTGCCCCCCTTAACTACCTAAAATTTTTTGAATTAGGAGACTTGCCCATAGTAGGTGATCAGCAGAGATACCTTTTTTGACTTATCTATAGGGCAGGGCAAATTTCTAATTACTGAACATTTGTTCTTGTTATTGTCTTGCAAAAACCCCCTTCCTCCCCTCTGAAGCCCTGAGGGGATCTTCAGACTGTCAGACATACCACATCTTTCTTTTCTGTCTTTGAATCTCTCTTTTATGTGGGGTCTCTCACTCTTTCATATGTTTGAGATTCCCATACATATGCATACAATTAAATCGTTTATTTTCCCTTCTTAGTTCGTCTCCTATCTATCTGATTACTAGACCCACCAAAAGAATCTTGAGGCTAGGGGAGAAGTGGTGACAAGTAGAATAGTTTCTTTGACTAGCTTGGGTCATTCCTGTTGCCTGGAACACAGGTGAGCAAGAGGAGGTACCTACAGAGTGGGTGGAGTTCACATTGCAGAGAACCTCAAATGCCAGGTCCGAGGACTTTGTATCCAATTTGCTAGTCGTGAAGAGCCATTGTAACTTTGTGAACAGGCAAATAATTCTTGGAGGTCAGAAAGAAATGAACAAAAAGAGTGCAGTAATGCCTGTTGATGTTATTTGAAAACATTAACTTGCATACCTTTTGTTTTCATCCCAAAGACCCTGTAGCAAATGGCAACTTTTCTTCACAAACCACTAGGAAATCAAAGAAAGCAGGAGAGAAGGGAAGAAGGAAAGGACAGAGAGAAGGAAGGTCTTTTAAATAAGTCATAGATATTAAAGGTATTTCCTTTTATCCTTCTCTCCTTCCTTCCTTCCTTCCTTCCTTCCTTCCTTCCTTCCTTCCTTCCTTCCTTCCTTCCTTCCTCCCTCCCTTCTGTCTTCTTTATTTCTTTAGAAAGATTAATGATGCGGGCAAAGAAATTACACCATTTTGTATGGAAAGCTACATCCAGCTACTAGTTTGTAATTCTTTTAAATTAAAAAATTGTATTAATTTAGAAGCATTCAGAATGCCAACAAAACAGCTGCAATGTATTTTTCTTTTATAATTACAGAGTGGTATTCAGTTAACAGAACAGCAATTATTTTGTATAAGCTGCATCAGAGAGAATTGAAGATGAAAAAACTACCATCCCCTTATGTAACTAATTTGTGTGGTGCAGTGTTTTTTTTGAACTATTTATCATTTTGAAAGAAAATGAAATGGCTCTATCAGATGGGAAATGCACCCAGTCCAACACAATGCCCAATCTCTGGGCCATGATGAACAGCATGTTTGGGCATCTATAATTTACATTCACTTCAACTTGTTTGCTCATTTTTCATTGTCAGTGCCCATAGAGATGAAGGAACTAAGTTTCATTATTGATGACTTTTAAATGCAGACAAGCTTGTGGAGAAATATAGACAAGCTTAAGGAGGGATGAAATCAGACAGAGGCATGTTTTCCAAAAGTAATGTTACATTCAACTAATGCCTGCCTAAGAACATTAAATTAAGATGGTGTTTTGCATGGTGTTGTTACAAGTAACCTACTTTAGACTGCCATTGACTTGCATCCATGTATGTTCAATGCCCTTAAAGAGATTACACCAGAAAAATCAAATGGATAATTTTGACTGATACCACCTTTGTCTTTTTGCTCACAGACATAGACAGTTTGAACAGCATATTTCTTTTGCATAAAGGCCTAAAACCTTTACCTATGACTCAGCTTGCCACTCTAATGTCGTATTCATTCATCTATGGAGCTTTCTTGAGAGATAAGAAGCTTCCCAATGAAAGTAGTAAATGTTGTCATTTCCTATCAGCTCCCTAGTAATTCACATTGTCGGGAACAGACTTGCAGAATATTATCCCAGGTCACCTTTGTGACCCCATGCTTGAGCAAAATAAAATGAGGAAAAGTTCAAGTTTAAAATATTCCTATAAAAAACTAACTTTAAAAACTTTTCGTCTACACATAATAAAAGAATAATTAAATACAAAGAATTCCCAGCAATGCTAATCGACTTCCTGAAAAACATCCCACTAACACAATCATTTTCTTCATATTAACATTCTAGTCTTTTTGCAACTGAGCCCCTAAAAGTAAATGGTGTGGCATTTCCTTCACTTAAAAAGATCTTTTTGACCACATCTACGAAATATGCATTAAATTGCTTTAGAAGTCACTGCTAATGACCCTGCCCTTTAGAACTCAGCTTGCAGAGACAATAAGTTCCGGGTTGCTAAGCATTTCATCTCAGCTTCGACTCCAGTGTGGTCAGGATACTGGGTGACCCAGTCCTGTGAAACATATTGCTCTTTCTTTCTTCTCATTATAGTTGGGGAGGAAAACATCATTACCTAGCTGCATGGAGGACTCTGTGTGGTTCATTGAAATATGGCCCACCAACTGGGAAGTTTTGCCTCCTTTTTGTCACCTCATCCTTGTGAGGCAGATCAGGAGAATGAGGAAAGTTCCAGCTGCTCTTCAATAGCAAACTATTTCAACACTTAGTAAATATTGCCTCCAGAAACTGAATTTAAATTCATTGTACCCCTTTCCTGAAACATTTCTGAAAATGTACTTCTAACTCTAAAACACAGGTGGAGGTAAGAGTGAACAGAACCTTAACCTATTAATTTTTATACAAATTTAGTTTATTGGAATAGTTATAGTTAAAATACTAGGGATTATAAAATCTAGTATCTTTTGTCGAGATGAGAGTGATGATATGATTATCGCGCATAGTAATTCCAATGGTTCAGTCCAATCAACACCAATCAACACATGACTTTGGGACAATGGAATGGATTTATTCATCCACAGATTAGCTAGTACACCTTACTATATTGGACAGTCTACGTACACAGGAAAATAATACGTGGGTCCACCTTTAGATTGAAGAGACAAAAAATAGCCAATTACTATGACACTGTAGCAAAGACACTAGCAGATATAATAAGTACATATTTATACATTTATAATTGCAGAGTACTTATTGCAAGTGTGGAAGACTCATCGGAGATTTGCTTTGATATTTTGCTTTCACCAAAGACATTAGTATTCTTATGTAATTTTAACTGTGTTTACATTTTCACATGTATGCCTGAGTTTCACACATCTTATATTTCAATGCAAGCATTCACATTCCTCCAAATGTTTGAGTCCATTTCATAAAGAGCGCCTGCAGCACAGAATCCCAAGCTCACTTTTGTCCAGGGAAGACTTGGAGTGAGATATCATATGCCTGTCTCCTGCTCTGACACAGAATGCTAAGGTGCACAATGTGCAGTAGACATGCCCTGATAATGAGCAATTTTACGTGGATCCACAGTCTCAAGTCATGCCATAAAAAGGAAGGCCTGAGGTTATCCTGAGGCATCTCTGGTTGTGCTTGGAGGGGTAAAATCAGGGCCTTTGGTCAGTCCATTTGACTGAAGTCCTTGCTGCTTGGCTGCCTTCCATAATGGTGGCTCAGTGGATGGGGGCATTGCTTCCTGCTCTGCTGGTGGTCACTCATCTCTCTTCTCCAGGACAGGGTGCCTGTCTGGGACATTCACCTGTCTGCCCCCTATGCATGTCAAGGGGACATCTTCTCTTCCAAGAAAAGACCTAAGCTGCCTTGCTGCAAGTCGTTCTTCCAAGCTCTCCTGCTATATCTTGACTTCCTCTCCTATCTGATTAAATTGCAATGGGAGGCAAGCTGTACTACCTTCCAACGATATTAATCTTTCTCAGTGTTTTCATTAGGAAACAAAAGAAACATATAAATATTCCTCCTTCTGTTGCTACAGATAATAGTTGAATGATCTTATCTTTGATTTCTTTATGTACGTAAAGAAATAACCATAAGTGATCACCATATTTCACGTTATTTAACTAAAAGAATTGGACCACAGTCCATGGATATAACTACTCATGGGCTTGGACATATTGTCTCACCTCCGACAATCCACACACAGTCCCTCTCCTGCTTTGCCTACTAGTTCTTTCAGTCTTTGCTTAAATGCATCTTTCTCCAGATTTACAGATATATGAAGTATATTAGATACTCTTGCTTATTCTGCATGCACAGCAATTTTATTTCATTACCATAACTGTCATCATACTTTTATTGTACTTTTTTCCTTTGTGAAACACATAAAAACAGGAATTTTACCTGAGTTCTTCACCACAATAGCCACATACTAGGTACTCAACAAATGCTTTGAATGAGTAATAAATAGGTCAGTAAATTAAATGAAAAAGCACTACATCGTTCATATATATTAGAGTTTTATCATGATCAAAGATGATAAATATATAAAATTACCTAGAAAAAGTACATATTATATGCATCATCTCCAAAAACTGGTTCATAAAAATAGTAATAATATGCGTTTGAAAATTGAAAAGCAGGTATAACAAATTGTACTAATTGCTAGACCAGAGTAAGGGATATATACATTTTCTTAGTACAATTCTGGTAACCTTTTCGCTAGTTCAAAATTTGGGGAAAATAAACAGCTAAATATTTAGAAATCTTAAAAAATCCTACATTTAATTGTGTCTACATCAGCAGCATCTATTATCATTTTTAGAAATATTATTAAATATATTTTGTATACACACATAAAAGTAAAACCTTTTTAAAAATGAATTTGAATTATCACAACACTTCATTCTCTACACACTAAAATGAAGAAGTGTTACCGAACAAGGGTCCAAGGGGGGTGGGCAATACTTGGCCCACCGAGGGATGCCAAAAACTGCTTCAGAAAACAGAGTCCCCTCCCAAGGATGGTATATTAATATCTATTGGGCTCTTCTGTCCGCTGCCAATTGGAAAGACATCACTCAATGCCAGAGATTTGTGAAAAGGAAACAAAATGTTTATTTAATGCTATTCAGGCCTAATGCCTTCCTTAAAACATTAAAGTCTTTAAGGGTATACACTTACACACACACACACAGTGCTCCCTTCTCCTACTGTCCCAACTCCGGGTACCGTAAATCAGGAAAAGAGCACACGTCCGTTTTTTTCAGGTTGCTGGCACTGTGAGTTGTGTCGCCTGCCTGTCCAGGCAGGATCTCCAATTAATCCAAAGTCATGTGGCACCTTTCACTGGCAAGAGTTCTTTGTACCAAGTTCCAGTCAAAGTCTATCCTGGTTTCCAGGCCACTCAGCCAAAGGGAGCACGCCAAAGCCGCGTGGGCCTCTTCTACCAAAGCCACACTCCACCAAAAGCGCGTCTTTCTTCTTCACCTGGCTGCAGGGATCTCCATTCTGGCAAAGCTGCGTGGTTTTCCCTTTCACCTGGCCAAGAGGGGGTCTGCACCCTACTGAAACCCTTGTGGCTCTCTCTCTCCTAATGGCTACGGGGGGGGTCCTAACTCTGCCGAAACCTCGTGTCTCTCCCCCTAATGGCTGCTGTGTCTGGGTTTAAATCCCCCGGTGCCCATCTTCCTCTGTACCCCTATTTCTGACTCCTCCCACGATCAGTTACACCTGCCAGTATTTCTGTATTATTATAAGTTTACTGGGCTGTCATTGTTAGTCTGGGCAGGTATGGTCCCATGTCCTAGAGCCAATCTCCTCCAAGCCCCACGCAGGCGCTGTAACTCAGGGGATCTGCCCCCCAGTCACATCTTGGGGGGGAAGTGACTTCATTCCCCTAGCTCCAAGCATGGCCACAGCCATTTAACATATCCAAGTGACCCGCCAAAGGCTATAGATATGTTAAATGACCAGGCCATGGATTAGCTGCAGGGCTGTGGCTTTACAAAACAGCCCTGCATGTTCCTGGTCTATGTGTCCCTTCCCCCAACTCACAGCTGTGGGGGGGAAGGGGTGAGGACACCTTATACGTCTCTCCAATATTCCTATACACTTTGAGTTCTGGACACTATTCCAAATCTTTCCTGAGCCCCCCCCCCCCCTTGGCTGCACCCTGTATCAGAAGGCAATATACACTAGATAAGAAAAAGGCAATTCTCTTCATTTTGAAAGAATTCAGGAAATGTCACCCAATTCTGCCACTTCAGTGTATTGATTATTTGAGCTTAAAGACACTTTGTAAAACAGCAGGTGCTGGGGGAGGCTGTCTCTGAACTTCTCCTCTTCACTGCCCAAAGATAAATCCTCCACAATTATCATCAGTGCCTTCCCTGGTGGTGTTGTTACAGGGGAGCCGTGCAAGAGCCTACAAAGGCCCTGGAGAAAGGGGGGGTTGGGAAGTGCTGCAGCCAACGAGTGACAGATTTCCACACCCTTGAGTACAGAGTTTGTGCAGGTTGGAGAGGTCACAGCAACACGTGCGTCATGGAGTTCATCACGGTGGTCAGGGGGAAATGCAGACCTTCCAGTCCAGTGGGAATGGGCTAGAAAACCCATAGCACGTGAGATTTGGGGCCAAACGATTTAAATGCAACAGTAGGCAGAGTTTCAGCCTTTCTGGTTCCCCTCCCGAAGGCCAGAGGGCCCAGGTGCACTGGGCTGGCGGGCAGGAGCAGAGGAAGGTGCGCTCACAACAAGCAGGACTCCAGACAAGCTGCAAACTCCTAGACACCGAAACCCAGACTGCAGTCCAGAACCAGCTAAACCACCTGGATGATGGTGCTGCACCAGCTGTGTTTCCCAAAGGATGGCATTTTAAATGGCAAAAGGGTTTCAGTCACATCTTTGAACTAACCTGGCAAAGGGTGTTGGGGTTATTTGTCTGTGGGTGCTTTAAAGGGAATGGGTTCTGAGGCAGAAACATGTCATTCTCCCAAAATTGTGTAACTTTTGAATAAATGACCCTTTTTTTTTTCACCAAACCTCTGCCTCCAGAATCTGCCTATTGGATAGTGAGCAGTAGGACCCTACTTGCTATAAAGTAACAGCATCATAAATAAGAGAAGATTGACAGTCTTTAGAGGAGAAGACACTGGAAGTCCACACCACACTCAGACAAACTTTGACACAAGTAGTCATACTTCCCATCCACTCTAAGTTCCCATTCATCTTTCCTAAGAGCGTTCATTCTCCTCTAAGTTGTCTTCATCCCTCCTCCCTTTCCCCTATTAAGGTAGTAGATAAGCTTCCAAAACTCACTGCTTAAGTGGTAGTCACTTCTGTTCTCCCGTGAAGCCCCATGGAGGTAATATTAAGAATGAATAAATATGGGGATTTGGGTTCAAGATGTAGAAAGATCCTGAACTCACATCCTCCCAAGGACACACTGAGTCTACAGCTACCTATGACAAAATTACCTCATCAAAACAAAACAAAACAAAAAAACACTAAAAGCTGGCTGAATGGCAAGTACACATTGGGAAATTAAGAGCAAAACCACACTGAAGCAGGTAGGAGAAGCGAGGAAACAATCTTCCCATAAACCCCACCTCTGGCACAGTGACCCCCAACCTGGAAGGAACTAAACACCTGGAGTGTCTCTCATAAGAGCAAAGGATTCACACCCCACATTGAACATCCCATCGTTTAAGACATCCACATAAGAGACAAGCCCTCAAAACATTAACACTGCAAACCAGCAAGACTGAAGTGATCTGAGAAAGCACCCTAAGCTTGGACTCACTGCCCCAGCGCCCAGGTTTGAGACAGCCAGAGGACTCAAAGTCAGAGAGGCTCCCTTGATTATGTGAGAGCACCCTCCTGGGGGGCAGGCATCTAACGTAACACACACATCTAGGACTTGGCTGGAACACTCTGCTTCACAGACTGGCAGGTACCGCGGTTGGGTTTCCCGTTTGCCATGTTCCAGACCATCAGTACCTCCCGGAAGGGAGATTTTACACACACCTTGTGCTCTGGTTTTTCGCAGCTGCCACCCAGGGAATGCCTCTTGATCCCTTGGCTGTGGATGTCAGTGGAGTTTGCATTCCTCATCCCACGAAACTGTCACAATCCATGTCACATAGAAAGGAGCTCATACACTTGTCTGGTGCTTTAAGTTTTGCACCTGCAGCCAGAAGACACTTTAAGTCACCTACCTGTGGTGGCCACTGAGCTTAGACTTGTGCATCCCATGGGACTGTAACCAGTGAAGAAAGAGTTCTTAAACAGCTCCCACCCTCGGGATACAGCAGAAGGCATTGACCTAGGAGTTCAGGCTTTCTGTGAAGAAGGCCCGTTAGCTAATCTTCACAACTGCACCCTAAGGTTAGGCTTCTCATTATAGAAGCACCTAGGGACTGCTGACTGTCTTCTATTTCAGGTACCACGGAGGGTAGGTGTTATCTTCACGCTCACCCTCTGCCAACTTCAGAATACCAGTGTCTCCTGTTGGGGAGCTTTACATGTATCTGGTGCTCTGGTTTTTATGTCTGGTGCCTCTGGGAACAAGGAGAGCTTGTATTCCTGGGTCCCAGGGGACTGCGGCAATCAGAGAGATGGTTCTTGACCAGCTACCATTCCCCAGACACTTCACAGAGAGCAGGAGGAGACACACCACCAGGTCTTTCCGTGACGGAGGCCTCTTTGCTTGTCCTGGAGTTTCAACCTTAGGGGCAGGATCCAGATGTGGCAAACATTTAGGGGCTAATAGAGCTGCTCTTAAGAAACCTCGTCTGTGGATGCCATCTTGGCACATAGACTCTGCCTTGTTCCAGTTTGTCAGTGTCACGCAGAGAGAAGTTTACGTACCTGTCTACAACCCCGCCTTTTGTGACTGCTGCCCAGGGAATACCTCCAGATCTGCCGTCTCTGGGGGCCAGTGGGGCTTAGTTTTGAAGTATTGCAGTGCTATGTATATTTTCATACTTTTAAGTGTGTGGCATGACGTATTCAAAGAGCTGGAAGAAATATACTTCCAACCAATAATACTCCAACCTGTAAAGTTATCGTTCAGAAGTGAAGGGGAGTTTTCCAGACAAGCAAATCCCAAGGGGTTTATCATCAGTACACCAGCCTTATAAAAATGGTAAATGGACTTCTTTAAGCTGAAAAGAAAGGACTCTAAATAATAACAGTAACACATATGAAAGAATAAATCTCACTGGAAAAGTGAATCTATGGTAAAAGTGGTGGGTTAAGCACTTATAAAGCTAGCACGAAAGTTAAAAGACAAAAATAGTAAATTAACTATGATTACAATAGTTAAAGATACACAAGATAAAAAATGTAAAATGTGACATCAAAACCATAAAACTTAGGGGGTGGCGGTGGTTGGTAATGAACTTTTAAAAGAAGTTAAACTTAAGTTGCTATCAACATGAAAAAGACTTATAAATATCAGTTGTTATCTATGTCTCATGGTAACTATAATGAAAAATCCTGTAACAAATATATGAAAGAGAAAGAGAAAGAAATATAAACATGCTGAAACCAGAAAAGCCAGCTATTCATGGTACCTGGCACCGCAGAAACCAGTAAGCAGAGACAGGGAATGAATCTTTATGAGTGGTTTATTCAGACACTGGGGAGCTGAGAAGACAGGAGGTTATGTAACCTCACAGACTGTCTTACATTTCATTTCAAGCCAGCCTTTTTATAAGGAGAGGAAAAGTGTAGGTAAGGGATTTGGAATTCAGGAAAAATGTTCATCAGATAAAAACCACAGTCTGACCATTTCCCTGGTGTCCTTTCATGTGTTGACCAATGATTCTTTATCTGTGCCCTGGGCATCTGTGTCCTGGGTGATGTTCTACCTGCGTCCTCTGTCCAGTGCCCTGGGTGATTCTTTATCTGTGTCCTCCATAGCGCAATGTCTCTCCCTGGAACACAGTGGCTCAGATACCACCTTGAGTGTTTGCAGTCCCCTCCTGGGACACAGAGGTCAAATTGCTTGTGGTCTCCTGGAGTCAGGGTGGGCCATAGCCTCAGTTCCTGAAACAATAACTTTTTACATGCATTCATTACTAAGCTTATTAACTGTTACCTAAAATTCAAACTTTCCCGAGTCTCCCATCAATATTACTAAGTAACTCATCAAACCCCAAGAAATAAGAGCAAGAGAGGAAAAAAGAAACAAAGAGGAATTACCAAAAAAGCCAGAAAACAAATTTTAAAATGGCAATAAGCACACACTTATCAAAAATTACTTTAAATATAAATAAACATAATTCTCCAACCAAAGACACAGAGTGACAGAATGGATAAGAAAACAGAAGACCTTTCTATAAGCTGCCTACAGTAGGTTTACTTTCGTTGTAAGGACACAAGCAGACTACAAGCAAAGGGGTCAAACAAAATATTTCTAGCAAAGAGAAACCAAAAGAAAGCTGGAGTAGTTTTACTTACATCAGGCAAATACAATTTCATAACAAAGAATGCAATGTGAGACAAAGTAAGACATTACATAATAATAAAAAGCTCAATCCAACAAGAAGATATAACTTCTCAAATACGTATGCCCCAAGCAAAAGAGAACCTAAGAATGTGAAGCCAATATTAACAGAAGGGAGGAATACACAACCATACAATAATAGTATAATGTTGTGGACTGAGGTACAGGATGGGGTGTAGGCAGAGAAGCTCCTCTCCCCCACCCCAGGAATATAGAGAAAAGAAAACAGAAAAAAAAATCTCAAAGCCTCTACAGCCACGGCTGGGGCATGAGAAAGTGGACAGACTGGTTGAGAGGTACTTTGTACATCAATAACAGCTGGCTAGCTTCATGGTCATGCTAAATAGTTTGTCTGCCACACTTGGGGCCAGGGAGATGGGCATGATTTTAACTCATAGCTGGAAGTGATTTGCCAGTTGCCGTGCCTGCCCAAGAACAAGAAGGTGGTTCCTGCACCTCTGCCCAGACTAGCAATAGCAGCCAGAGAGAGACAGAAGATAACAGAAAATGGGCAGATGTAGTCAACTGTGGGAGGAGCTGGAAATGGGGTTACAGAGGAGGGACCAGGATTTTTTTTAATATAATTTTTATTTAATTCTTGTTCACGTACAGGTTTCTGTCTTATATTCCCAACCCTGCCCGCCCCCCACCCCATGCTCCCTGCCTCCCTCCCCTTTCCACCCCCCACCCTTAGTTATTGTCCATGTGTCTTTTATACTTGTTCATGTGAGTCCATTCCCTTTTCCCCTATGATTCTCTCCCCTCTCCCCTCTGGGCCCTGACAGCCTGTTCCATATTTGAGTGTCATTGGTTGTATTTTGCTTGCTTGTTTGGTTTGTTTAGATTCCTGTTAATGGTGAGATCATATGATATTTGTCTTTCACCGCCTGGCTTATTTCGCTCAGCATAATGCTTTCCAGTTCCATCCATGATGTTGCAAAGGGTAGTAGTTCCTTCTTCCTTTCTGCAGCATAGAATTCCATTGTGTAAATGTACCATAGTTTTTTGATCCAGTCATTTACCGATGGGCATCTAGGTTGCTTCCAACTCTTGGCTATCGTAAATTGTGCTGCTATGAACATCGGGGTGCATAGGTTCTTTTGGATTGGTGTTTCAGGGTTCTTAGGATATACTCCCAAGAGTGGAATTGCTGGGTCAAAAGGCACGTTCATTTTTAGTTTTCTTAGAAAATTCCATACTGTTTTCCATAGTGGTTGTACCAGTCTGCAATCCCACCAACAGTGAACTAGGGTCCTCTTTTCCCCACAACCTCTCCAGCACTTGTTGTTTGTTTCTTTGTTTATGATAGCCATTCTGACTGGTGTTAAGTGGTATCTCATTGTGGTTTTAATTTGCATCTCTCTGATAGCTAGCGATATCGAGCATCTTTTCATGTGTCTCTGGATCCTCTGTATGGGACCAGGATTTAAACTAGGCTCAGGAGCCATTTTCACTCTTGCTGTCTGACGCGTGGCTTAGAAAGGAGAAGGAGGGTTTCTGCCATGTAGGCTGTAGTAAGAGCCTACAGACATTTATCCTGTCTGTAGGAAGGAAGGAGATGCTGCCTCACAGACCTGGATTTCACTTGGCCTTTCAGACCTGTGCCTTCCCTGAGTTTCACCATGATCCAGTGCAGCACAGTGCATGCTTTTCTGGATTATTATACAGAGGCTGATGAACACGTATCCCAGACGCTGAAGAAGAGAGCTGTTGCATGAGGGTGGTGACTTTGGTACCTTCCAGAGAGGACTGGGGAACTGAGCAGCCGTCTTAGCACAAGGAAATAGGGAACTTTCAGTGTTTGTGGCTTATTGCCTGGTGCAGTGCATGTAAAGTGCTGCGTCTTGTGGGAAAACTAGGCTCAGAGAGTGAGTGCTCTAAGCTCCCCCAGGTTGGAATGTTGTAAACAAAGACATGCTTCTACCAGTATTAATTATTGGCTTACACCAAGGTGACATGTGGATGGGCCCCAGTTCTGCTTGGTAACAATAGTTGGGGACTTTAAAACCCCACTTACATCACTGGATAGATCATTCAGAGAGAAAATCAATAAGGAAACAGAAGCCTTAAAAACACATTAAACTGTATGCACTTAGATATTTACAGAACATTCCATTCAAAGCAATACAGCATACATTTTTTATCAAGGGCACATGCATCTTTCCAAATAGGTCATATTTTATATCTCAAATCAAGTCTTACTAAATTTAAAAAGATTGAAATCATATCAAGCATCATTTCAGAACACTATGGTATAAAACTATATACAAAGAAAACTAAAAAATTCACCAATATGTAGAGATTGAACAACAGGCTGCTGAAAACCCAACAGGCCAAATAAGTCAAAAGAGAAATAAAAAATACCTTAATACAAGGACCTGGCTGGGGTAGCTCAGTGAGTTGAGTATGGGACTGTGAACCAAAAGTTTGCAGGTTCAATTCCCAGTCAGGGCATGACTGTATTATGGGACAGGTCCCTAGCAGGGGGTGCGTGAGAGGCAACCAGACACTGATGTTTTTCTCCCTCTCTTTCTCCTTCCCTTCTCTCTAAAAATAAATAAATAAGATATTTTAAAAATACCTTGATAGAAAATAAAATGGAAATATATCATACTAACTTTCTGAGATGAGGCAAAACCAGTTCCAAGAGAGCAGTTCAAAGCAATAAATGGCTACCTCAAGAAGAAAAGTATTAAATGAGCAATCTAACTTTACATGTTAAGAAAATCTAAAATAAAGAACAAACTGAAAGAAATCAAAGTTTTTTCACCCTTAAACTACCTTTTCCGGATATTGATTTTTAACTTGTTTATTAAGAAACAAGACTTAGAAAGAAACTAGGACACTGTCCCCTTTCCCGCCCAAGAGATTCAGACAGAGAACTTGCTTCAGGAAGGAAATCTTAGGATGTTTGCCTTAGCCTCATTTCAATTAAGTATGTTCAATAAGTGGGCTTCAGCCAGGGGCCTGTTAGCTAGATACCCACTGGGCCCTGTTGTTTCTGAGTTGCCTAGCAGGAATTTACTTGCTATGTAGGGTCTGCTCTTCCTCAAATACCTGCACATTATCCATTCTCACTTCTGAAATCTAGTATCCCATCCCCTACCCCCTTTTTTTTGTCCAAAACATTGCGTAAACCCCATATTGCCTCATTGTCTTTGGAATGTTCATGCTTATGTGAACCCCGCATGCTCATGTATTAAAAATTTGATTTTCTTCTGGTAGTGCGTCTCTGTTACTTTGATTATTAGCACAGCTACTACCACAGGTAGTTGTCTCATTATTAATAAAAGAAAGAAGCAAAGGGAACAGACCTTATTAACCATAATCAACTAGAAGCATAAGCTGGCTTGTCTCACCAGGAAACTGCAGCTTCACGTATTCCAGAGGACTGCAGCATTTCTCTGCAGAGGGTATTAACACCCTCCTTCCCCCTCAGTAGGAATCAGCCCTCCCTCAGGTACCGAGCTGTTGAGGACAGCAAGGGAGGTAAGCACACGGGCAGTAGAAGCCACAGTGGCAACCATAGAGACCTGTCCGTCTAGCCTGGGGAAATAGTGGATGGCCAAGAGGTAAAGCAATCAGAAGCTTGCAAAACTTTAGCAATTTAGGGTTTTTTTGACAAAACACTCAGTCCATCCCAACTGCAGGTAATATAACTCAGCTTAACAAAGAATCTCACATGGGAACACATACTTACCCTGAAAGGGTCAGGCCAGTTTCCCAGCCAGCCAAACTACTCATGATTCAGTTAGGCCAGCTTTCCGACCTTCTGGACTGCTCATGACTCAGTTATTCTGACTCACTTCATAGCCCTCGGTTTACTCGAAACTCACTCCAACTTCTTACAATAGACATCTGACTCCAGCCATAATGGCTGGTCAGACTGACCTTCCTAAACTTGGGAACAGCCTGGCCCTTTACCTAATTCATTGTCCTGGCTCACATTCTGAAACCCTGAGGCACCTGCCTAGAACAAGAGAATCACCCCTCCCTCATTTCTCCACAAACCCCATGCTTTTTCTTTTAAAAACCCCATTTTTGCTTCCCTGCCAATGCTGCAGTTTGTCCAGCCTCAGGTGGCCTATAAGCACAGCATCAAATAAAGGAACTTCGACCAGATTATCTGGCTCTTCTCGTCTCTATCTCTCCTGAATTTCTAGCATACCAGATTTGTTCACAGATTCTCATTGTAGTAACCTTGAAGATCTAGCAGCTGTACCACTGGCAGCTCCAAGAATTCTGAATCCAAGCTCCAGGCAGGAGCCTGGGTAGAGCAGCACAGCCAGGAGTAGTGCTAAGCTACCTGGATGGGATCTGAGGCTTCAAAGGTCTAAGCTTTAATATGAAACGAAAACTCTGGACACTGGCCTTTGTTTTGGCTTTGCTGAAGATGAGGCTGGACTCCTTTCACAGTCGATGAGCTGAACCCAAGACAGCCCTTTCTTTATGTGTACTTCCACTTCAACAGACAAATTAAAACACAAATGTATCATACTAAATTTATGAGATAAGGCTCCACACCTCCCATAAGGGTCCCTGAAATGCTTTCCACACAGTGCCATAAAACAACCTCACTCCCCTGGCAGCATAGCTAGGAGAACTAAGAAGGCTGTAGGAAAAGTACTAATAATTTTAGCCCCCACAAAACAAAGTACAAAGTTAGAAATCAAAATAACAAATATTAGAGCACAAACAAATAAAATAGAGACTAAAAAGACAATACAAATATTAATAAAACTAAAATCTATTTCTTTGAAAAAATAAATAAAGTTGACACACATTTAGCTAGATTCACTATGACAAGACTCCAATAAATAAACTGGGAAATGAAAGAGGTATTACAATTGATACACCAGAAATAGAAAGGATCATAAGAGACTAATACAAACAATATACAGCAACAAATTATACAAAGTAGAAGAAATGTATAAATTTCTAGAAACTAAAAACCAACCAAGACGGAATCTCAATGAAATAGAAAATCTGAGCAGATCCTTTACAGGTGAAAAGTTAAATCAGTAATCAGAACCCTCTCAAAAGACAAAAGTCTAGGACCAGATGGCTTCCCGGATGAATTTCACCAAACATTCAAAGAAAAATTAACACCATTTATTCTCAGACTCTGCCAAATAATTGAAGAGGTAATTACCATATTTTACTGTGTATAATGCACACCCACATTTTTGGCTCAAACTTTCAGGAAAAAAACTTTCATTTTAATTCAATTTTTATGTATTCATATTTAAGAACAAAACTGATTATTATATTCCAGGGTATTATTTTATACACAGATATTAGTATTGCTTCCCAGAGTTATACTTTTAACACATAAGCATAAATAAAAGAATTAAAAACATCCGTATAGACAGAGAATTAGTACTTCCCATGTATAATTCACATCCTTATTTTTCCCTCAGAAATTTGGTCAAAAGGTGTTCAATATACATGGAAAAATATAGTAATTCAAGCTCATTTTAGAAGGTCAGGACTACCCTTATATAAAAACGAGAGAGGATGCCACAAGAAAAGAAAATTACAGGCCAATATATCTGATGAACATAGACCCAAAACTTCTCAACAAAATCTTAGCATATTGAATTCAACAATATATTAAAGAATCATGCATTATGGTCAAGTGGGGCTTATTCTACAGATGCAAGGATTGTCCAAGATCTGCATATCAGTCACTGTGGTGTACCACATTAACAGAATGAAGGATGAAGATATTCTGATCATCTCAATAGATGCAGAAAAAGCATTTGACAAAATTCAAAAACTATTATGATAATATCTCTCAACAATACAGGCATGAGAAAATGAACTTAAATATAATAAGTTCCATATATGACAAACACATGGCAAATATCATACATAATAATGAAAAGCTCAAACTATTTTCTGTAATATCAAGGAAAATAAAAGACAAGAATGCCAACTCTCACCACTTTTACTCAACAAAATATTAGAAGCGCTAGCCAGAGCAATTAAGTAAGAAAAAAGAATAAATGACATCTAAATTGGAAAGAAAGAAGTAAAAGTGTCATTATTTATAGATGATATAATTCTGTATATAGAAAACCCCAAAGATTTCATTTAAAAACTATTATAATTAATAAACAAATGTAATAAAGTCACCAGGCACAAAACCAGTATGCAATAATATGTTTCATCTCTATACACTGTAATGAACTATAATAATGAAAAATTAAGACAACAATTTCATTTATAATTGCATCAAAAGAATAAAAAATCTAGGAAAAAATTAACTGAGGAAGTAAAAGACCGGAATATTGAAAGCAAAAAAAAATTGATGAAAGATGCTTAAAAACACACAAATAAATGAAAAAATTTGCCACGCTCATGGATTAAAAGGTGTAACATTGTTAAAATACCCATACTTCCCCCCAAAATATAGAGATTCAAGGCAATCCCAATCAAAATTCCACTAACATTTTCACAGATGTAGAACAAACAATCCTAAAATTTGCATGAAGTGATAAAATACCTCAAGTAGCCAAATCAGTCTGGAGAAAGAATAGCAAAGCTGAAGGCATTGCATTCCCTAATTTCAAAGTATATTACAAAGCTTTAGTAATTAAAAGACTTTGGTATTAGCATAAAACCAGACACACAGATCAATGAAACAGAAGAGAGAGACCAGAAATAAACCTATACACATATAATCAATTTATTTACAACAAAGCAACCAAGAATATATAATGGGGAGACGAGTCTTTTTAATAAATTGTGTTGGGAAAACTAGACAGCAACAAAGGAATGAAACCAGACCACCACTCTTTAGCATACACAAAAATTTACACAAAACAGATTGAAGACTTTAATATAAGCTCTATTACCATAAAATTCCTATAAGAAAACAGAGGTGGTAAACTCCTTGACCTAGGCCGTGGTGATAATTGTTTTAAATTTAACACCAAAAGCAAAAGCAACAAAAGCAAAAATAAAGTAGGATTACATCAAACTAAAAAGCTTCTGCACATCAAATCATATATCTGATAAGGGGCTAAGATTCAAAATATATAAAGAATGCATATAACTCTATAGCAAAAAAAGTCCAATTAAAATGAGCAGGGTATGAATAGACATGAATATAGTCACTAAGTCTTTATGAGACTTATAGTGATCACTCTAATTCTGATCATTATTATTTATTTAATCATCTCAGAGGCACTTTACTTCTTTTAATGAAATATATGTGTTAACTGTCTGGCAAATGGAAATCCTGAAAATGTTACTTTTCTACTTTTTTATGGGTTCTTAGGATAAGAAGAATTCCTAGATAAAATACAGTTTTATCCCTAACATTGTCTAATTAAAAGCAAACAGAAATCTAAAAAAACAAAAGTTCCATTAGAGTCAGTCAAGAAATACAGATACAGGCAGACAAAGCACACACCCGCCACGTGAAGTAACAGTGGAAGATTCTAGGTTGTTCGGTAGTTCTTCAGGAAGATTAAAATACTTTTAGTGGATTAAAAAATAACTCTGGACATAAACTTAGAGATACTAGACTCTTTCCTGAAATATAGAATAATATTCTATGTACTTTCATTTTCTGTACCTTTTTACTAGTGAATTCTGTTAACCTAAGTTAACCTATGGTCCCTTTTAGGTATGAAATAAAAGCACTTTTAAAAAAGATGAACTGATTTTTTGAATTCAGGAAATTGTTTTTTTTCATTTTTCAGCTTTATAAGATAAAATGTATAGACAGACAAATAAAATAATTTCTTTGGATAATATATTTAATCCATAAAATTATTTTTTAAATGATTGGTTGTTTGGTGTTTAAAAATAATTTAACAGCACTCTGTCCTCTATCCTCAAAAATAGTTAGGTTCAAATACCATATTTATTATGAATAATTGTTAGAAATTAATTCATCAAATTAGGTCTTGCTAATATAATTTGTTCTTGTATGTCATGATTTTATTACATATTTATTATTAAGCTAAATTTCAATTTTAACCCCATGAATCTTATAAATTTCTCAAAATATAAGAATATAAATTTAGGCAGTATGGGATATAATTATGATTTATGGTATAATTTTTCCACTGTGATTATCCATTTAACATAAGTGGGCAAACAACTTTCGGCCATGTTTGTATAATCAATTCAGAAATTATTTATTTTTTGTAAAGTTTTATTTGAAGCTAAATTTTATTCACTAGTTACTATGCCCTAGGCTGTATTCTAAAGGCTATCCTTTTATTCCCATTTTATAAATGGAGAAATCCAGCCAAGATCAGGAAAATCCCATAGAACAGGACTGCACCTGGGCAAACTTGTTTAGCGTCTGTTTTCTTAATTGCTCTACTCAGCTGCCATCAGTATGTTAAGAATATTTAATGTTATGAGCTGAACTGTGTCCTGCCCGAATTCTGAAATCCTAACCCCTAGTACTTCAAAATGTGACTATATTTTAGATACAGCAGATCTTTAAAGAGATTAAGAAAATTAGGTTTTCTGAATGATCCCTAATCCAGCGTTATTGGAGTCCTTGTAAGAAGAAAAGATTAAGATACAGAAAACACAGACTGAAAGATGACTATGTGAGGCCATAACAAGAAGGCACTACCCTGTATGCCCAGGGGAGAGGCCTCAGAAGAAACCATACCTGTTCACACCTTGATCTTGGACTTCCTGCTCCACTCTGTAACGTTTTGTTATGGCGGCCCTAGCAAACTATTGTATACAGAAACCTACAACCCTAACAGATGAAAAAGTTTGCATTGGCAACACCCCTGTGTCTAATGCCTCAGATCATGATGTCCAGAATCATACTACCTCCTGGACTGTGTGCCCTTGGAAAAGCCTATATCAACCCTTCAAGTCTCCTTTCATCTATTCACTGGAAACCATGATTAAACTCCATAACCAGAAATGTTATGAAAAATAAATGAGATGAGATGTGTAAAACTTTTAGCACATAGCATATCAGCTAGTGAGTGATATGCTCATTTTTAAAATATCATTAATTATAAAATATGTGCTCATTTTTAAAAAATCATTAATTATAAAATAAGCTATTTTATAGGATCATATAGTATTCCTTAATCAGATTTAATTACTAAACACAAATTCATATATAAATTCTTATGTGTTTTATCTCTTATTTTAATGTTTATTTTGGTTTTTTTTTAGTGTTTTTCCATTAAAATTTCTATGTGAAGTTAAAAAAATCTATACTAAAAATAATGTCACAAATATTGGACTGCTTCCACATAACAAATAAAGTAACGAGTAAAGTGAAAGTAGGGATATTAATAAGTTAGTAAAGAGCATATGTTTCTATCTCAAAAAATTATAAACAAAAAAATTGAAAGTCTCTTACCTCCAAAAAAATCATCATTCAAATACATGCAAATAAAAATGGCTCCAGGTATCGTGTAGTTGATACTAAGTAGGAAATATTAATCAATTCAACATGCATCCAAGGAACACATCCATTTTAGTGGCTTAGTTGTTCACATCTAACAATTAGAGGAGAAGACGCAAACCCAGGATAGCACCTCACTCTGCAAAGAACACTATTTACATACTCACAATGATTCAAATGCTCTCTTGCAGCTGCAACTTTTTAGAGTCAACTTGTACACAAAACATAAAAGATGGAAAAATAGATGCTAAAGAGAATATTAACATCATCAACCTTGACAATATAAAAGTAAAGGTAAACATTAGTGAAGATGAAGGTAGAAAGAAGGGCAGATATGCTAATACCCTTACCTCCCTTTTTTGAGAAATCAGGAAATGGTTAACTTTGAAGGAAAAAAAACACAGACAGCTCTTTCTCTTTCTATTTTTCCAAGAACTCACACAGAATTAAGTTCATGACATTATTATGATCAAAGTCTCCCTTTAATTTATTTTAATTATACTTTTTCTTTTTTTCCTTCTTCCCCAGTCCTATTCCTTTTACCTTTCACTACTATTTCTAGTATATTAAAATGCATGGCTTTTCAAATTGGCAATGCATTGTCAATTTGCTTATTCAGATGTAAATGCATGTTTGAAAATATATACATTACTTATTGTGCTAAGTCTGCCATTATATGCTCATATCACATTGAATTCATTATTTTTCACAGCAAGGGGCATCTATAGGTTGTTTGTATTTCTCTGCTGTGATGACAAAAAATATTCTGAACATTCTTATGTGTCATTTTATGTTCTGTTAGAGAGCTTCCTTATACCCCACACGTGGAAGAAGCTTCTACCCAGACTTCCTTCCTTCCCCCCTTCCTTCCTGTAGGAACAAGCTTCCTCTGTGGTCCCGTGGCTCCAGCATCCCCTGACTTGCATTCTATTTTCTCTTACAGGGATTCCTATTGCTACGGTTCTCCTACGGTTAACGCCATCCTGGTGTTTTCTCCTCAGAGGATATATATTACACAAACCCTGGTACATTGCTTCTTTTTTTCTTTTTAACACTAGATGGCTTTAATTTCAGGCATTTCTATGCGCCTCATTTTTTAAATCTTTGCCAGTTCTCTCATTATAGTTTTACTCTTTTCATTCATATTTTAACTTTTTTCACTAAATCCCTCAATATACTACCTGTAATTATTTCAAAGCCCTTGTCTGATAGTTCCAATATATGGACCATTAATCTCTGTTCTGGTTCATTTGATCGATATATTGCTTAATAGTGAATTGTTTTGGCTTGATTTTTCATGTAATTTTTTATTTTTATTTATTTTTTTTAAATATTTTATTTATTTATCTTTAGAGGGGGAGGGAAGGAGAGAGGAAGAGAAACATTAATGTATGGTTGCTTCTTGTGCATCCCCTGCTGGGAATTGGCCCCTGCCGGGAACTGGCCTACAACCCAGGCATGTGCCCTGACTGGGAATCGAACCGTGATCATCTGGTTCACAGGCCCGTGCTCAATCCAGCCAGGGCTTCCTGTAATTTTTTAAATCCTCACCTGAGGATATGTTTATTGATGAGAGAGAGAGAGAGAGAGAGAGAAAGATAAATTGATGTGAGAGATAAACAAGGATTGGTTACGTCTCTGATGCCCCTTGACTGGAGATCAAACTTGCAGTCTAGGAGCCTAGAATGTGCCCTGATTGGGAAGCAAATCCATAACCTTTGGGTTCACGGGATGACACTCCGACCAACTGAGCCACCCAGCCTGGGCCTATCTTGTACTTTTTGACTGAAAACAAAACTTTTATTAAAGGAATAGTAGAGACTTAGGTAAATATGTTTTATACCTAGAAGAAAACATATTTATTCTTCTGACCTGCTGTTAACATACGAGTTTTAGTCAACCTAATTAGCAGCTGGGTTTGGGTTACGTGTTTACTATGGTTGCCTAAACGCACCACAGACTTTGAATCGCTCCAATGGTAGAATGTGTGCTTAATGTGCTGTTTAATGTGAGGCTTTGAATTCCAGAATTTTTCCCAGTGTTCTTGCTCCACTGTCAGATTTCAGGTGTGTTCACCCGCACCACCTATTTGGTCACTCTCCTTTCTCAACAGGTAACTGATTCTGCTTTCTACCTGATGGAATATGAGATATCTTGGTTCTCCTATTCTAGTCAGTCTTACCCAGCTCTTGTTTACCTGAGACTCAAAGCTGCTGCTCCTCTTCCTCATGGAAGTACAACTCTTCTTTGTACTGATGAAGAGTCCTGAGTATGCGCATGAATCTTCTCCCTGCCTGAACAGCAGGTAACCTTTGCTTTGAATCAATGAAGTTTTTTTCAGTATTAGTGGGTTTCTTGCTCTTTCTCTATGACCAGGGCAAGATGGATGGGGGAAGGAAGATCTTCCCCTTCCCCAGTAGCCACAGATCTTCACTTGGGTCAAAGGCATGGACTGGTTTCTAGCTTTTCCATTAATGCCAGAGGGTGTCTGTTTTTATCCCTATCCCAGTGGTAGTGGATGTTGTTCTGGGACCATGAAGTGAAAGACTTTTTCTCATTTCCCCTCAAGGAAAAGATGTTTTTCACTTTGTATGAGAGAAGACTGCAGTGCATGGTTGTTACGAGCCCATAGCATTTTCCAATTACTACCTGCACATCTGCATGTACCTGTGTTCACATCTACCTCATCCCCTCCCACGATCTGCTGCAAGGACCACATTCAGTATGTCCTGAATCTCCTCAAGGGACTTGTTCCCTTTTGGAGTTTAGTTTACCTGCGTGCCTCCCAACACCAGCCTTAAAGAATCTCCAATCAGTTAAAGAGGTTTTGATTTTGTAACTTATGTGGCTTCTGTTCCTAGTGTGGGAGCAACATTCTCCTCTTGTGGCTTTCTAAATGCAGGCGGTACTCAAACTTATTTTTGGTATTACAGACTCTATAATTGTCTGTGCCTCTCAACTTAACTATGGCCATGAAAGATTATAACAAAAAGGAATCTCAATTATTGTTTATGCTTTTAAAATATCTTTTTTTAAAAACAAAGACACAAAGAGTTGGAGTAATTTATTTAGATACGTGTAGACTGATGGGTATAGCTGTATTTGTAGTTCAACTAAATCCAATACCAGTATCTGTGCATACCTTGAAATATCTTGGGTCAGAATGACTCAAAGTCTGCTTGTGTAAGGAGTTTAGTAGCCTCTTGGGAATGCACTTATACCAAGAGAAGAGAGTAAAGTAGATACTACACATATTGAATGAGTCATAAAACTTCAGTCATTATAGACAGGGGACAATGAGAATTTAGCATTGTGTTTGAAACTCAAATTTATCCTCGGATTCGCTCTCTCATGGGAATGGGTGGTTCCTCAGAATCCCCAGGCACTAGTCCACGATTATACTGAAGGGCCCAAGCACAAGCTCTTAGAGTCAGTATATTTGAAAATCCAGACACTGACAACTCCAGTGTTTCACCTTCTCCTGAGGTAAAAGTGGTAGCCACCTCTTTTATAGCGCTATATAGCTTTATACCATATGTAACTTTGATACGATGTTTTTACCTTCCATTCAGTAGATTGCCAAAAAATGCTTATTGTATAAGGAAGGCATTAAATGACCAGTGCATTCCCCAGCCATCTACTCTGATGAATGCAGACCTCATCTAACACAACTCCCTCTTGATTTAGTCCTTAGATGGCATAGCTCTTAAGTAGCACACGTTATAGCACAACAACGTGCATCTTAAGTAGCACACGTTATAGCACAACAACGTGCATCTTAAGCACAGCAAAACACACACTACCCACTTGAGTTTTTATTGTCATGTGCCTATGCCTGCTCTTCCCTTTCCTCACAATTGAGTTAGAATACAAGCACATTTATCACAATAAATAATTTGTGCTTGCTTTTTTTTCTCACCATGCCTGTGATTCAGAGGCTAGGAGAAATGATATGTATATTTGTGGTGGGTGAAGGTAGCAGTGGCTAAAAATAAAAGCCAAAAGCCTTACTTCACAAAAGTTTTTGTAAGACATTGCAGAACAAGCACAGGTTTTTTGGTAGCCCTGGGGGTAAAAAACAACACTCAAGCTGAGAGCGAGGATAACTGCAAGCTTCTGTAAGATTCACAAATCAACTCTATCCAAGATCTTTAAAAGGCACAAACTGGCGGTAGCAGTGGTGATGCCCAGAGGAAGGTAATGACAGCAAATAGCTTAGTGGGAGGGCCAACAGCCAGTACAATGGCTCACCTACAGGCACTTAAAGGAGGACCAGCTGCTGTTACCAGAAGCTGCCAGAGCTGGAGATGATACTGAATGATAGACAGTTGCTCTTCACACCTGAGACATTCTCAGGGAGCATCTAGGATTAATTACGATGGGCTGACTTTTGAGGACATTGGAAAGCTTTCAATAGAAATTGGGAATATTACCAAGAAATATCAATTTACAAATTGTTAAAACAAGAGCTGTAATCAGAACACTAAGATATATTAACTACAGTTTTTTTAAATTCTGAGTATAACAATTCTATTAGTTATTGGTAAAAGAGAACATTTTTACAGTTCCTATATTTTTAATAGCATTCATTGCACTTTTTAAACCTTGTTTCTTCCCAACATAATATTTACTCTTCATGATAAAAATAATGGTATTATTTTATAGAAGAAAAAAAATTTTAAGATGGAAGAGACTTTGAATATCATCTCACTGCACCATCTTATATTAGAAGGAGATAATTTGAGCTAAACAGGGTATCCAGATTGCCTGTCTGGTAACTGAGCAAGAATTAATAACTCCAAGTGCAGGTGCTGTGCTTCTTACGACACCACATTGAAACCTTTGGAATCCTGCACCTTTTTAGAGTAGCTATTTTTGACATGAGGGGTTTGCTTCAGAATCTAAGTTTTACATGGAAGATAATCATAAAAATTAAAATTGTCAAAATTATCAAGACACACACATGAAAAGGTAAGGAAATCTAAATCCATGTCTCCATGGACAGGCTTTACTAAGCAAGCATTTGAGAAGCATTTCCATGACCCCTGAATGCCCTCCTGCAGGCCTTCCAACTGCACCAGCAGGTTTCCTGAGTCTCCAGCCCTCTGAGGGCAGGTCTTGGGGCATCTCAGTATCCACAGTTGTGTATGCCAGTAACTTGTGTGCGTGTATGAAGAGATTTATTGAATAGACAGGAGGTCTATCTACACCATGCATATTGTAACAGGGTGCAGGCAGCCCCCCTCTAAAGTGGGACTTGTAATGGGGTCCAGAACTCAGGGCGTCCAGGAAATTAAAAATATAGGATGTCTTCACCCTGGCAAGTCTGAACTGGGGGGTGGGACACTCGGAGCAGGAACATTGAGTTATTTTGCATGCCTACAGTTTTGCAGATAACCTCTACAGTGGTCATTTAACATATCTGTAACTTTTCATTGGTTTCCTGGATATGTTAAGTAGCTGTGGTCATGCTTTGGAACAGGGGGATGGGAGTGACTTCACCGCAGAATGTAACTGGAAGGCAACTCCCCCTGATTACAGCACCTGCTTGAGAGCTTGGAGATGATTCGCTCCACGCCATGGGGCCGTGTATGCCCAGACTTACTGTGGCAGCCCAGGAAAGCTGAGGAAATATGGGAATGCTGGCAGTTGTAGCTAACTGTGGCAGAAGTTGGAAATGGGGATTCAGAGGAAGATTCGAGCAGATATTTAAACCCAGGTGCAGCAGCCAGGAAAGGAGAGAACCACATGGCTTTGGCAAGGTTTGGAACCACAATGCTTTGGGGCTCCCTTTGCCACACAGCTTAGGAAGCCAAAAAGCAAGGTGTAGCAGTGATGCAGAGCTCTCTCTCAGCAGTTTGGAAGAATGCAGGAGAGACGTTGCGGGAAGGAAAGGGGTGAAAGGACTTTTGCTGCTGGGCCAGGAGGAGGTTCCGCACAGGTTTGGATTGAGAACTGGAGATCCTGGCAACACAGCTAATGATACTGGGAACCGTGAGAGGTCTGCCAGCTGAGCATGGATTACCGGGAAGAACCCGGGCCTACCAGCCATGGAACTTCTATTCTTTTCCTGAGACACAGAACCCCTGACCGGCCAGACTGGGCAAAGGGGGAGGGAAAGACTGTGTGTGTTTGTGGACGTTTTAAGGGACTTTGAGGTTTTAATGAACACATGAAGTCATTATTCTAAGTCTGTATAACTTCTGAATGAATAATTCCTTTTCACCAATCACTGGCATTGAGAGCTATAATTCCTTGGAAGCAGGCAAGATGAACCTAGTTCAGGGGGATCCTGGGAGAAGGAGGGTCCATTTGGAAATAGTATCTTGTTGCCCCCATGAGTCCATTCTGTAACAAAATGATATAGACAGATACACAAGGCATGGCACAAATAACATCCCCTTTTTATTATGAAATTTTTATTATAAAATCATAAGTATGTAATTCTGTAACATAAAACTATCACACTCAAGCACACCATGTGACATTTTAGGTGAAATGTTCAAATTACTGTCCATCTCATGCAAGATACACACCTACTCTAGCAACCCCACTCGAGCAAGCCCTACTTCTGGCCTGCCCTTTATGTAGAGATATATGCGACAGTCACATTGGTTGTGTTTCTCTGGGTAATCCCAGCCAACACACACTGGGGCAGCAGAAGCACAACCCCCCAAAACTCGGTGATAAACATGAAAATCCAGACACAGAGCTACTGAAACTCTTGCAATTTCCTGAGAGATAGAGGTGTTAGCATCACCCTTTATTTTATTTGGTCTTATTCCCTGTTTCTTGACAGGAGAGCTTCTAAAGCCCTCGGAATCTCAAGAAAGGGAGTGATAGAGGAGGTTTTCATATGGAAATGTAATGGCTTGTGCCTGGGGGGGCCACCAATGGCTTCATGGTGAGAGCTGGACTCCCAAAAAACTCAAACAGGATTAGAGGAATGGGACTTTGGGGACAACCTCTCACCTCCTGGGGAGGGGGATGGGGCTGGAGATTAAATTAATTATCAGTAGTCAGTGATGTAATCAACCATATCTATATAGTAAAACCTCAATAAAAACTTTTCCTATGAGGTTTGAAGAGTTTCCTGCTTGGCGAACACATCTGTGTGCTGGAGAGAGGTGTAGCTCACATTCCCCAGGAACTCTTGCATTCGGGACTCTTCTGGACCTTGTGCAACCCAACACACGTCCAGCTGCCTGCCGCAACGAAAGCTAAACGCATTAGACAGGTGCTGGTGAAAAGGAAAGTGGTGTGTCCAGATGCCAGCATTCTGAGAAGATGGAGGACTCTTGTCTCAAAGCCCATCTCAACATCTCAGTGCAAGACACTGGTTTTCATAAAGAGGGAGAGGGGAAACAGAACAAAGTGATCAAGGGGTGGGGGGTGAAAGAAAGTTCTCTATGTGCAAACTAGCACAATCCATTAGGACCTCAAAATTGGTCAAGGGACGATCTGGTGTGTATCATCCTGATTTTACATCAACCTGGTATGATGGTTGAAAGTCAGCAAATCTCCAGGAGCAGGGATAATTAAAGGTAGGAGTCTGTATCTTTTGAAGTTAACTCCTAGGATTCATACAAACATGCCATTTATCTACAAGCTACATATTAGTCAACACCAGTATTTACAGAAACAATGTCAAAAGAATTACCAGGTAGATTTCGATTCCCAACTCTTACACTCGTGCGATGTAGCTCTTCACCTGGCTGTTCGTCTGTAACCTTTATAATAAGCCAGGAAATGTAAGCACATTGCTTTCCTAAATTTTATAAACCATTATAATAAATTATTGAACTTGAGAAGGGGCTGGGGAACCCCCATTTTATAGTTGGTTGATAAGAAGTGCAGATGACACCTGGAACTTACAAATGACATCTGAAATAAGGCAGCAATCTTGTACAAATGTGTCCTTAACCTGTGGGTCTATGCCAACACCAGGTAGTTTGTGTTGAAATTTATTTTTTAAAAGATTTTATTTATTTATTTTTAGACAGAGGGTAAGGGAGGGAGAAAGAGAGGGAGAGAAACCTCTTGTGCACACCCAACTGGGGACCTGGCCTGCAACCTAGTCATGGGTGCTGACTGGGAATCGAACTGGTGACCCTTTGGTTTGCAGGCTAGTGCTCAATCCACTGAGCCACAACAGCCACAGCAGAATTGAATTTAACTGTAGGACACCCAGTCAGTGACTGGAGAGTTGGAGAACTGATTGTTCGCAATGAGAAAAATCCACACATTTGGTGTCAGAATTGTGCAGCATGGGGCCCAGCTGCTTGTCACCATGTAAACACATATCACAACGATTTCCAAGGAAGGAAACAGGTTTTTATTAACAGGAAACCTGATTTGAGAGGGCTGGAAACATCCCACGCCAACCTCATTTGCAAAGCACCATAAACCAGACACACCCAGGACCATTAAAGCCCAAAATCAAACCCAGAAGTTTTCCATTATTGCTTATCAATCCCTTTGGAGCTCAAGACCTCTGCACACACAGTTATCCACCTCCAGGCTCGCTCTCCCTCATGGGTGCTTGTGCGGTCTCTGTTGTCATCCCCAGCTTTCTCTCCATCTGGGGCTGTTCAGGGAAAGCTCCACCTGTGGAACCCCAGCACCCAAAGCTACTGTTGCTCCCAGGGCTGGTGTTGTACCCCAGGCTTCTCTCAGCCTCTGCACTGCTCTCAGGGTGATAGACTGGAAGCAGTCCAGGGCCCATGTGCCATACTGCACAAGGGTTGCCACCAACCTGCGGTCAAGGCACACGTTCTAGCCTGAGACTTTGCCTATGGGAACTGGCTTCTGAGAGTGTGAGGCCTGAGTAGTAAGTGGGATTGGCCTCTGCTGAGTGAGCCAGGTCTCTGCCACTCCTGAAAATGTTCCTGCAGCGCTTCCTAACCCAAGATGCAAGTCAAGCAAGTCAAGAGCCCAAGAAGGCAGAAAATCAGCAGGGTCTGCATGCTTTGTTTTTGAGACTCCTTCCCAAATCTCATGCATGCTGGAAGCCAGTGGGAGTGTCCACATATCTAACCAATGTGTGCTGGTGTCTTGGCCCCTCTTCTAGGCAAGGGGGCATAAGTCTCCTGTCACCCTGGGAGGGGCATCAAGTCCCCACAGCTCACACAGGTATTGGTCACTGGTGTCATGAGGTAATGGCCCCAAGCTGTGGACTATCAAGCCCCACCTCTGGTTATATTCCCAGGCTGCCTCTCTGCCCCTCCTCCAGCAAGTTGCACTGCTACTGATGGAGCCTGCAGGCAGTATCTCCTGCAGCCCCTCCCTGCTAGGAAGGCACAGGCTGCTTGGTTGTCAGGGCAACGCATGCTGGGCCTGTTTACAGTTTGGCTCCCAGGTGTGGGGGAAGGCCACTAGCACTTTCTGTGACTCCCTCCTTTCTGGGGCAGCCCCTCCCCTTTGGAGAAGGCAGCGGACTCAATCTGCTCTTTTAGGGGGAGCTTCTGGTTCCGGTGGATCTGGCTTCCCCAGGACTGTGATCTTCCCCACCTCGAGCTACCTGAGCAGAGCTACCCTGTTATAAGAATTGCTGAGAGTAGAAACAGTATGTAGACCCTCAGATGATATAGCTAAATTCAATAACAAATTTAAAACTTACTTATAGAGAGGTGGCTGTTACATTTAAATGGTGAAACTCACCCTTATTAGTCTTCTACTTATTGAGGCAGCCATGGAAATAAAAATGTATAACAGAATCATATTTGTTATTAAATGTGAGAATTGTTATTAGAGAAAAACGTTTCTTAATACATTATATTTTAAGTTTAGAGGGGGGCACACTACATTGTTGCCCATCTCACCGAGGGTGGCCATTTCAGCAAAACCAATACTCCTCTCCTACCTCCCAACCTCGAAAATAGTATTAGAGGAGAACTGAGGGGATGAAAGAGTAAAGACAGTGCATCATCCATGAAGGGAAAAAGGGAGCCACTCGAGGAATTGCTCATAAAGCACGAGATACAACAGTGTCGTGGTGCAGGTCAGTGTTATTCGCGACTCCACTTAAATTTCTAATACCAGGAAGCATGGAGGTTAGTCAGTGTTAGGTCAGAGTCACTCAAGAAACCAGATGGATGCAGCGAGCCAAGGAACAGGGTTTATTAGTGGGGAATAAGGGGGGAAGCGGAGCCAAACGAGGGATGTTGGAGAACCAACAAAGGGATGTTGGAGAACCAACAAAGGGAGGTTAAGACTCGCTCGCTTGTTCTTAGGGCAGGGTTTTTAAGCGCAAAAAACCATGAAGGGTAACTGGTTGGGGAGTCAGAGTCTGACTGGCTAGAGCTGGTTGCTGGGTGCTATTTCCGCCAACCATTGTTGTTGATACATCTTGTCAAGCCTCGGGTGAAAGCTGCGTCCTGTTATGCCGGATAGGCTGACCCCAGACCCTGATCTTCACCCAGCATCTGTTTGTCCTGTGCAGGATCAGCAGGCAGTTTCCCACGATGTAGTTTCCCACCCGGTGATTTTCCATTCCTTCTAGGCCTGCCTAGGTCTGTCAGTTAGAATCTAAAAGTGCTCATCAGCTTCGAGTCTAGAGGACCTTCCACGTTTGAGTTCACGAGTACGAGGATCAAAGAAAGGTCACCTCAGGCCTTCAAGGCAACCATGCGTTAGTTGGGAAAGTGTGGTCAAATGGTTACCAGGCCACTTCCATGCCAGGGGCTGGCTTCCAGTGGCTCCATCTGGGACCTTTTGAGTGTCAGGCTTCTGACTTCGTGTAGAAAAATGTTCAAACCATAAGACCCGGTGAGAGTGACAGTAAGTTTTTAAAACGTGGGACAGTGAGTCCAAGGAAGTGTCCCTGGAGACAAACTGGGGGTGAGCCCAGGAGAAGCTGCTGAGGCCCCTTGCTTACCTGGGAGCAAGTTCATTTAGAATGGAAGGACAGATAAAGTGCTTCTCAGATAAGGTCAAGTTCAAGGAGTTAGTTCATCATCACCAAGCCCTTATTATATGAAATGCTAAAGGGACTTATATAAGAAAAAGAAGATGAAAAATATTAACAGTGAAAGGACAGCAAACTCACAGTTATTAACAACCACACCTAAAACAAAAGCAAACCAAGAGGACAGCTAGATCAGTAGTGCAACCATAGAAATGAGGAACACATGGAGGGTTAGAAACAGGGGGGTGGGAGGGGGAGAAGAGGGGAGAAGGTACAGAAAATAGCACAGATGGTAGGTAGAAAATAGATAGGGGGGAGGGTGAGAATAGTGGGGGAAATATAGAATCTAAAGAACTTGAGACACGTGGTTATAAACTAAGTGGGGGGGAGAATGGTGGGGGAGGGAGGGTGCAGGTGGAGGGGAATGAAGGGGGGGAATAGAACAACTGTAATGGTATAATCAATAAAATATATTAAAAAAAATCTGAACCATGTAAATATAGTGCCTAAAAATTAAATAAAGTAAATGTAAATAAATAAATTTAAAAAAAAAAAGTTTTGTTGGGACGCTTACAGCTTAGGATAGCAGTAGCAAGGTGCCCTGCCTGAGGAAAGGGCACTGTGAGTGTACTCAAAAGGAACCCACATTGGTGTTCTTTGTTCTGAGGTTTTTATGCATTTTTTTATAGATGGGAATTTTAGGGGAGGTCCCAGGGGAGGATCTCAAGAGAATATTCATTAGATTCTCAGGTGTGTTATTTAATATGCTAATGTATTAAAATGAACATACAATAGGGTCTTGGGGTCTGGAATCATTTTCTGGTTTTACCTTTATTTTGGATTAGTCTGGCTCAAGAATTTTTGTCTGGTTTGGTTTTGCTTTGCTTTGTTTTTTGTTATCTATCTCCCTGAGGTGAATTAAACCTCGTGCTCTTAGGGATCTTTGGTTAGGGAGGATAGAGTCTTGTGATTTATCAGCTGGCTGTTAATTGCTCAGTCTTTTTGCCTGTTTGTTCAGGCATTTGTTACAATTTCCTCATTCCAATTAACTGGGGATCTTCCTAGTTTCTTCCTAACCTCCCTCAAAATCTTTCAAAGGACCACTAGAATCTACAGGAGCCTTCCATGTGGGGCTAGAGGGCTATTAGAGTCAGCAACTTTTCACATCATTTCCAAAGGCAGTATGGTGGGCAAGGTGAGATGTCACTCAGTTTTCTTTTCAAGGAAAACCGTGTTGCCATAGCTGCAGGGCATTGCTGTTTGCAAACAGCCCTCATCTGTCAACTCCTTGAGGGACTGCTTCAGGTACAGAGGTACAGAGGGCTACCTCACCAAAGATCAGGGCTGGCATGCAAAGACTCTTTGATATGAACTCATTACAGGACGATTTTTATGCCAATCCATTTCAGGTCCAGAGAGTGTGCAATAGTTGTTCCTTGGCCTATATGGAAGCTCAACTTCTCTTTATTCCCAGTTATATTTTCTTTCCAAGAGCATTTCTGGATAAACATCCCATAAGCTAAACTCATCTAATTCTACTTTCCAGAAACCCAGACTGATGGACAGGCAAAAGGCAGCAAGCTCTCCTTGGGCAGTTCAGTAAGGAGGAAATTTGCCTCTTTATTCCCTACTACTGTATCTGCTAGTGGCATTTTCTGGGAAAAGGAAGTGAGAAAATGTGACAGAACATTCTTGTGAGATGAAGTAGGAAGTTTAAATACGATATGAAAATAGAGAATTCAGAATCACTTAACTAAGTCTTAGAGGTTGTAGTAAGATTTTTTTCTGATAAGAAATGCTTATTAAAAATTTATGGTTTCAGACCGAAATACTGGTAAAACAACAACAACAACAAAAAACACAACATGATTCCATGAAGGAAAGAAGAGATTTAGATTTAGATCATGGTGGATAGCTATTACTACATTTTAAAAGCCATTTCTTACTTCTTTATAAACAAATGATTTGCAACTCTTGTGTAAGCCAGTAGTGTATGTGTGTTTAGTGTGACTCCAAGTACTAGAAAAACATCATGAAATCACTCTCACATTCTCCGTTAGAGAAATATCGTATTGCAAATAATAACAATTATACTCCATGGTCAATCTATACCTACTAGTTTGTATCAATGAGCTTTATAATAATATTATAGATTCACTTTATTAGCCATTACAATATGCCAATATTGTATTTTTAAAATGTATTATAAGTAAACTAGTGTTTTTTCCAGGTATATCCTGGAATCAGTAGTTATAAACTATCTAACATCACTGAACATGATTTAAATTAAATTGTGAATATCAAAATGTTAGAGACTAAATTACACAAGAATGAACCAGACTATAATCCCATCACACAAGAATTCTGAATAGAGTTTTAATAGAGTACCCCAGAGTTTTGGGTCCTTGTTGAATATGTTGCTCTTTTTATAGCAGCCCTATATACCATCCATTGGTAAACTGGAAGATGCAGATAATGAAGAAGCAAAGAGTAAATTAAAAATAAAAGGTTATAATTGATGGTGGCCATACTAAAGCAAGTACTCAAAGATCTAAGTCTTTTGTCATCTTGATCAGAAAAACAAAATTCCAAGAAAAGGGAAAATAAGCTAGGACTGATAAAAATGTATGTGCTTCATAAAATATGTTGAATAAATTTAAAAAATAATCAAATAAAAAGTAAATTATCAGTAAGATCCTCAAATCGTCAAAACATAGGAATTGTTTTATGTGTGTGTGTGTGTGTGTGTATGTACACCAAAATTCCACAACTGGTATTGTAACAGGATGCACCAAGAGGGGGGTGGATAGGGATTTGGAATGGGGTCCAGAACTCAAGGTGTCCAGGAAATATTAAGACGTCCTCACCCCTTCCCCCCACAGGTGTGAGTTGGGGAAGGGACACATGGAGCCGGGCCATTGAGAGCTGTTTTGTACAGCAACAGCTTTGCAGCTAACCTCTGGCATGGTCATTTAACATATCTATAACCTTTAACTGGTTGCATAGATCTGTTAAATAGCTGTGGACATGCTTGGAGTGAGGGAGAAAGAAGGGACTTCTCCCCCAAAATGTAACTGGGGGCAGGTTCCCCAGGTGACAGCACCTGCGTGAGAGCTTGGAGATTATTGGCTCCATGACATGGGGCCACACATGCCCAGACTCGCGATGGCAGCCCAGTAAAGCTGGAAGGGTATGGGAATGCCTGCAGGTGTAACTGATTGTGGGAAGAGTCAGCAATGGGGATACAGAGGAAGATTGGTGCTGAAATTTAAACCGAGACTCGACAGCCATGTGAGGAAGAGCTATGCACGCAGCTTTGCGGGGAGAGCCATGCATCTTCTGGCAGAGTGGGGACCCCAGCAGCTTGGATAAAGAGAATCACCATACATCTTTAGCAGAGAATCGCCACTCAGCTTTGGCAGAGTGGTGACCCCCACCCACCCTCCCTGCAGCTTTGGTAGAAAAGGACCATGTGGCTTTGGGGTGCTCCCTTTGGCCACATGGCCTGGGAAGTAGGATAGACTTTGCCTGGAAGAAAAGTGAAAGAACTCTTGCCAGTAAGCCATGAGAAGGGGCCACATGGCTTTGGATTAATTGGAGATCCTGCCTGGACAGCGACACAGCTGATGGTGCCAGCAGCCTGAATCATAGATGCCTGCTTCTTTTCCTGAGTTATGGTACCCCAAATTAGGGCAGAGGGAGAAGGAAGCACTGTGGGTGTCTGTGGGTATCCAAAAGGACTTTGATATTTTAATGAAAACGTTGTCATTATGTTAAGTCTGTATAGCTTGCCTTTTGACCCAGCAATTCCACTGCTAGGATTGTATACTAAGAACTCTAAAACACCAATCCCAAAGAACATATGCACCCCAATGTTCATAGCAGCACAATTTACAATAGCATTAAATAAACATTTTCTTTCCTTTTTGCAAATCTCTGGCATTGAGAGACATCTTTCCTATCTGGCAGCGGACATAACTAACCTGGTAGGGGGTGCTTTCGGTAATAGTATATCATGACCCCCTTCACCCTGTGTGTGTGTCTGTTCTGTAACAGTTTTTGGCATTCCTGGGTGGGCCAATAATTGACCCCCCCCCAACCCTGGTCTGTTCTGTAACAGTATAATTTAGATGTAAATCTCCTGGGTAAGTTTGATTGTAATCTTATAAATTCAACAAAAAGCCACCAGTGGAAGCAATAAAATGGATCTAATTATTTGTCTCTCCTAATAAGTTTCAATAACTACACACACAGGTTAAAGTAGCCTAAGTAGTTAACCATACAAAGGCCAAATACCATATTTTTTTCGGACCATAAGATGCACCTAGGTTTTAGAGGAGGAAAATAGGAAAAAACTTTTGAAGCAAAAAATGTGGTAAAATATTTAATAACATAAATAATATTTTACCAATGTAAATATAAACAGAACTCAACAGCAGCATTAACAACCATCATTCCTCCCAAATATGGGAGGGGAAAGTCCATCTTACAGTCCAAAAAATGTGGTAAGTGCAGGAAATATATGATTAGTATGAAGAAGGAACAACTTGGAATAAAACAGACACTAAGATAAAGCAGGGTTGAAGCGCTACATAGTTCAATCCTGAGGGATTGAGACAGGGAGTATGACTACTTCTGGGATATGAATAAAAATATGAATGGCACAATTGAACTAAATCCTGGGGTAAGATACATACAAGAAACAAATGTCTATTTGGACAATAATGGGGATTAGTGTGATTTGGTAACTGAAAAGAGACAGCAAAGTCAGAATGTAAAATATACCTTCAGGTCCTGTGACAATGTTATTATTTGACTCAATTAAGTCAAATTACTGACATATAACTGAATAAGTTATATCATGAGATACAACTCATCCAAGCACATGTCAGTTAGTATGGAAATTCAGAGTTTGTTAACTATAAATTAAGACTTAATGAGGATCTGTAAACAATATTTGGTCCCAGAAATGCAGATTTGTATTTTCTTGAGGAAGACTAATAGCATAAAATGGCATCCTCCTCAGTGGTTAAACAACAGAACGAGAAGGCACTGTGAATCCTAATTTTGAATAATGATTCATCTCACATTAGGTGAAGCAATTAACTGGTTTCCTTGGGTATAAAATGGAACAAATAATACCCAATTACTTGTGGAAATACTATAATAAGAAACTCAAGGTGCATACTGATAAATAACCTCAAAAATATAGAGTTCTAGATAACAAAATACAGTATTTTTAAATTCTTCGGTCACATGCAAAATATATACTGGTTTTATGTAACATTGTTGAGCTAGTAACATAAATGGTCTGTGAAAATGTTAAAGATGTCTTCACATTTCTAGATAAAATGACTAAAGTAAAATTAAAGTCAAAGAATTTTAAAGATTCAACAATTAAGACTCAGTGGCATTGGCTTGTAGATAGAAACACGGGCCAATGGAACAGAAAAGATTGCAGAAGGAGATCCACACATACAGTAGGGGCAAAAGTAAGTTTACATTTGTTTGTATGGAGTATAATCCAATAATTAATAAATAATGGTACAAGAATAAACTTTGTTTCTGGTGTACTCACAGCTGTAAACCTACTTTTGCTCCTCCCTGTATAGAGTGACTTAATGTGTCAAGAATATCTTTTTTAACTATTTATTTTCCATCAATCTTATTTTCATTTTGTTCATGAGTTTGTGGAGGAGTTGGTTAAAACCACTCCAGTTTTTGATACGTCTTCAGTGGCCTACACCTAGGGGGGCTGAAACCCAGTCTCCAGTGGCAGCTGAGTGCTCCAGGGTCCAGTAGGGAACTGCCTTCAAAGCAGGCTGCAACTTCAGGTTGAACAGCTGTAAACCCGGCGGCCGGTGCAGTCCGTCCACCCTGAAATGCCTCCTTGGTCCTTTCAGGAGCACTTTCAGGAGCTCCCTGCTCTTCCTTTTCTACCCCTTCTGGATCTCTGTAGAAGCAGAGATGAAGCGTAGCCTCCCATGAGCGTTCACAGGAGATGGTGCTATGAATGCACAGAACTTCCTTGGCCAAAATCCCCACCCATCAGACCCTCTGCAGGAGCCCCCTTGTGGTTGCAAAGGATGGCAATGCCCACATGGCACAGAGGAGAGTCTGTGACACAGAACCCTGGTATCATTAACCACAAGTCTCAGCTCCACAAGGCTGCTGGCATCTGGTTAGTGAAACTTCCCTGATTGTAGGGGCCAGCAACAGGAGTGGCTCCAGTGACAGCAGCAACCTTCAGCATAGCTCTCTGGCCGGTATTGCTGGATAATATGACACTGACATCACTGCGGTTTCCAGTGGCAACCGTGGCATAAGCTGCCAGCAGAAGCTTCTCCCAGGGTCTCTTAGGGACTCTTGATGCAGTTGCCATCACCTTCCTTTTTGTAGGTGTACTGTCCCATTTGGAAGTCAAGGTTGGCGCCACTTAAATGGGTTCCTGCTGCAAGGAATTTGAGGACGTCCTCCTCCTGCATTTGCAGGACATCAATGCCTCTGGACATTGTGAAAATGTCACTTTAAGTTACCTGGGAACCGAGAACAAGGCCACAGGGGAGCCTCTCTGGATAGCACAGAAAGGCGAAAGGATGGCCTTTTAATAAATGGTGCTGTACTACCTTCAAATTAAGAACTTCTATTTGTTGAAATATTCTATTCAGAGGATGCAAAAAGTAAGCCACAGAATTGGCAAAAATATTTTCAAGTCCTATTCCCAAATAATTCACGTCCAGAAAGTATAAGAATCTCCTAAAATCAATGAAAAACACAGAAAAACTGGCAAAGCAATTAACCCTCCACTTCACAAAACAGGTCACCTAAAGGACTGATAAATGTATAAAAAGATACTTCACCTCCCTGGTCATCAAGAAAATGTAAATTAGAACGACAGTGGGAAAATATCCACGAGGATGGCTAAAATTTAAAGGAGTACTGTTATGGGCTTAACTGTGTCCTCCAAAATTATTACAGTGAAGTCTTAACCCCAAGTGCATCAAACTATAACTACATGGAGACAGGGTCTTTAAATAGAGAATTATGTTAAAACAAGGTGATTAGGGTGACTCTAATATGATATGTCTGGTATCTTTATGAAAAGTAGAGATTTGGACATAGACACAGACAGACAGAGAGGCCATGTGAGGACACAATGAGAACACGGCCATCTACAAGCCAAGGAGGAGAAAGCAACCCTGTGAACACCCTTGTATCAGACTTCCAGACTAAGTATGTGACAAAATAATTTTCTGCTGTGTAAGCAACCCAGTCTGTGGTATTGTTTTTGTGGTTGCCCTAGCAAACTGTTACAATGACAACACCAACTGTTGGCAAGGTTGTGGCAAAAACTACACCTTCATACACAGCTGGTGGGGTAGAAGCTGCTACAACCACTCTGGAAAACTTTTGGCTGTACCTACCAAACCTGAAACAGTCTATGATCTAACTTTTTTTCTCCTGGGGGTGTAGATATGTTCATCAAAGCATATATACAATAATATTATAACATAACTAGTCTTAATACACAAATGGGTAACACTTAAATCTCCATCAACAGTAGAAAAGATGAATCAGTTGTGGTACTTTTTGCTCTGTGTCCCTTTGGAACAATTACAACAGATAATTATTACACACAAAAAGTGAGGATAAATCTTGCAAACATGATGCTAAGCAAAATGCCAGATGTGAGGAGGAAAGACGCACTGAGGCAGTGGTTGCTCTGTGTTACCTAAAGGCTTTCTCTCCTGATCTTGATGATGGAATGGACTTCCAACTAATTTAGCTGGAATCTCATGATTCATACACTTCCCTGTATGTAAGTATATATATATATATATATATATATATATATATATACACACACACACACACATAAGTATGTATATATATATATACATTACATACATACATACATACATACATATATATACACACATTATTATTCTATACATAGTTCACTTAAAATTCAGAGTAAATCATTTCCAAAAATGTTTTAGGTCATTATAAAGGGTTTTTGTAGTTTAAAGAATATAGGAAAGTGTATTACTCTTCACTTAAAACATTCCAAAGACTCAGCCTCTTATTCAGAGAACAATGTGAAGACCATCCTTGGCTTACACTATCCATGCCTCTACTGCCTCTCTGATTTGACCTCATGCTACCTTCGCCTATGCCCACTCTGGCCTCCTGACCATTCCTCTGCCACTCCAATCTTGCTTTCCCTTCAGAACCTTTGCATAATTTCATGGCTCACTTCTCCACTAACAGAAGGTATCTCAGAAGATTCTACTTTCTTGTGAGGTCTTCTTTGGCCTCCTTATTTAAAACATAGTAACATAGTACAGATTGCATAATCAAATACCTTTCTCAAAACTAAAATTGTTTAAGCAGTGTAATTTGAGGTCAGTTACTAAAATTAAAATTCAATATAATCCACAGAACATATAAATCAGTGGAGCAATGTGGTATTTAGTCTTGGCCCTGCTTCTGCTGTGTGTAAGTATTCTCTTTCCCCACATACATTAATCATATAACTATTCAGTATGATTTAAGTACCATTTTCTCTTTATAGTCATGAAAGTGTGGATTGGATTGTTTGACAAAAAAATTCCTTTGTCTGATTCTTCATATTTTATCCAAAACAATTCTTGTTCCTTCTGCAACTATATCATATAGCACATTTGTGTTTTAAAGCTATTATACATTGTCTAATAACACAGGCACAGATTCTATCTAATTTTGAAATTAGAGCTCCCTTTTCTAAAAAATCCTATTAAAATGCTAACCATTTGCTCCATGAATTACTGTGCACAGGTAATCTCACTCACAGGTGGCCAATTCGTTTCTTCATTATGGATGCTCCACTGTTAGCACTCAGACTACTCTTTTCCTCCTTGATCATTTCCATGGAGCTGGAGAAAACACAGCAGGTCACCTTCTGCTGATTTATTATTTTTATTAGGATTTGAAGTCATTACCATGGAAGAGTGCCCACCAGGCTATTTTGTTAAATCATGATCAAGACTTAACTCAGCAAGACACTCTTATCTGTTTCCCAACTTGCTAAACTTTTGTCATTATCATCTGTTTTGTTTCTTTTGCACTTAAATCTCTAGTCCGTAGGCCTCTTATCTCATTTTTTGGTCTTCTGAGCATTCCACCAACTCCTACTACATCTGTGACGATCTTTTTCCCATATATTGACTTTTGCATTTTTCTTACTGTGGTGGATCTTTCAGAGTGTGAATAGCATGGCCCCAGAAATCTTGGATATTTTTTAAAGATTTTATTTATTTATCTTTAGAGGGGAAGGGAAGGAGAGAGGGAGAGAAATATCAATGTATAGTTGCTTCTTGTGGGTCCCCCGCCAGGAACTCGCCTGCAACCCAGGCATGTGCCCTGACTGGAAATCGAACCACGATCCCTTGGTTTGCAGGCCTGCGCTCAATCCACTGAACTACACCAGCCAGGGCCAGAAATGTTGGATATTTTCATGCTTGTATGTCAATTTTGTGAGTCACAATGCATTAAGAAACCAGAAGACCAAGAGCCTGTGATTTTAAGCAGCTAGTACCCTATGTTTAGCATCCGGCTTTCTCTCAGAATGCAGTCTTTATGTGAACATGATTGTCTCTGCCTTGTTTCTGATGATACATGAGCGACTACCTCTGCACCCCACAAAGACAGTACTTCATAAATGTTTACAAATGGATTCTGTTTGGTTTCTTTTTTTGGCACTCACACGGCACACCCATACATCCCAAGCTATTCACTTGCCTCTACTGATTACTTAAATCTCTGAATAAAATAATTTCAATTTAAATGTGTATTTTGAATGCTCTTCTGGTCAGACTGTGGATCTTTAAATAATGGGATTCTCCAATTTTATTTCTCATTACACTCTATATTTTTCTTCCTAGAATATAATTCTCAATAGAGTAAAACATGTCATTTTCTATCCACTATTTCCCTGTTCATACATAAGAAATAATAGCTCTCAAAGAATTAATAATTACAATAAGTAAAACTATGGCAGGGAACAGTAAGTTAAAACAAGAATGCATGAAAATTATTTTGTTCACATTAATATGTTTAAAAAAATCACTTGCAAATATAAAATCCATGCCACTTAAAAGAGCAACATCTTTCATCATTTACCTCATTATAATGAGAAAGATGCTTGCAAGGACCAAACTTTCAACAACTTGTCAAATATAAATCATCCTATGTTTTGGGGGGGAAATTAACCTAGACTGATATTGAGGTTAATTTTAACATCTTTTAACTGCTCTGAGGTAAAATACAGCACAAACTTGTTTTTTTTAAGAGACACATTTCAATACAAGACAAATAAGGAATGCAATAAAGAGCTTCAAAGGATTTATACTAATTTGTCCTTTTTTAATTAAGCAACTTCAATAAAATAAAAGGCATCTATTTTTAAAATCTCAGGATTTCAGGACCGTAGATTACATCAGAAAATCAAAACCAACTGCTCAGAATTCCTGTCAAAATGGAGGTGTAGGCAGACATGCTATGCCTCCTCATGCAACCACCAGAAGAATTACAACCAACTTCAAAACAAATAACACCCAAAACTGCTAGAAAACGGAACAGTATAGAAGTCCGAAAAACAAGGATTTCAAGTCACGTTCATCCAGACAGGTAGGAGGACCAGAGAGGCAAGAAGATTCAGTTTGGTGGGGACAGGTGGCCAGGGCAGAACAGGGGGCTTCACATTCACGTGTGGTGGATAAAAATCAGGAGGGCTACCTTGAGAGTGAGCAGTTGCAGCCTTAGGCCAACCCGCACATCCCAAGACTCTAGCTCTGGGAAGATAAAGTCCCAGAAAGTCAGGCTGTAAAAACCAGTAGAGGATGAGGTGGCTGAAGAAACTGCTGGTTTCTCAGAAGAGTCCATTAAAGGACCCACACAGACTCAGAACATAGGCAAGCCCACCCACTCTGGCATTCACTGGGGCAATAACTGGAAGGTTTCCATTAACATATGGGAAGTAGGTAACGTGACTGGAAATGGGGCGAGTGCCAAGCAAATCTCCAGAAGCCAATGAGTGTCATGTCCCCTCTCTGAGACCTTTCAATACACAGAAACACAAAGCAGTGAAGCAGGTTGCTTCACCCTGGCAATTACCTAAGTCTTCACCCCATACAATTTAAAGGTGCCTTTTCTACAATAGGCCACACTACTAGACAGGGAGTCAAAGCAGCTCTATCTAATGTACAGAAACAAATACAGGACAGCTGCCAAATTGAAGAGACAGAGTAGCATGGCCCAAATGAAAGAACGTAATAAAACCTCCCAAAAAGAACTAACTGAAACAGAAATAGCCAACCTATCAGAAACAGAGTTCAAAACATCAGTGATCAGGATACTCACAGGACTCACTGAGTATGGCAACAACATAAAGGAAGAAGTAAAAGTTACACTAGGTGAAATAAAGAAAATTCCAGAGGGAACCAACAGTGAAGGGAAGGAAACTGGGATTCAAATCAACAATTTGGAACATAAGGAGGAAATAAACATTAACCAGAACAGAAAGAAGAAACAAGAATTCAAAAAATGAGGGTAGTATAAGGAGACTCTGGGCCATCTCCAAAAGTGCTAACATCCAAGTCATAGGGATGTCAGAAAAAGAGGAAGAAAATCAAAAAATTGAAACTTATTTGAAAAAATAATGAAAGAAAACTTCCTTAATTTGGTTCAGGAAGTACACATACAGGTCCAGGGAGCACAAAGAATCTCAAAAAGTTGGACCCAAAGAGATCCATACTAAGACACATTGTAATTCAAATGCTGAAGGTTAAAGATAAAGAGAGAATCTTAAAAGAGTAAGAGAAAAGCAAAGAGTTACCTACAAAGGAGTTTCCATAAAACTATCAGTTGACTTCTTAAAAGAAACCTTACAGGCAAGAAGGAACTGGAAAGAAGTATTCTAAATGGTGAAAAGCAAGAACCAACAGTCTAGATTACTTTATCCAGAAAAGCTATCATTTAGAATGGAAGGGGCAGATAAAGTGCTTGCCAGACAGAGTAAAGCTAAAGGAATTCATCATCACCAAGCCATTATTACATGAAATGTGAAAGGCACTTATTGAGAGTTCCAGCCAAGATGGAGGTGTAGGTAGAAACCCCTCACTTCCTTGGACAACCAAAAGGAGGATAATGACCAATCTAAAATCAATAAACAATCAGAAATGCCAGAAAATCAAACTGCATGGAATTCCAACAACCACACAATTAAAGAAACAGTCAAACAGAACAATCAGACTGGTAAGGCTGTGGATGGAGAAAAACCACAGCTAGACGGTGGGCTATGCAGGCGGGGCTGGCTGGGATGAGGTGGCAGGCTGCATGGGAGGGGCTGACTTAAGGGGAAACTGAGACTCAGATCTGGCTGTAGACTATGGCAGCTGCCAGCATGGGATAAACGACCAGTCTCACAGGAGAGTTCCTTGAAAAGTAGGCTAGAGAGAGCAGGTGAGCTGCATTGCTCCCTCTTTGGCCCACCCCCTCCCCTCCCCCCCCGCCCATAGGCAAGGACACAGTGCAGCATGGAGGGTTGCACTGCTCTGGTGAAAAATTAAGGCCTTGCCCCCTTATAACTTAACAGGGGCCCTGAACAAAGATATAGGGCCAAAATGAAAGAACAGAGCAAAACCTCAGAAAGAAGCTAAGTGATGAGGAGATAGCCAACCTACCTGATGGAGAATTTAAAGCCCGGGTATTTAAAATGCTTACAGAACTGATTGAGCTTGGTCTAAAAATGAAAGAACAAATGAAAGATACCCAAAATTAAATGAAGCAAAATATTCAGGGAATCAATAGTGACAGGAAAGAAACCAGGACTCAAATCAACAGTTTGGAACAAAATGAAGAAATAAACATCCAACCGGAACAGAATTAAGACATAAGAATTCAAAAAAACTGAAGAGAAACTTTTGAACCTCTGGGACAACTTGAAATGTTCCAATATCCAAATTACAGGGGTGCCAGAAGGAGAAGAACAGCAGCAAGAAATTGAAAACTCATTTGAACAAATAATGAGGGAAAACTTCCCCAATCTGGTGAAGGAAATAGACTTTCAGGAAGCTCAGAGAAGTTAGACCCAAACAGGAACACACCAAGGCACATCATCATTAAGTTACCCAAGATTAAAGACAGAGAATCTTAAAAGCAGCAAGAGGAAAAGAGAGAGGTACCTACAAAGGAGTCCCCATCAGACTGTCAGCTGATTTCTCAAAAGAAACTTTGCAGGCAAGAAGAGGCTGGAAAGAAGTATTCCAAGTCATGAAAGGCAAGGATCTGCATCCAAGATTACTCTATCCAGCAAAGCTATCATTTAGAATGGAAGAGCAGATGAAGTGCTTCCCAGATGAGGACAAGTTAAAGGAGTCATCATCACCAATACCTTATTATATGAAATGGTAAAAGGATTTATCTAAGAAAAGGAAGATAAAAATATGAGTAGTGCAATGACAACAAACTCACAACTATCAACAAGTGAACCTAAAAAAATAAAAGAAATAAAAACAATGAAAACAAAAATAAGCAAACCACCAGAACAGGAACAGAATCAGAGAAATGGACATCACATCAAGGGATTGCAGTGGGGAAGGGAAGGGAGGAGAAATGGAGCGAAAGGTACAGGGAAGAAGAAGCATAATTAGTAGGCATTAAATAGATGGGGAGAGGTCAAAAATGGTATAGGAAACCGAGAACTCAAAGAACTTATATGTACAACCCATGGACATGAACTAAGGGAAGAGGAATGCTGGAGGGCTGGGAGGTTCTGGGTGGAGGGGGGATAAAAAAAGGCACTTATTTTAGAAAAAGAAGATCAAAACTATGCACATTAAAATTAGAACAAACTCACAACTATCAGCAGCTGAATCAGAAAGACAAACAAACTAAGCAAAGGACAAGACAGGAACAGAATCACAGGTATGGAGATTTTATAGGGTTATCAGCTGGGAGGAGGAAAGGGGAAAAGGTGGGAAAAGGTGGGCAAAGATGCAGGGATTAAGAAGCATAACTGCTGAATACAAAATAGACAGGTAGATGTTAAGAATAGTATAGAAAATAGGGAAACCAAAGAACTTAAATGCATGACCCATGGACGTGAACTAAGGGAGGGGATTGCTGAAGGGAAGGCAGGTACTGGTTGGAGGGAGCAAAGCGAGAAAAAGCGGACAACTGTAATAGTGTAATCAATAAAATACACTTTTAAAAAAAGCCGAAGAGAGAGTCTCATAAAATTTCCAAATACAGATTGACATATCAACATGAAGTATTAGCCTGATCTATATTTAGGAAGAAATATATCTGAATTCTTTTGTTTAAATCTAGTGATGTCAAACTTAGCACAATGTGGTCTTTTATTCCCCTTCAGTTAACAATTACTAAAAAGAAATAAAGATTCATTTTTTTCCTTAAAAAATTAAATTAAGTTAAATTTAAAAAAGCCCAAGTGCTGATCTCTGCTATCAGGGAAGGAGCAAATTCATGGGTGGAAAAATTTGTTTTTTATTTGGTCTGTTTTTTAATTAATTTTTGTCTTTCCACCCTTTATTGCTTCATTTTTTTATTCTAATGAGAGAGAGAAATATATTGTGGTTGAGTTTGAGAGAGACAGCATATTAAATTCGTGGCTAAAGTTAAGTTTTTTGATTGTCTTTTTTATGTTTTCTCTCCTGGTTGACTATTAGACTACAAACCAATCAATTATTCTGGTATTAAAAATAAAAAAACATAAGAACAGATATTTTAAATGGTTTTGTTCTAAATTGGAAAATTAAGTGTTCTGAAAGCCACATCTGAAAGATTGGTCAAAGATTTGGTTTTCAAGGAGGCCTGAGCTACTTACTGAGTGGCAGCTGGGGAAAATTGTAGGTGGTACTAAAGAGAGGATCTTCACTAGGCCCACAGAGATGTGAAGCTTCTACCTTCAGAGCCTTCCTGAAGAAAGCTTGCTAAAATTTAAGGAAATTAAAGAGCGAGATAAGATCTAAGGAACTGAATAGGGATATTAAGCACAAAAAAGTTTGGCATATGACAAACTGGTGCAAAGATTGGTTTGTAAATCATCCATAAATTCAACTTTCTCAGCAGCCTGCATCCTATGGGCCTTAAGTATATTTTTTAAATTTTTATTTGTTGACTTGTATATATAGAGAGAGATGAAGGGAGAGAGAAAGAAACATGGATGTGTTTTTCCACCTATTCATGCATTCATTGGTTTAGTCTATGCATGTGCCCGGACCGGAAAGCAAACCCATGACCTTGGCATATCAGAGTGGCATGCTACTCAACTGTGCTACCTGGCCAGGGCCCTAAATGTATTTTTTAAAGAACAGAGTCAATAAACATGGGTGCTCTTTTATTACTATGTGAAAGACTTTGTCATATTTAAATGTGTTTCCTTTAGTGCCTATAGTGTTTTTTAAATAGGTACTCATTCAATACTTGTTTAATTTAATTTAATTTAATTTAACTATGAGTAGAAAGTCCTCGTAGCCATGGATGAAGTCAGGGATATTATTTTCTTTTCTGCTTTAATTTAGAATTAAATTGACATTTTACTTTCTTGGAGGATGGGTTTACTTCAAATGTTTGGCAAAGATGTTTATTTAACCAGCTAAATACATAGTATATAAAATAATAATAAACTGTTGTAGAAGGCTCTGCCTGGTTCTAGGAATTGTATCTCTATCCCTTGTGGCTAAGGGCAAGGGACGACCTTTGGAATGCGAGCCGAAGGAGACAAAGCTTGTCTCTGGTAGCAAACGCTGCCTCAGTTTCCTCTCCCTGCCCCCAAAGCTAGGTTGAAAGTCAATGATGGGTACGACCCCTCACAGATGAGGGGCAACCTAAGCCAGACTCAATCACTTGGGAGGCCTTCATGGAAGGACTCAGAGGGGTTGCAACAAAGAGGGAGCAATGGACTCTCACCCCCCAACTTGGAGATAGCCCGAGTCCCCACGTCCTCTGGGAGAAGCGCTTCCTAGCTCTAATCCCCTTAAGCCTGAATACCTGTTGGGCAGCGATGCAGCTCCTTGCCTTGGCTAGAGTGTGTCCTGGGGAAAAAATTGGCATCACAAAGACTTCCTGATAAACCTGTGATATCTGCTCTGCTAAGAGTGCTTTAACTCATACCTTAAGGGTTCGAGCAAGAAACCCTAAAATTCTTCCTGACAGACTCTGACTAGGACTAAACCCTCAGATTTCTTTGAAATGTTATCTACTGTTTAATCCTTGCCACCCTGTATTCCTGTGTATTACAACCCAATAAAAGCCCCTAGAGGAGGGAGCTCAACATTTTTTTCCTCTGGGAAAATGGCCACTGCTCCTCCCCAAGCAGATCACATCATGTCTCAGTCATGATTACTCTCATTCATGGCACATGGGGGTACTTGCTAGAAAAGTCACCCCCTCAGTAAATCTTTTCAAATATAAATGTTTAATATTACATTTTTGGCTTATTTAATTTTATTTAACTAATTTTATTAGGTTAATTTTGATTGATACTAATATAATACTATTCATATAGTAAAAGGGAAACTTTAGTATCAGATACAATTTTATAAGCCTTAAAATGATTGTGATAGCATTGTTTATTTACTCAGAAACAGAATTGTGTTCTGGATAAATCTTGGATACCTAAGAAAAAAATATTGTATGCTGCTAATGTATTAGTGTTTTTTTTTTAGTCTTTTACATGGATATAAACACATGCTTTTATGGTCAATTAATATTTGACAAAGGAGGCAAGAGTGTACAATGGGATAAAGAAATTATCTTTAATAAATGGTGTTGGGAGAATTGAACACATACATGCAAAAAAGAAAAATGAAACTAGACCACCAACTTACACTATACATAAGAATAAACTCAACATGGATTAAAGGCTTAAATGTAAGTAGTGACACAATAAAAATTCTAGAAGAAAACACAGGCAGTAAGATTTTGGACATTTCTTGTAGTGATATTTTTGCAGATGTATCTTCTCAGGCAAGGGAAATAAAGGGGAAAATAAGCAAATAGGACTATATCAAACTAAAAAGCTTTTTTCGCAGCAAAGGAAACCATTAATGAAATGAAAAAGGAACCCACTGAGTGAGCAACCATATTTGCCAATGATACATCTGATAAGAAGTTAATTTCCAAACTATATATAAAAAAACGTATACTACTTAACACCAAGAAAACAAACAACCCAGTGAAAAATGGGCAAAGGACTTGAATAGGCATTTCTCTAAAGATGACATACAGATGACCAATATACATATGAAAAGGTGTTCCACATCACTAATCATCAGAGAAATGCAAATTAAAACTACAATGAGATGTCACCTCATGCCTCTGATCAATAGCTCCACAAATAACAAGTACTGGGGAGAATGTGAATAAAAGGGAATCCCTATGTACTACGAAAACTGGTGCAGACACTGAAAATTTTGAGGATTTTTTTTTCTCAAAAAATTAAAAATGGAACTGCCTTTTGACCCAGCCAATCTCACCTATAAAAATATATTTGAAGAAATCAGAAACACTGATTGAAAAAAATGTGTGCACAGCTATGTTCATTGCAGTGTTATTTATAATAGCCAAGATCTGGAAACAGACCAAGTGCTCATCTGTAGATGAGGGGATAAAAAAAATGTGGTACATTTACACAATGGAATACTATTTGGCCATGAAAAAGAAGAATCTCTTACTTTTTAGGACAACATAGATGGATCTGGAGATTATTATAGGAAGTGAAATAAGCCAGTCAGAGAAAGACACATACCATATGATCTCACTTATATGTGGAATGTAATGTACAAAATAAACTGATGAACAAAATAGAAACAGAGCAGTGAACAGACTGACATCTGTCAGGAGGCAGGGGTTTGTGTGCAGAGGAGGTTTTATTGAGGTGTACACTTGAAACTTGAATGGTTTTGTCAGCCTATGTCATGCCAATAAATTCAATAAAGAGAAATCATGAAAAAACCAAAACATGTCATTATTGGCATGCCTCGGTTTTACTTTTATTTCTCTTTTTCCATCACCTAGTCTGGTGCACAAAATGTCATTTATCAGGTGGCTATCACACAACTAAACTATTGTATTGGAACATAGTAATATCAAAAACCTAGTATAAAAACAAACATCATACAAAAATGGAAAGATATTATAAAAAATTATAAGGCATCTCTCACTTATGACTGAATTATTTGCTGAAGGCTTAAGTAATATATATATATATATATATAGAGAGAGAGAGAGACTATTCTTGAACAACCTATTATATTTCATTATTCAGAAAGGTGGGCATTAACTAAGAAAAAAGTTGCGTTTGGTTTACATTCTTCCTTGGGGCACACTTTACCATTCCATCTCCAGCAATGTTAAGTGTTTAATGCACATCATAATTTTCTTTATAGATAAAACACTCTCAACTGAATTTAAAGTTCATTGATGTCATCAGGGTGTAGCAATATATGAAAATATAATCTTTTTTGAAATAAACACTCAACATTTCTTTGTTTTTCTTCTCTTTTGTTTACTTTATTAGAAGAGGTCAATTGACACATAATGCTCTTCTGCTATGCCCCCTCAAGATTGAGTGCAGAATTCCCCTTTTTTGGCTAAAAAACAGAAAAACAATGTTGTTTCTGATAAAAAGATGCCCCCCCCCCACTAATGAAAGGGAGAGTGAGAGAAACAGAAACAGGCCAGTGAGACTACTTTTACTGTGGTTTGATCTATTTGTTCCTTTCCTTTTGTTTTACCTTTTTATTGCTGATGTTTTTGCAGATGTGTCCATTGCCCCCCCGCCAACCACCACCTACTTCCTACTCCCTCTGGCCATCACTATACGGTTGTCTGTGTCCATGGGGTTTATGCATATACATATATATATACATATATATATATATACATATATACACATATATACACATATATATACATATATATACATGTATATATATATGTATATATGTGTGTATATATACATATATATACACACAGATGTTCTTTGCATAACCCCTTCACCTGTTTTCATCTTTCCTTTCATTTTCTCTATACCAGACTAATTTGGGAGTGGAACAGAAAGAAAGATGGGATCCAACAGATTAGAAACCATGGAGCTAAGACACCAGATGTAGTGCAGGGTGCCACGGAGGAGGTTTTGCTCCAGTGCCTCAGAGGCATTCTAGTTCAGTGGCAGTGGCAGTGCTCAGGAGTACTGGAACTCCGTATTTCCATATAGCCTGCACTCACCAGCAGACTGCTCTCACACCAACAATGGTAGGAGAGATATTAAATCCACATTACCAGATTTCCTTCTCTCTGCTCCCATTATCTGTGAAGATGCTTTCCAGCAACACACCTCAGGGTACCTGTAAGAACAAAGCACAAACTCCTTTCCAAGCTCTTGTTTCTGCATAAAATGGTTGTTGTTTGAGTTATATGTGTAATATAAAATCCACTTGTGAGACCTTGATCGTAATTAATTACATCGAGATAAACTCACCAAACCAGTTATAGTTCCAGCTAAATGTGAGAACTGCCACCAGTGGGTGGTAATCAAGTGTCTCAATTAACTAAACTCTTTTGTTAGTATGAATGGCCCATGCACACATGTACTGTGGGTCATTTAAATTCAGGTCATATCTCAAATGAGTGAGCTCCATTTCTGGCTCTCTATCTAGACTTCTTTACATCCCACTCTTGGATCCGATCTGACCTCATTGCCCATGTTGCTTAGAAGGAGATGATATCAAAATACTTGAATTCTTAATGCCAGCAGTGGCAAGCCAAGTTTTCATCAAGATGGCATCACTCTTTTTCTGACTCTTCTGCCTTCCTCTTCCCAATGAAAAGGCTTTTCTAATTGCTTTAGGCCCATCTGGATAATCCAGAATAAGCTCTTTATTTTAAGATCAGGTGATTAGCAACCTTAATTTTATCTGTAACCTTAATTTCTCTTTACCATGTAACACAACACATTTACAATGTTCTAGAAATTAAGATGTTGACATCTTGGAGAACCAGTATTGTGCTTACTATGGAAGGCTGTTTATGACAACAGGTGATATTTCAGATTCATAAGAGGAGCTGTCATTTGTATGGTACATAGATGACCAGCGTCAATCCTGCAAAAACCTGGTAGCATAAGACAGCAGGACTAATTCTAGAGTCAACCATGCTATTTTGAGTGTGACTTCTAACAGTTGTTACACATGGTAGCTCCAGGGCTGGATTATGTGTGAACTTCAGGGAGACAGTCTACAGGAACATAGCTGGAGAGAGTCAGGGAAAAATACTTTCTCATTACTAAATAGAAAATATCATTGCTACCAATATTATTTCTGTTATCCTTTTTTTAAATTTTTTTTAAATTTTTTTAAAGATTTCATTTATTTATTTATATTTAGAGGGGAAGGAGAGAGGGAGAGAAACATCAGTGTATGGTTGCCTTTCGTGCGTCCCCTGCTGGTAGTTGGCCTGCAAGGAACCAGCCTGCAACCCAGGCATGTGCCCTGACTGGGAATCGAACCGCGATCCTCTGGTTCGCAGGCCCGCGCTCAATCCACTGAGCTACACCAGCCAGGGCTTCTGTTATCCTTTTTTGCTGAACAGATGCACACCATTGCTTTCTTATGCTTTTGCCTTTCCCTTGGGGCTTATCCTATTCCTTTCAGAGGTATAGCTCAGAATCCAAGTGATCTAGGCCACTACTTGATTTAAAATGGAGGAGGTTGAAGGATAAAGAAGGAGACTGAGATGTGGATCAGAGCAATGATTCTTAATGAAATGCTCTGTGCACTGGCAGGTATGGTTCAGTTGGTTGGAACTGTTCCAACATCCAACATCCAACATCCTATACACCAAAACACCGTGGGTTCTATTCCCAGTAGGGGAACCGTGGTTGAGGGTTCAATCCCAGGTCCAGGTGGGTACAATGCTAGTTCTGGGCATGCAGATTAGGCAACCAATTGATCTCTCCCTTGTCTCTCTCAAAGCAATAAAAAGAAATCCTCAGCGAGGATTAAAAAGAAATGCTATATTCTCTTAGAAAAATGTTTTGAGAATGGAATGAGAATTTTTGTTTGTCACAACAATTAGTAGATAATTCTTCTGACTTTTTTTTTTTTGGTGTGGCTCAAAATCAGAAATTAGGAAATCTGTGGTGCCCAGAGCAGAAAAAAAAAGTAGACATTATAAACCCCATTTACATACTGAGAAACTGTTTCTCAGAGATAAATGACCTCTCCACAATTCAAACGGGGTAATTCTGGTCTCCCGTCTGACCTACCAGAGCTCCTATTCTAGGACTCAGCCACAATTTTCAGGCACAAATCCTATTTATTTTTTTCTGAGATAATTTCTTCATTTTGATATATTTTATGTAAAACCTTTTATGTTCATTTTCACCAATATAGATAGCTAGCGGTGACATGCTAGTCTTCCATTTTTTCTAATTAATTGTGCCACATATCAATAAAATATTTCATTTTTATATGTGTATTAAAAATCATAAATAACTAAAGCAAAAAGTCTCTCTGATTTAAAACAAAAGTTGGTTTCTAAAGGCAGTACTAAGGATTCACTATATAGCAGATATGACATTGATAAAATTTTCACATGAATTTTTGCCTTTAATTCTTGGAGAAAAAAATTTATCACTTTACCTCCTAAATCTTTGGAGGATGATCATCTGAGTAGAAATATTCTGCAATATTTCACACACATGTGCTCTTACACTCAGGACTATTTTATATATACTATAAATGGACACTTCTTTCTAATATTTCTATTTAAAAATATACCATAACTCAATTTTCACCTTTACCCTTACTCTCACAATTTAAAATGCTGTATGTTTATCACAACATGATGTCATTCTGATAAACATCAACATTTTCCACATTATAGAATTTAGGTTTCCCTAATACAACAATATCTATGATTTAAAATTATTCTATTTACTTCCCTTTTGAAAATGACCTGATATTAAAACTTAAAGTTCTGTAGCATTTTTAAGGCTAACATAGTTTTACACAATCACAGAATCACTTCAGTACTTTAGTTAAGGCGAGAGAGAAATGCGATATAAGAGAAACTACGTAAGTGACCAGTGCTCCGATAGGCAAAAGAAGCGTTTCCCCTGAGTGACCTCTAAGAACATGTATTCCCTCCCTCCTTTTCTTCCTTCCCTCCCTTTCCTCCTTTCATCCACCTTTCCTTTCTTATTTTCCTCATTCCTTGCCTTCTCTTTTTTGTCCCTTTTGAAGAGTAGTTAACAAGATGGATGTTTAATGCTCACGGCACTCTGGGATTCACGCCCAAGAAGAAAGACATATTCGTATCTACCTGTGCACTAGGACATTTCCAGTTGATTTTCTTTTTTTGATCCTCCCCCCACCCCGATCTCTTTGCAATTTTATTTGCTCTGTTGGTGACAAGCCAGTCTCACTTCCACTGGCAGCACTGTAAATGGGGTTCATACTTGCTCCTAAATGTTCTACAGTGACCTTCATGCTTAGAACATTTTCATGTTCTCTAAAATTGTCTTCGTTTCTGGATTAAAGGAGTCTCCATGTTTACACCCCCTGCATTTGATGCTTTTGATGATATGTTTCTAAATTTGTCCTCTTGGATTTTGTTCTATCTCTTGCAGCCTGAGAGCTGAAAGAATGTTTCTTTTATTTCTGATACAAATGCAAACCAAAAATCTAAATGCTGGTTAGCGTGGAATGCCAGGCCACAGTAGGTCTGTGTTTAATAATTCCATCTTCATACTGAGATTTTCTCATTCTTCGTTTTACTTATACCTTTGCAATTGACTTTTATTAAGACATTAAACATCCACAAAATCTTTGTTAGAAACGCATTTATTCTTTTACAAAGTAAAAACAATACTCAACAAATCTATGTTGCTGCAGTTTAGTATCATTGTAATGCACAGTGTTTCATGCACTGCACCAATGTTCAGTCATGACGAATTTTCTTCTCACAGAGCCCTATTTAATGTCTTAGGTGAAACATTAAAAGTTTCATTAAAATACCTTCAGAAATGTAAAGAAACACATTCCTAGCACAGGAGGAATACACATTCTTCCTCCTCACACATATATGTTACCATGGTACACCTACTGTGCAAAGCCACATACCTCCTATGGGGGCTGTGGAGAGGAAGAGCAGATGGGAGCAAAGCCTAATAACCTGCCTGTTTCTAATTACCCCTTTCCAGAACCTAAAATATGAATAAAAATAGCCAGCACTTATTGAATGATGACAATATACTCTTATCATGTATCATGGTAAACTTTTTATGTATGCTAACCACTTATTCTTCATAAAATCTTAAGAAATTAGTATTTTATCTGAACTTTACAATTAATAAACTTACTACAATTAATAAGCATTAGTGGTCTCACAGACTGATTGTCCAAGGTATACTAAATTCTAAATATCTAATTTTATTGAAACTCAAGTTGGTTTGAACCCAAAGTCTGTTTTAAATAGGCTCTATTTCTTCAACTTTATAAAATCACATCTATGTACATTAGCATCATCTTCCAAGTACTAGGTGTCATCTCTAAATACTAAGAAATATTCTCTCCAGATCCCAGTAGAATTTCGGAGTCCCTAATTGAAATAATCAGTGATTATCATTAGACCGCTATCTCTTGGCTAGTCATAGTTGTAATATAAGGGTTATATCTTCTGGTTATTTGTAACTCAGCACTCAAAAATCATGCATATCTTCTATGTGATTTGAATCAAAACTTGTTTCAAGAATATAGCACCTTGTCTAGCACTTTCTAGAATTCACATTTACCGCAGTCTCGTTCCTAAGCTTCAGTTCCCAAGCCTGGTCTTTCTGTACAAGGACATATCCTTCCAATCCCACTAAACCACCTTCCTGGACCATGGCCTAACCCTGGCTCTCTGACTTCCATGAGTTTTCTCACGTGGGTCCTCTTATTCTTACTTTGCTTATATAATTGGGCCCCCTTAGACTAGCTTCAAAAAACAAATGGATCTTTCAAACGTTGGATATCTAGCCCTTCCAGTGAGGTCTATATCTAACACTTAAGTTTTGCAAATATTTGTTCTGTTATATTCCAGGAACTAGCTAGGTGTTAAGGATGTAATGGGAAACAAGGCAACAAACAGCTGTTCCCTCGTGGGGAAAATAGTCTAGTGAGAAAGCAAAATGGAAACATATAAAAGGAAAAAAATAAACTTATTAGAAGTTGACATAAATGCAACTGAAGATTAAACAAGCAGGGTGTTCTGATAGGGGAAATTGTGGTTAGGTGAGTATTGACTCAATAATGTGGTTAGGAACGGCCTTTCTTAGGAAGTAGAATTTAAATTGGAACATAAAATTATCTGAACTATATGTGAGGAATGAAAGAAATAATATTGCAAAGAGAATAAAATAACCTCTATGCCTAAGAATATGTGGGTAGCAAAGAACTGAATGTGTTCTGGGAACTGACAGGAGGCCGGTAGAGTGCAAAGGTGGATGGAATTAGATGAGGTTGGAAAGGAAGGGAAACCCTGATAGGTAAATACCATGATTTTAAAAAAAGATTTTTTTTTTCAGCAAGGTATAGACAGAAGCTGGTTCAGGTTTAAGAAGATTTTTGTAGCTGTTTCATTAAAAAGAGATTGGAAATGATAAACACAGATATAAAGTGACCCTTAGAAAGCTGGCTGTTCCAGCTTTGTAGGCAATGAAATTTGGTTCCTTGGGTTTGGGTGATGGAGACAAGTGGAGTACACTATAAATATGTTTGTATGACAAAAATTTATAAAGTTCAAGCCCTGGCTGGTGTAGCTCAGTGGATTGAGCGCAGGCCTGCGAACCAGAGGATCGCGGTTCGATTCCCAGTCAGGGCACATGTCTGGGTTGCAGGCCGGTTCCCTGCAGGTCAACTCCCAGCAGGGGACGCACGAAAGGCAACCATACATTGATGTTTCTCTCCCTCTCTCCTTCCCCTCTAAAGATAAATAAATAAATAAAATCTTTAAAAAAATTTATAAAGTTCAGTGAGGGTGAGGTAGTAAGAGAAAAAGGTGATAAATATCACGATTTCTTACTTGAATAACCAGGAGGGATGGACTTGGGAAGTAAAATAAATGGTTCAAATTTAGACAAATGCAGTTTGGGGTGTGTGTGAAACTTCCAGGTAAAAATGTCAGTTAACACATTTATACATGAGTTTGTACCTCAGAGGAGAAGTCTAGGGGGTAGGTAGAAATTTGAGAAGTCTGGCACATTCCATGAAAATGAATGACAACCTAAGATTATAAAAAGGGAAGAAAAGAGGACATGAGATGGACTTCTAATTAATTCCAACATTCGAAATAGAGGAGAAACTACTAAAGAAAATGCAGAAGTGGCCAGAGAAGTGGAAGAAAATCCAATAGTGTTTCTGAAGCCAGATGTGGGTGGAGAGATAGGATCACTGGAGTGAATGCTGTTGAGAACAGAGTAAAATGATGATGCTATTAATTTCCAGTTCTGATAACCTCACTATGCCAATACTGGATCAATAGTCAAGTTTTTTAATATAACTCTACAAATAATCCTGATTGCTTCCAGATTTTAGAGAGATTTGCATGGAGCAGAGGGAGTTACTAAATGAAATATGTGATTATAAGGCAGAACTATTGGATCTGAAGTGTTTCTAAGCTTTGAAGGTAACATACAGGGTGGGGCAAAAGTAGGTTTACAGTTGTTTGTATGGGAAATAATACAATAATCAATACATAGTATCATAAGAATAAATGTTTGTGTATTCACAACTGTAAACCTACTTTTGCCCTACCCTGTATTCTCAAATGCTTTTCCTGACAGGCTCCCTGCTTTTTTCATTTTAAAAAATTAATATAGGGTCATATTAAAAATACTTTTTTGTCTTAAAACAGTGTTTCTACCATATCAATTCTGGCAACTTCTCTAGATTTTGTAAGTTTTGTTAAATTTTGGCATCTTGATTATCCCTTAACTAGAGATAGAGTCCTTTTTCACTCTTTTGCTTTTCCACCATGTTTAACTGCCATCAGGAATAATTGTTCAAAAGATTTGAGATTGTCATAACATCTGAGTTTTTATTTGCATTTGCTGCTTTGTTGGGCTGGGATACCTCCCAACTGAAAATTCTATTCTTTGTTATAATAATAATTATCATTAAATCTGTTATTTGATATTATGCATAATAGTTCAGCAAAAATCATATAATCATTTTATAAAATAGACATGATCTTGAAATTCACATTATAAAATTAAAAGCATATAAAACTTTAACATCTTTCCATTTAAGTTATACTTTATAAAATAAATCACAATAACAGAAAAACTTCGGTGAAATAAGGGTTGAAGAATATTCTCACCTTCAGGACAGTTCACTCTTTAAACTGTCCCACTAGTTCTATTGACATTTCCCGTGTTCTCTCTGTCTGTGAACTCCACAAAGCTAGGAGTCATAGCTGCTATTTTCAGCAACAGCACCACGTCTGTTACATAGAAGCCTCTCAATAAACATTTGAGAATAAGTGAGTTAGAAATTAAATGTAAAACTTGCTCCTCTAATTCTAATATTTGATTTAATGCGTAATTTTACTCTACTTGTCTATCTGCCCCATGAAGCAGGTAGTGTTAAGTCATCCTTAGAATACAGAAATTTTCTTGTTAATAAAGTTGTATTTTCACACGCCAAAGAAAGAAAAGAAGGAAAGAATGAAGAGAGGGAAGGAGGCAAGAATGGAAGAAGAAAAAATTCTCAGAACTTACTCTCTTCCCTTCATTTTTCCAGATATTCAAACACATTTCCCCGGCACGTGCACCAGAATGGCTAACACCAGTGTCCGTGCGATTGCGAAGAAACTGGATGGCTGATCTGTTCCTGGTGGGAATGTCAAACGGTACTGCCATACTGGAGAACAACTGGCCATTTCTCATACAATTAGGTGTGTTAAGTATTACATGATGCAGCAATTTCACTTTTGAGCTTTTATCCCAGAAAAATAGAAACTAATGTTCACATAAAAGTCTATATACAAATGTTCACCACAGCTGTATTCATAATAGCTAAAATCTAGAAATGCCAGAGGCTCCTCCATAGACAGATGTTTAAACAACTATGTCACATCCACACATGAAAGACCACTCATCGACAAAAAGAAACACCCAGCCACTTGGGTGAATCAACAGGGAATCATGCTCTGTTGAAAAGGACAATCCTAAAAGGTGGTATACTGTGCAATCTACATACATAATTTAAAAAAGCAACAATAAATGTGGTCTTCTCTCACTACCATTATAAACTAGGAGGGGGTTTTAAAAACCAAGTCAAGGCATAACTCCAAATTTTAAAAAAAGAATAAGGTGTTATAGGATTCTCACTATATTGTTCCCACCTCCTTCATTTTTATCAGCCCAACACTAATCCATGTATACACTTTTGTATGTTGCTGATTGGGAATAATACGTTACCTAGAAATTCCAAAATCTAGCAAACTATTTTCCTAAGACTGAAAATATTGAGAATATAGCTACCAAAATGATCTTAATCTTGGCTGTATCTTTCGCTGTGTACAGAGAGTGATGACTCTTTTCCTAAGTCTATTCTTTCCCCTCCTCTACGTACCCTCCCCTCCTCCTTTTTCTTTTTGTCTCCTTCCCCTCCTAACTCTTCTTCACTCCCCCACTCCTTCTCCTTGTTCCTCCTCTTCCTCTTCCTCTTCTCCTTTAGTAGTCAAAGCACTCGTTTGAGGCTGGGCAGAAAACTATGTGCACAGATAAGTGTGTCATATAACTAAACTTAAACACTGGGGTGGTAATGGGAATAGTGTGTGCAAACTTGGAAATAGCCTTAAACATAGACTTTTCATATTCTGTTACCCTAACCCCCTTCCTACTGATGAGAATGAAGACATCATGACGGACGTGGGAGATGCCGCTTTGGAGAAGGAGGTAAGAGCCAGGTTTTGGATGACGGATTGCTGAAATAGAGTGGGCTCAGGCCTGTGATGACAAAGAGTAGCCGTGCCCATTCAGATTCCCTGCATCTGGGTGACATCTACACTCTATACAAATCGTTTAAGACTCTGTCATTACTTACCAATCCACTTAAACCAAACAAACACTATAGGGTTCAAATGTTTTACTCTGAGTTCATTCAAAGTTAGGAGTATTACACTTCTGTTGTGCATTCCAAACAAAGGCAGCTAAGTAAAATAATCTCTATTATATATATATATATATATATATATATATACACACACATATTATGATATACATATATTAAAATGTTCTTTGTATACTGTAATTATATAATCATTATAATATTGCTATCCTTTACAATTATAACTTAAACTACATAAATTATCTACGCAATTGATTTTTTATCACCTTGAAAGCAAACAAAAGGCAGCAGGGAAAAATGTTAGATATGTCTTGCTATGTATCATACAATTTCCTGTTTTTTCAGGAGCTTTTTAGTGTAAGTGTAAGTATGGCATAATGCCCCTAAAGGGGTAGGGTAATTTACACCCCAAAGTAGAAGCTCAAGCTTGGGTTTTTAATAATAGGACTAAGACATGCACCTAAAGGGGCGTAACACACGATGGAACACAGACTGTGCCCTGAGAGTCGCACCACGGGAGTTTCCAGGGGGGATTTTTTTCTTTCTAACAGAAGCTGTGGGGGCTGAGGGACAGGTAAGCTCATCCCTGACAAGCCACTCAGGGCCCCCGGAGCTGTGAGGCAGGAGCACTCCTAGCAGAAGCAACCACAAGGGCCCTTTGGCAAAGATTAGATGAAGCTGTTCAGAAGATGAATAGGAAGATTTAAGCTCAGAGGGGGAAAACTGCCTAGGCAGCTATTCTGGGGGGGATGGAAGACGTTTAGAGAATTCCTTTAAGGGTAAAACTCTTGTGAATTCTGTGTATCTGCTTAACAAGTGATTATTCATTTGGGATGGCCTTAGAAGCTGATTTTTTTTTCATTAGTATGTCCAAAAGTAGAAGAGAGAGTGGTATTTGTACATAGCAGGGAGATTTTTCTTCCAGAAATGCTGTGACTCTGTATAAATTGAACACTGATCCATTAGCAGCTCCAGCAGAGGGGCTTTGCCAGGCAGGCACCACGGCCACCACTGGCAAAAAGCGTCACTACCTCTAGGTCACATCACTGTGACAGCATTTTCCAGGCCATTCCATAGACAGAGCTTGGGGAGCTGAGGATGAAAAGTTAGGGAAGGGTGTTCAGGAGCAGGTGAGAGGGGCAGCAGGGGCTGTGGGCCACAGCCTTGGTGCAACAGACTCAGTGTCTGCAAAAGGTCCCAGAGCTGAGCTCACCAATGCAGCACAGGGGGCAGCCGTGTGCCGGGAGTCATCTGGGGCCTTCAGGAAAGAAGTAAGTAAAGAAAGTGGGAAAAATGGAGGAGAACAGAGAAGACAATTTTGGGGTAGTGGCAGAAAAAATAATAAAAATACTACAGTGGAAGAAAATGCCAGAAAAGAAGAAACAACTGCTGAATAGAAGCTATGGACAAACAAGGAGACCCAAAAAGAACAAAATGTGGGTTATGTGTGTATACAAGGATAATATATATTTTGTTCTCCATTTCATTTTTAGTCTGTTACTAGGTTATGAAATAACAAATACTGAATGAATAATTTTTAGAGTGAATCAGGCAAAAATAAGTAGAATGAATATATGTAAAGACTTTGAAATAATGGCACTAATTATTTTCCATTTTATATAAAGACTTTTACAAACCTAATAACAATTTCATCTTTTGATTGGATGACCTCATTTACTTTAGAGAAATTTCCCAGCAACCATTGAAAGGCCCACATATTCATTACCTGCCCAAATCTCTAAGACCTACTCAGGGCTCCCTCCACCTGACTCCCTGTGTTTTAGCAGCTCAAACGTTTTTTAGTAGCTCAAACACAGCAGGTTCTGTCCTGCTTTGGAATAGTTTGGGATTTTTTAATTCCTTTCCTTCACAGAACTGGGTCTTTCTATTATTCCAGATCTAGATTTAAATGCCACCTCAATGAGGTGTTCCCAGATTTCTCTAACTGTGAATTCCCCTGAGACTGGTAGTGCTACCCCAATCAAGCTCTATTATAGTATTATAACAACTTCATGCTTATTTGACTGCTTGCTTGTTTACCATTGTTGTTCCCTACTCAGCTGTGAGATCCTAAATGGCCCTGAAACCATACAGTCTGTGCAGAAAGTACCCAGCCATGTACTATAAAAAATAGAGACATTTATTGAAGAAGATACACGAAACATTGCTCATAGGACCATGATGCCTCAGTCCCCTTCAAAGTAGAGGCCTTAGGACCTACACAGTTCTCTCAGTCACCATCAGCTGTCCCATCGTATTTTCCTGAATCTCATCAATGGTCTGAAATCTCTTCCCTTTTAAAGGGATTTTAGTTTTGGGGAAAAGCCAGAAGTCACAAGCCTCCAAATCTGGGCTGTAGCGGGGCTGAGTGACCTGGGTGATTTGATGTTTCACCAAAAACCTCTGCACAAAATGCAATGTGTGAGCAGTTGCATGGTCATGATGAAGCCGCCAATCATCAGTGGCCCATAACTACAGCCTTTTTTATTTTATTGCATCTATCAACTGATAAGGAACATTAAAGTAGTACTCCTTACTAATTGTTCAGCCTAGAGGGCTGTAATGGACAATACCTGTCCAATCAAAAAACACAGTTAACATGGTCTTGATCTTGCTGACTCTGCAGCACCTGCTTCAGGAGTAGAGAACCAGGTGACTTCTATTAGGACTAATTGGCCTTCATTGCCAGATTGTAGCTGTAGACCCACGATTCATCTCTGCCTATGACCTTCTTGAAGAGATCTAGTTCATTGGTGATGTTTTGAATCCAGTCATTAGCAACTGCAGCATGATGTTCCCTCTGCTCTAGTAGCAGACGCTACGGACAAATTTTACTGTGCCACGTATCATGCCAGGATCCTATGTCAAAGTCTCAGACACAGTAGTTTTGGGAGTCCCCAGATCGGTTTCTAGTTCTCACACTGTCAGTTGCCGATCTTTGTTGATTGCAGCCTGTACACATTCAACATCCTCAGGTGTCACTGCTTGTTGCAGGCCTTCCAGAATGTGGACCACTTTCACCAGATTCTTGACCATCTTGGAAGCTTTTATTTGTGCTGCATTCATGGCATTGTCTCAGAAGCTCTTCTGAAGCATTTGAATAGTTCCCACAAAGGAATAGCCAAGCTCAATGCAATATGTGATGCAGATTTGTTGTTGTATTCACTCATTTTGAAGGTGACAGTCACACAGTACACATGCACACTCACGTCCACCACCCCCACTGACCAGAACCGTCAAATCCTCATTGCTCAGGCATGAACACTCCAGTCCGTTGTCCTTGGCTGCTGGGTTACAGTGGTGTCACACAGAACATTCTCATTATATTAACAATGGTTGTTGGACTTTTTCCAAACATTATAAACTGGTATAAAAGGAACCCTCCTGAAATAGATGTTCTTAAGTAAATATAAGAGGCATTTGCCATCTATCTTTCAGTCATCCCCGCACTCTCATTAGGTATCACTGAGCCGTTAGTAATAACACCACATTTTTAGTAATTCTGTAATCACCACCTATCATATTCATTAAATTTTATTTTCACCATCTTTCATCAACAAATTTAGGGAATAATACACCATAAAGCAATGGAAACCTATGTAGTATTTTTCCTCCAAATTTGAACATGTAACAGATGTCAGAAAAGCAAGATAAACTATTCTAATGTTTTTATACTTCTCCCCACAACTTGGTCCTTATAACTAAAAATTTGGAGTATTTCTATTGATTTTTAACACTTTGTTTTTGCTTTTATATTTGCTTATGATGAAAGAAATTAGAATTGGTGTGAAAAGACAAATCTTACTGGTATGATTTCAACTGTTTGGATATTTGACTGTAGGAAAAATTCAATTTTCTGTTTTAGAAATATTTCCCGCCCCCAAATCTTGGAAAATTGGTTAATATAGGTATCTTTAACTATGAAGGAAATTTAAAAAGTAAATTTTACTTAAATTTGATTTTCTCATTTATTTCCTCTCCTTTAAGTCTCAGGAAACATGTACATGTGTGAGGTCGATGAACATGGCCCTTGCCCCTCCCTTCACTGAGGGCCGGTCAGGCGGCCACTGGCCAGAAGGAATGTGTATTGTTTTTGGTTCAGATTGTAACTCCCTCCTTATCTTCTTTTGGGAGCTGCTTCTTGTCCTATGACTGCTTCTTGACCCTTTCACACACTGAGGTAATGTGCTTTAGTGTCACACGTGGGCCACGTGCCTCCCTTTTCTGGGACCCCTTATAACGAGTCTGAGACTGGAGGAGGTGCGGGCTTCCTCGAACCCACCGGCCGCCACTGGTGCCCTCCCCTGTAATGTCAGTAATGAACAGCGTGTCCACTTCTGTCCGTCCTTCGAGTGTTTGTTGGTTTGTTCGTTTGTTTCTTGTTTTTGTTCTTGGAATATTACGAACACTTAGGCAGCTCCCCAGTTTGGGTTTGGAGCTCCTGGGCTACGGCATGTGAAAAGAAAATTACATTGAAAACAAAAGCACTTTTCAATAAATTGACATATTTGCCGAGCATGAATCACCTGCTTTATTTAATATTAAAGGTTTGAGTCAATAATTTAACCATCTTCAAAATGTTCACCTCTCATTTTCATAGTTTGGCTTTCTTTTATAAAGTCATAGCAAGTGTTCTGATTTTAGAGTATTCAATACTTTCCTATTTAAAAAATGCAGTTTCAAAGGAAAATTCGAAAAGCTCTAAAAGAATAAAGGGTACATAACAAATGGAAGTTCAGTCTAGAACTTTCATTCTTTGACTGCTCAGTGTAATAGACTTACATCACTTCACCTATGGAAATTCCCACGCGGAGTCCGGTGAGCTGGGAACTCTCCCCCTGCGTCACCTGGACAAAATGCCTTTGTGATGATGCGCTGCAATTGCCCCGCAAAGTGTTAAATGGCCTTTGGAACCTCTCATTCTGTACTTAGATGTGATTTCCACTGCATAGTGTGGCACTGTTTTTCAGAAGCTTTCCAGACTTTGATTTAATATCAACTGATTTAATTTTAAATATTGCTCCTAGAAAGACCATCTATGCATCTGCATTTATAAAGTGATACTACTTTTGACTTTCTGCTTTTATCTAGAGTACACCTTTTACCTAGAATACAGCATATATTGATTATAAAAGTATATTTAGATGTAGTTTGCACAAAGGTAACAGAAAAGACCTTCAGGCATTTTATAAAAACAGAGGCACAGAAAGAAGATACAAGGCTATGAAACGGTGTAATTTATTTGTCCTTGCTAATGAAACACATAACTGAAATTTACACAGTGATTAATATGTGCCAGCTACTTTTCTAAGCATTTCACATAACTGCTGACCCTCATTATAATCCAGTGAGGGAAGTGTTATTAGCGTGAACCAAAAAGAGCCCACATACTAAATCTGACAAGGGAAGGGAAGGCCTGCCTGGTAGCCTTTTGCAAACTCTGATTCGAAGTAACCACATAGGATAGTCTGAAATTCAAAACTTTGTAATAAAAAGCAGGTCACAGCAAGCAGGCACGTTTGGAGTGCAATCCTTGTCAACCTAGCCTCTCTATCGTCTTTTTATATCTACGGTAACACGTCTTTGGAATGTCAGGGTAATTTCCTTTTTCCAGACTCCTCAGGGCACAATCTCCCACCAGAGCAGGAGACCACAGAGGCATTCATTGTTAATGCATCATGTTAATTGTCAACTGTTAACTATCCCATACTCACCCACTCCAAGTAAAAGAAGTATGTGACTATTTCTTTTACTTTTTATCCAATCCCTGAAAATGCCACCCCACCCAAATCTGCTTTGCTTTCTCTCACCTCCCAAATCTATTACCAACAAATTTCATGTAACCCCTTTGTAGGAAGGTGCAGCCAGGGGGCCCCCAAAAGAAGGATTTGTAATGGGGTCCAGAACTCAGGGTGTCCAGGAAATATTAAAAATATGAGATGTCCTCACCCCCACAAGTCTGAGCTGGGGGGGATGGGATACATGGAACAGGGCCATTGAGAGCCGTTTTGCATATCAACAGTTTCGCAGATAACTTCTAGAATGGTCATTTAACATATCTACAACCTTGAACTGGTTTCGTAGATATGTTAAATAGCTGTGGCCATGCTTTGAGCCAAGGAGGAGGGAGTGACTTCCACCCAAGTTGTAACTGGGAGGCAACTCCCCAGCCCCCTTACAGGACCTGCCTGAGGGCTTGGAGGTGATTGGCTCCACACCCTGGGGCCACGGCTGCCCAGACTCACTGTGACAGCCCAGTAAAGCTGGGAGGACAGGGGAGCTCTGGCCGGTGTAGCCAATTGTGGGAGGAGTTGGAAATGGGGCTGCAGAGGAAGACTGGCACTGTGATTTAAACACGGACGCTGTAGCCATTCAAGAGAGAACCACACTTTTGGCCAGGACGGGGACTCCTGCAGCCGTGTGAGAGAAAATCACCATGTAGCTTTAGCAAAGAGAACCATGCGGCTTTGCCCAGAGTTGGGGGGACCATCCTCCACCTCCCCCGCAGCCATGAGAACAATCTTTATGCAGCCTTGGCAGAGAACCACCACACAGCTTTGGTAGAGAACCGCCACACAGCATTGGCAGAGAATGACCACACGGATTTCCATTTCTTTTCCTAAGATATGGTACCTTGGACTGGGCAAAGGGGGAAAGGACTGTGTGTGTTTGTGGGTGTTTTAAGGGACTCTGGGATTTTGATGAAGACATTAAGTCATTACTCTTAAGTCTGTAAAACTTGAATAAATAATTCCTTTCCTTTTCACCAATCTCTAACATGGAGTGCTGTAATTCTCTGGTGAAGGGAAAGGTGACCCTAGTAGAGGGGGACCCTAGGAGCAGGGAGGGAAAACTAGGTAACATTGTGGGACCCCCTTCCCTGGCGGCCAATCCAAGAAAACCATGGGAGACTGTTACTGAACAAGGGTCCGAGGGGGGGCAATACTTGGCCCACCGAGGGATGCCAAAAACTACTTCAGAAAACAGGGGTCCCTCCCAAGGACAGTATACTAATATATCTATTAGGCTCTTCTGTCCGCCTCCAATTGGAAAGACATCTCTCAATGCCAGAGATTTGTGAAAAGGAAACAAAATGTTTATTTTATGCTATTCAGTCCTAATGCCTTCCTTAAAATATTAAAGTCTTTAAGGGTATACACCTACACACACACACAGAGCACTCCCTTCTCCCACTGTCCCAACTCCGGGTACCGTAAATCAGGAAAAGAGCACACGTCCATTTTTCAGGTTGCTGGCACGTGAGCTGTGTTGCCTGTCCAGGCAGGATCTCCAAGTAATCCAAAGTCATGTGGCACCAGCCCCCAGTTACATTCTGGGTAGAAGCCACTTGCTTCTCCCTGGCCCAAAACTTGGCCACAGCTATTTAACATATCTATGAAACCAGTTAAAGGTTATAGATATGTTAAATAACTATTCAGAGGTTAGCTGCAAAACTGTTGCTATGCTAAATAGCTCTCAATGGCCCTGCTCCATTCGTCCCTTCCCCCAACTGACACCTGGGTGGGGTGAGGACATCTTAATAATATTTCCTCCAATATTCTTACACACTCCGAGTTCTGGACACCATTCCAAATCTTTTTTTGCCTCCCCCCCTCCTTTGGCTGCATCCTGTATCAAGACCACATGTACAGTAGCTTTACAACTACTTGTCACAGTAAAAATCTGCCAAAACCAGTCAGGAAGGATCCGCCCTATAAGAATAGAGTCCCTCCATCCCATGAGGTCAATCTCTCCTCGAAGTTGGCCAGCTCCCATGTTCTCTGCTATAAACTCTGGGTGTTCAGTTCAATTCTTTGGCCCGATCACCAAGAACCTGGTTAGCTATGTCCACCTATGACAAAAGGACTCTTGCTGGTGGGCTATAAAGAGGTACCATGTGGGTTTGGACTAAGAACTGGAGATCATAACAACACAGTTTATGGAGCTGGGGGCCATGGAAAACCTGCCCAGCCAAGCACAGACTACTGAGAGGAACTGGGAGAAGCGTGCTGCGGACTTCTGTTCCTTTCCTTCTGGAGGGTGGTACTTGTGACTGGCATGTTCTGAGACTGGCCTGACTGGACAAAGGTGGGAGAAGGCAGGTCTCTGTGTGTTTATGGGCGTTTTAAGGGACTTTGGGATTTTAATGGCAACATTCTGTCATTACCCTAAGCCTGTATAACTTTTGAATAAATAGTTCCTTTCCTTTTTACCAAACTCTGCCATTAAGAGGCATAGTTCCTAACACCTGGCAGTGGGCAAAAAACTACAGTGATAAACACACCTCATATCTGACCCCCGACGATGGGTCCATTCTGTAACAGTGCTACAAAGCTGTGATCTCAAATATGTCTCATGAGGCAGTAGTTAAACCATTTTTAAATTTATGTACTTAAATCTCTTAAAATGTGCCTGATACTAAGTTGTTACTTAAGAAGTGGATTCAGATGAACATTAGTAGTCTGAATCTCATTTCACAAATGAAAGTATACAAGCAACTTTATATTTACCTATTTTAAAAATCAAATTAAACTCAATATTTGAGGTACCTCTTCTACTAGTTTGGCAGGGAATTCAATATTAGCCATCACCAGGATCCCTCCACTGCTTACCTGTAATTCCAGGTGGCATCAGAAGTTCAGTGAGAGGTGTGATGATTATTGCCCATGCTCCACCCAGCTTGGCAATTGCAGATGTCCTCATTGTCCCCGCTCACTTAATCCCCACTAGCCTTGTGCCAAGTTTGGGCTGCAGGACTTTCTATTTTTCTAATGTGTAAGGCTCTGGCACCGGCGACCTAGGGTCACACCACCCAGCCATTGGTCTCTGGGTTTTGTCATCTGTCATGAGTGATGTCATGGAGTGAGGGCATCCTTGTTATGCCCAGGACTTGCTGATTTCAGCACTGGTTCCTCGTCTAATTTCTTATTTATGTTTCCATTCAAAACTCTCTCTTTCCCTTTTATTACATCGGCACCTTTTCTTTCAGAACCTCAGACCTTCACAAAAAGATAAAGAAGAATGAAATGAACCACTTACAGAATCTTCTGCTTCGGGCCTGGAAAGAAGAAGTCAGAGAGGCTCCGGTCACTTGCCTGAATAACGAGAAGCAAACACTGCAGAAAATTAAAAATAAAATAAAACTTCAATAAATTATTCTATCACCAAAGTTAAACACATTTCTTTCCTGAAATACTTCTCAGAATATTTAACCTCTGCCTATGTATCATTAATCTAAGCAAGGGGAATATTATGTAGTATTTTTCAAATATCCTTGTCTATAAAATTTTTCTTCTCAGAAGAGCAACTTTCAAGAACAAGTTTAGAAAATGTTTCTCTTGAAAAATGTTCTCACTGTCTGAACCTCAAAGATTCTCGACATTTGGGTTTCCTATATTTCACAGTTTCTCACTGTCTGGTCTCCCAGAAAGGATAGCTTGTTATGTGATGCCTTATTTGATGGCATATATATATATATATATATATATATATATATATATAATTTTAAAAAGAGTTGGAAATGTTATAAAGAAAGTTAACATGCATTCTTTGAATTTCCTTCAGAGGTAATAACATACTTTCCTCTAAAGCCTACCCTATCCGAGGTGGGCTCTGTGCCTTTTCAGGATGAACAAAGCAACAGGAGACAGGAGACACAAATTTAATGATTCTGCCCTGCTTCAGCTATGAGATGATAAAGCTGAGTGCAGGCACGTTCCTGATTTTGAATCACTGGATATATTGGGAGATAAACAAAAGGGAAGAGAGAAACATTTCTTTTTCAACACTTCAAGGAACATGAAACCCAAAAAGAAGAGCACAGAAGACTCAATTATATATTGAAATGTTGGATAATTCATTGTCTAAAATTCTAAGTCTCTTGCGCTTTCTGACTTGAAATCAGAAATATGTATTTTTGTTTCCTTTGAGTGGGAATATTATTTCAAAAACAGAATAATTATAAGAAGTATCTGTGGTATGACTGGTCAATGACTAAGTTTTGGTCAATTATTTAAAAAAGAAAGAAATAAAAATAGCACTTACCCAGTGAGTGATATTTTGGTCAGATCCTGAATGAACTGTTTGTTGGACCTGACAGCCTCTTTAGAAACACACGAAGCACAGTGATGGTAAGAGAGATAACTGCTTTGGCCTTTGTGTACCTCCAGTCTCATTCAAGGCGGACAGACTTTATAAAAGAGAAAATACACGATTCTAGAGTATACGCTAGTGCAGGAATATAAAGCATAGTACAGGCCCAAAAAATAGGGCCTGCCCTTACTTGGGGTGAGCGGGGAAGCTTCGCCAAGATTTAGCAAGAAAAGTGGAAGTCAAAGACGGGGACAGTGTTCCACACTGATGTTGGAGGAGAAAGCCAGACCTTACATGCTTGGCAGAAAATATAGGGAGCACACTCATTTCTATTTGTATTCAATTTGTTTTGGCAAAGACAGGTAAAATTAAGTTACTGGTCAATAGATTTTGTGCATTCATACTCTTGCATGTGTCTCTGCCACCCACCTTCATTTTAAAGTTATCAGCAAGTTTTACGTTTTTCTTTGTTGTTAAATGTGAAACACGGGTAAAATAAAGTATCACAGATTATGAAACTTGTTTTTACAGAGGAAAATTAGATATTTGGATTGTCAAATTTCCTACTACTGCATTTTTTCCCTTTCTTTCATCCAAATCTATACTGATGAAATGGCATTTCAGCACAGTGTGAGTGGAGGTGGTATGTAACTAAATCAAACAGCTGTTTTGCTTAATCACAATCCTATCAAATGCTTCACCTTGGTACTCTAGGTTCCTAGACATGTATCTAATAGCACCCACATCTCAGTGCCCCACTGAGCTCTGAGCTCCCAAGAAATAGCTTTCCTGGCCTTGTCTATCATCGATCAACACAGGTCTACAGGGTGAAAACACTCAGGCTTTCTAAAGCTTGGCCAAGAAGCTTTTCAAGCCCTTTATGTTTCAAGTTTCTTCATTATTATTAATCCCTTCCTTCGTAGTAGCCACTTCTACTGACTCTGGATTTGGGGATGTTAGCCTTCCAATTTAGACTGTGGAATAGGATGCGATCTTCCCAAACCATCCCCCCAGCCTCCCAGGCTGGTCCTGCAAACAAGCTCACAGACCCTGCCATACTTCATTGTTCCTCGCATCATTTGCCACAGTATCTATAATTTTTATTTAATGCGATTCCCTTATTTTTTCTATTGTCCTCAGGAAAATAAAAGTTTGGTGAGATCAGGAACTTGACCTGCTTTGTTTTTCTCTAAAACTCCAGAATTTGGAAGATAGTAAGTACACAATAAATTTTTGCTCAATAAATTAATAAAGGCAAGGATATTTATCACTCCTCATTTACCCTGATACTTAGTATACTATGCATCTTCCCTAAAAGTTTAAGTAAAATTTCAAATGTACTGATGGAAATTACTACCACAAAACAGATAAAAGTAAAAATAAATATAGGGAACTTAAAAATGCTCTTAGATTTTATAAAGTTGTAACCATTGTGTGTGATTTTTTAAATTTTCTTTTTCTAAATACATAACTCAAGTCTCTGCAGATCACTCTTTATGAAATTGAGGCTCACTTGTCTTTTATACCTTACCTTCAGGGACTTCTTTTCCTTTTTTCTTTCTCAGAATTTAATTAAGAAAGTGCAATTTGGATTTCTAAACTTAAATGTGCAATCAGCATTACTTCCTGTCTTAACTTCATTTCCCAGTGCAGTGCACAGACACAGACTTGCCCCTTTCCCTACTCTTCCAGAAAAGCAGGGTCGAGTCTTTCTCCGGCGCTGTTTCCGCCCGCCTCACGTGACTAACGTAGGGGCGTCTCGGTGTCACCAGGTTGTAGTGAACGTTCCAAGAGTCCCATGGGTGTTTAGAAAATCATCTCAAGGATCTGAGATGTTTGCTTCTAGCAATGTATTGGAGAGAAGCAATGCCTCTATCAGTCCCATCTCATCAATATTTAGTCACTGGATTTATTTGTCACGTAACAGCCCAAGGCGTTATTGCTGTCAGAATAACAGGAAAGTAAGATTGTACTGAATTGAATTAACTGGGAAAACTTTCCTCATTACTACCAGTAAATCCCTCTTCTTAACCTGGTTCTCATTTATATCAGATCCTGGTTCCTAAGGTGCTAGTGAACAAAAATGATCAAATCATCATTTCTGTATTGAAACAGTACAAGTTGTGCTGAGGATGTTGACAGTGCGAACCAAGACTCACTACACTAGGAATCTAAGTATATTTTCTTAGACTAATTATTTTCCTCAGATAATTAACCTGATAGAATACAATAAGCTTGGCGTAGCCTCCCTTAACAATTTTCTGATCTGTGGGAAAATTTGAAATAGATGAAATTTTTACATCTACTTATATTAGTGAATATAAGGTAACTAAAACAATATTAATCTGGTTATTGACATAGTAAGTTGAGAATTCTCTAAAAGAATTTGTAACCGAAGCAAACAATATTGGAAAGTATAGAGTTATCTTAAATATACTTAGGCTTTCCTGACCCTGGGTCTTCCTAATACCTTCCCTTTGAGTCATGCCTTTTACTGTACTCATGAGACTATCCTTTTCAGAATTCCCACCACAAATTTTTGGGTTGACTGCCACAGTTGTTTGTGAATGGGCATCATTTCCTTTCAATCTGTGACTCACCTTCTTAATTCTGTAAGACATAAAACATTTAAATGAGTTTTTGTTTTTATTGACTGTTTTCTTTTCCTTTCTTCTTTTCTGTAAATCTCTGATTTGTCTACTAGTTGGCATATTGTTTCCAGTCTCTACTGGTGGCCATTCTACATAACCAGCCTTTTCATTCTGGGATATCCTATGAGAATCCATTAGTTTGAGGGCTTCTGTTTTAAGTCTGGCTTATTTGTTTTTGCTATTTCCGTGATACGGATTACTTTCTTGGTACAGCGTGTTCTTAATGGTTCCTAATGAGATGAAAGTTTGTGCCAGGAATTAAAGGTGAATTTTCTGTTAGCAACTCCACTAATAGTGAAGTTTCTTAGTTTATAAGGCCAGTTGACAACACTTTTGGGGAAACATTAGACAACGAGTTACATTTGTACACATTCTGTAATTGCTGTTCCTCATTACTTCTCACTATCACCAAATAACAAAAAAATCCTTGGCTTATAATTATAGAAGTGTGTTCAACATATTGCCATGTACATAAATAATTTGCATTTGCTGTTTTGAGATTTTACATTTAGATTTGAATTATAGAAAACATAATGCTTAAATCAGATGGTCAAGAATCATTGGTAATTAATATTGTTTATTAGATATGAAATCTCATACAGAGAACAGTCTAATGATTGCCAGAAGGGGAGGGAACTGAGGGACTGGGTGAAAAGGGTGAGCAGATTAAGAAAAACCCCCCAGGAGTTACAGACTAGTCACAGGCATGTAAAGTGCAGCATAGAGACTCTAGGCAATGATATTGTTAATAACCATGTGTGATGCCAGGTGGGTACTGGAAATATCAGGGGGAACACTTTGTGCAGTATATGATTTTCTGACCACTGCTGTCCAATTGAAACTAATACAAAATAATATTAAATGTAAACTGTAGTACACAAAAATAATAACTAGGAAATAATAAAATGTAAAAATAAAATCTTTTAGTATTTATTCTAATGATACCTCAGAAAGTTTTTAAGCCCTTAATTAGGGGTACATAAATATGTATGTTATGGATTTAAGTAAATTTGTGGATTTAAAAAAATATATAATTAAAATGTTTAAATTATTTCCCTAAAGTATTTGACTAAATAAGTTATGAGAATTCAATTCAACACAAGTCATTTGTAGAATGGAAATAATTGTTTGTCCCTGTTTTGTTATTAATATTTATTTTAAAAATTATGCATGTTGAAAAATAACCTAAGTTGAAGACATTACAATGCTATCTCATTTCACTCACTTTTTAAATTGTGTTCTGCATTGTTTATCCAGGCCAGCAGAGCATTACAATAGTACCTGTAAATTCTTTTACATCAGATGAATTATATGCTAGATCTAAATTTCCTAGTCTTGGCTCAGATGGATTCAGGTATTTTGAGAGAGAATTTGGCTTGCATAAACTGAGGGAAAGTTATGATAGTTATTGCTATGAACATGGATTTTCATATAGAGCAAATTAAAACCCTTAGTTTTTCAGTCTATTAACTATTTCATAGTTATAACCATGCTCTTCCCATGCCCCCAAAAGAGACATCTCATACATCCTTGAGAGGTAAAATGCTTACTACCTTGAGGAAAATAGTGAAAAAATATGTCTTTCTTACTAAGGTGTTTGACAAAATTATGTTATTCTGATACTTTTTATGGTAAAATCTCCCTCCATTAGTTAATGGTCATTTTCCCACTTAATCTACTAAAACAGTATTTTTCAAACATTTTTGGTCATGTTCCATCTAAAAGACTTTTAGAAAATGTTATAGTGCTTCATAAGTTTTTATGTTATCTAACAGTTTACATTTCAATAATTTCCAGGATAAAATTTTCTGAGAGTTATATGCCTGTGCATTAAATATGTTTCATCAAAGCCTTTGATATACAAATTTAGCACATTCAATTTAAGAAAAATATCTGGCAATTTTTAGTCTTTGATATACAAAGCAACCAAATGACACTATTCTGTCTGAAAATGCATGCCTTTATTTTAACATTTGAATTCATGTACTAATATATATTACTGAAAAAACAATCTTTCCTCTTGAATGCTAATTCTAAGACAAAGAGAGATTGCTTATGTACATAAATAGAATGTTGTCCTAAGTTTTGGAGCATATATAAAATTTGGTGCTTCCTTTTTCAAAAATTTTTAGAAGTCCTATTTGCTTTGCTCTCATCAAACTCACCTCAGTGGCAATGTACTCCCAAAACAGCCTTGTTTGGTTCCCTGGAACTGGTTAGAAAAAATGCTCTACACACAGTGAGTGTAGAAAATAGATGACGATGAAGGCGGGACCATAGCTAGCAAAGCAGATAGTTGCTGCAACAGTGTTGTATGTGAAAGGCACAATGCTCTAGACTTGAACAGAGCAGTAAAAATGGAAAGGGACGAACATACTTGAGAGACATATACTAAGAATGATCAACAGAGTATATTGACTGCTTGGATGAGTCAAATTCAGTTCCCAGCGTTCTGGATGAGAACTCGAATGGTCGATGGCGAGAACTAGACTACTAACAGTGCAAAAGGTCAGTCACATCCCTGCCCATCTTCAATAAAATCAACCACTATTCTGGGTCTCGACTTAGTAAATCTTCCTGTTTTCTCGCTGCTATTTTTTTAACTTGATGTTGTGGGAACTCACTTGGAACCTCGGCGTTAGTATAAATATTATTTTAAGCTGAAAACATTTGAGATTCAACAGATACAGGAAGTTCTCTTCTTGGAGCTTCCCTTATCTGAGTAAATGCAGAAACTCCTGAGAAATGAAGCTATTATAAATCCTCTCTCCTGGAAAGGTTCAAGGCCAGGAAAAATATCAAAAACACCTGCATAAACAAACACTCTCACAAACTTCCTTATCTCCCATTAGTTTTCCTAAAAACCTGTTTGTCTTTCCTAAAGAGTCCTGTATGTTCTTCCTGTGAAAGACTTGTCTGTCCCCTTGCTTCTTCCTACTAAGTCAGGTATATAAACCTCTAATTTAAACCATTCAGTGAACTAGCTGTTTCTCCCGTTAGCTTCTTTGCCCATATGAAGAAAGCTTTCTTGTTTATATCCAGTTTACTTTCCAGTCCCCAGGAACTGAATCAAAGGGAGCAGAGAAAAAGTTTCTACTCCCCAACTATAAATGGATTTATGTATCATGCTCTTTTATGTGTTTGGAATTTTGGTTCAAAATACATTTGTGTGATTATTTTCCTTGCTGAATAGTATTTCCTTGTATGCAGTTATAATGTATCCATTCTGTTATTGAAACAATTTGGGGTTGTTTCACTTATGCATTAGTGCATCATATATATGACATACATTTATTGAGTACCAATTTAGTATCTGGCATTGCCCTAAATAGAGATAAAAATATAGATAACACACAATTTATGCCCTCAAGAGATTCCCACTCTAATGGCATTAATAAAAGATGGGCAGATGTAGCCAGTACAAGTGAAAGGAGATGCTATGAGTAAGATAGAGTATACTGGGGCAAAGAACATAATTAATTCTCCTTAAAAAATGAAGTCAAGGAATAACTGAGGAGCAGGAGATCTTGAAACCAGAGCAGGTACAGGGTACAAAGAACAGCCTGTGTAAATAAATTTTGGAAAGAAAAAATGTGACAGATCTTGAAGCCATAATTCCAAATGCATATTATTCTTTAAAGTGTGATTATAGGGATAATTGATTATTTTGAAAATGAAGGCTAGGATCATTTGATAAAATTATATCAAATATAAAATTATATCAAATGCATGCATAATAAAATTACATGCATTTTCTAATCAGGGTTTTGTTTTGGAAAGGATTCTTGTCACTACAGGTAGAAATGATGGACACAAGTTAAAACAAAGAAAATGAATGAAAACGATCCTTGAAAAGATGAGTGTGAAAGCAGATGGAAGGCATTAGGGTGTGTAGAGAACAGACTCTGGCTCCTAGCTGATGAAGGACTCTAAGGCGGCACTTCAATTTCTCAGCTAATGTTAATCTCAATATCCCGTCTGAGGAGGAGAGTAAAATACACACACACACACACACACACACACACACACACACACACAGAGTTCAGATTGGTACTTGTTGAGTTTGACTTGACAGAATTATCTAGTAAGCAGTTTTCATGGAACTTGGGAATTTAAATTACCATGTTTAGTACATTCTATGGCAGGAATGAAATTTTTAAAAATGTGAAAAAGAAAATGAGAGAAAAATTAAAGATTTGTTCTGAGAAATATGAGAATCTAAGGCAAAGGAAATAAGGATCCTATGCATTCCTTTAAGTGTGTATTTTTCATGGTCTATTTTAGTTTTATTTCATCATTATCTATCACAGATTGCGTAATTTTGTAAAACAAAGCTATGAACAATATTGATTTCCATAATATACTTTGCACCACACTATATACAGGGTAGGGCAAAAGAAGGTTTACTGTTGGATTGCATGAAATATAGAGTTTATTCTTTTATTATTATTTATTAATTATTTTTCTATATGTATACTGTAAACCTCTTTTTTGCCCCACCCTGCAGTATACATGTGCAACCTATAAGTATTCTCATAGACAATCCTTTTTCTCTGACAGTAGATGAAAAGGTGTAAGTCAATCATTCTTCACAGATTCTGGAAAATTATTGATTAGCAGTTCTTGAAAAATCATCACAAGGCAATTCTTTTGCTTTAAACTTTTATTTTTCATTTACCATTCTCACTGTAGATAAATATTCAAACTAATTTATGTCTATGTTTCTTGTGTGTGCATTTTTGCAAACTGAATAATAATTAAATTAAATGGTTTATCTATCAATGCCATTTTCAAGATTTATCCATGTTGCCATTTGAATATCTAGTTTATTACTTTAACTGCTAAATAGTACACTGAAATATACATTTACCATAGTTTCCTACCTATTTCTCATATTATGGATGCATTTCAACTATTTACTACCTCAGAGGAATCAGATGCTGTGTGAATTTCTAGATTATGGGACAGACCTGCACTTAATACTGCTAAATATTACCATGCTGCTTTCCAGAAGCTGGACTATAAGCTTGCCCGGGGTATTAAAGAAGTAATGAAACCAGGGTACCCTCTTCAAAAAAATACACAATGGAGTATCAAAATGAACATGCACTTAAAGCAATGAAAGAAATCATAACAACCTTAACCTGGGAATAGTTGACAATAAAAATAGGAAATCTAGAAAAAACTTTTATTACTCAATCACCTATTATCTTCATAAAATACTCTTTTCCTAAATTTTAACCCATAACTCTTCGATTTCTTCTTTCTCTGGAACAACTGGAAATACCATTTCCAGTTTCTGTAGCTAGTGAAAAAATTATTTAGCCTTCCTCTATTATGGTTGTGAAATGATAGCTGAGATGCATAAAGTATAAATGTAAAGAATACGTTAATACTGGTACAGAATGTTCTCTGAAATTTGGATTACTTCTATTTTATGTAATTCTTATCAAAAATAAAAAGCACACATGACATGTTTCTGGTAGTAAAAGCTGCATTATGACGAGTATTTTTATGGGAAGCTCTTTGATAAAGTGTCAATAGTAATAAAGTTCTCAATTATTTTACACGTTTAATGATTGGAATAATTTTTTATAGACCTGCTTCTGGCTCATGACTTTAAACTTTTGTTTCTTCTTTATAGACTCATACTTTCAGTGCTTCATGCTGTAGGACACATTTACATTGTGGTAAACTGCAGGGCTCACATCTTTATGATACAAAGTAGATAGTAAGATATTTCTGGAGCCATGTATACATTGGAATGGATGTCAATATTTTAATGATCTTTGAAGTTACACTTTTTGGGTGTATAGTCCTTGATCACCTCTTCATATGGCAATAATTTACAATATCCTTTTGAATAGAGAATATATTATAAATACAAAAATATTCAAATAAATCCAAAGACCATGTATCCCCAACATAACTTTTACTTACACACGTATCAAATGTGTCTGCAGCTGCTCCAATGGTTGACAGCTGAAATATGACAGTAAATGTCCTACTTAGTCTCTAAAAATGTTAAATTCAGAAATATTGTTATGAACATAAGCCATAGCCAATATAACTAAGAGCTGAAAACAATCATGGTAAAACTGTTAAGAGCTGGTTCACAATCTACTTTAAGAAACATTAAACATCTCACACAGGTAAGAATGTTATTATAAATCCTATAATATAAAAAAATGAAGATGTCGTTACTTGCATTTTTGTAGTAATAGTATAATATTTGTGTATGTTTTTGTGTAGAACAGTATCTTAATACAAAACAATGTTCTTAGTAGATTAAAAAATTATAAGATGATGTATAATTCATATTAGTTATAATGCTCATTGTTTTCAACTGCATTTTAACAAATTGCATTCTGTCCCTAGTTGAAATAGAATCTAGAGTTGTAACTCTATACAAATATACTTGTATATATTTCAAAAATTATAGTTATTTTAGCACTGATTTTCACTCTCAAGAGTGGCCTGGCTTTCATGATACAAATGATATGAACACATTAGCCAAAGATGAGCAACTAGAAAGAAAAGCAAAATACTGAAATTTGTGGTCTTCTTCACAATCCACTAACATTTTATGTACCATTATCTAATGGTACTTACTTCTAGTCACTCTCAATTTGTTTCATATTTTCAAGGGGTGACTTTGGGGTGAAAGATGCTATTTCTTAACATCTCTAACACATTCAACTACACCACACAGTGGAACAACAATTTTTATTGGAGGACATTAAATCAGCTTTCCCTTTGGCACCAAATGTGAACCTCTGCTCCTGGGCTGGTAGTCTTCATGAATACATCAGCCCCGCAGAATGAATGATTGTTCCACTTGACAACAGATATATGTTTCACAACTTACACAGGAAATTCCTGACCTGTATTTTATAACTTATACAATCTGTAATACAGTTCTAAAGATAAGCTCTAGTCAATATATCAAGGATCTGAAGAAAATGAGGACAAGACTATTACGATTTGGGCCAGGGCCAAGCAAAGAAATGTAACAAACTCCATTTTCATTACTTCTTATTTGTTTTATGCATGTGGAATGTCTGTTAGACTAAGAGCTGTAAGCAAAGAAATATTGGGCAGAATGCAGGCAAAGTTTACCTTCCAGATGGAACCGGCCTAGACAAGTAAATTTTAATATTAAGTACATTTGCAAGGCTAAAGTAATTCAAAAACTTGTTACATATTTTTCCCTGAGTTCAAGTTGAAATCCAAAATTACTTGATATTTTTCACTTAAAGATTGAGGTAGGGAACATAGAGATGTGGAGAAATAATGAAGATAACACAAAAAAATAGTTCATAAAGGAGAATGTAAATGACTGATAATCAACTAAACTATTTCACGTGGTGTTGAAAATCTCTACGGAAATTGAAGTTAACTCCCATGACTTCTACCCTGTGTATGAACCTGTCATGTGCTGAGAGACATTGGGTTCACTATACAAACCATTAGGGTAGTTCTACCACGGAGCATTTTATTGACCATAGCAAGGAATAATCCCACCATCTCTGATTAATGAAAGTATCAATCAGCGTGACAATTTCGGGTGGGTTTTTTAAAGCACCTCTAAAAGACAGCAGCAGCTTGATGAGTTATAATGTAATACAAATAAATTCTAGGTCTCCCAGTTTTTCTTGTGCATGGGCAGTTCTTGCATAGTTGGAAATTTCTGCGTTATACGAGTACAATCTGTAGAATTTAGCAGAATACCTAAGAATGCTCTATTTATTTTGAAAGATTGTAGCTTTTCCCCTTTAATTATTAAACAGTGAGTTGTGGCTCTAAATGATAGTAAATTCAAATGTGTTAATGGTTTTAAAGCTTTTATAGGTTATTTAGTTTATAGGTTTATATGTGTGTGAAAAGGAAATGATAAAGTAGAGACCGACCAGAATAGGTTTTAATTAGCTTTTATAATATGACTATGACAGGAAAGTTTGGGAGAATTTAATTAAGATCCTTTCTAGAGGACTGTGAATCCTTTCTGTAAGACTGTGAATCACTGACCGAAAAAATCATACATGAGGTTACATTTCCTTTTCCTGGCACTCTGGACTCACCCAGACTTGCCCATCCGGTATACAACCAGATATCCAAGGGCAAGAGCTGAAGCTTTTCAAAATGCATCAAGTAGATGACTGTTAGATAAAAAAGAAAGTCAAATTGAAGTCAGGTTTCTCTGCAAAGGAAATCTGGGCTCAAGCTCAACTATTATAGGATCTTACACTACAATTATAGTTGGGAATTCATGTGTTTTAGTCAATAAAGTCTGATCTGTAATTAGGCTGTTGTCAGTATTAGTAATTTGTACATCGATAGTATCTTTTCAAGAGGTCTGCTCAGCCCTGGCTGGTGTAGCTCAGTGGACTGAGCACAGGCCTGTGAACCAAAGGATCATGATTCAATTTCCACTCAAGGGCACAAGCCTGGGTTGCAGGCCAGTTCCCAGAAGGGGACGCACAAGAAGCAACCATACATTGCTATTTCTCTCCCTCTCTAAAGGAGAGAGAAATAAATCTCTCTCATTTTATTTATCCCTTCTAAAGATAAATAAATAAAATCTAAATAAAATAAAATTATTAAAAAAGAGGTCTGCCGAGAACACATCCAGCCATGTACTATGAAAAAAATAGTGACTTTTTAAAAAATATTTTATTTATTTTTAGAGAAAGGGAAGGAGAAAGAGAGGGAGAGAACATCAATCAGTGGTTGCCTCTCATGAACCCCCAAGTGGGGACCTAGCCCACAAGCCAGGCACATGCCCTGACTAGGAATCTAACTGATGGCCCTTTGTTTCATGAGCTGGCACTCAATCCACTGAGCCACACCAGCCAGGGCAAAAAATAGAGACATTTACTGAAAGATACAAGATATAAGAAACATTGTACATAAGACAATGCCTCAGTCCCTTTCCAAGGAGGCACCTTGGAACCCCACAAAGTTCTTCCAAATGCCATCAGCTGCCTCATTGTATTTTTCTGAATCTCATCAATGAGTGAAATCTCTTCCTTTCAAAGGTGATTTTGGTTTTGGGCATAACCAGAAGTTGCAGGGCACCAAAGCTGGAGAGGCTGAGTCACCTGGGTGATTTGACATTTTACCAAAAATCTCTGCATGAGATGTGATGCATGAACCTGGATGTCATTATGATGAAGCTGCCAACCACCGGTTGCCCATAGCTGTGGCCTCCGGAATCATCTGAATAGTTTCCAGGGATGAATGTTCAATCTTAATGCACAGTTTGATGCAAACTCATTGTTTTACTCACTCAGTCATTTTTTAGTATATTCTATTGATTATGCATTACAGTTGTCCCATGTCTTATTTTTTAATTTTGAATGTTACAGCCACATAGTAGTACACATGCTCATTGAATGGAGTGTACTGCCCCCACTGACTAGTACAGTGAAGTCACCATTGTTCACACATGCACATTCCTGTCCACTCTCCTTGGCTACAAGGTTGCATTGATGTCGAGCAAACCATTCTTGTTTATATTAACAGTGACTGGACTTTTTCTGAACAGACCTCATATTATTCTCTTCTAAAAACATTATTAAAATATAAAAAATTCATTAAAACTCAAAGTTAGATATTAGCAAATGGTAAAGTTATCCAAACAATTTCTTGCATTGGTTATAATACTAAAAATTGAAAATCCTAAGCAAAATAATGTTAATGAAGACTGCTATGGAAATATACAATGAGAACTATACATTCTTTCTTAGCCAAATGTGTTGACTGTCTCTCAACTTCCTCTCCCATTTCTCTTACTCAACTTCTATTTATCTTTGCCCCCATTACTTGATTGAAACAACTCTTATCCAACTTACCACTGAAGTATTTTACAAAGTCTAAAAGACATACATGTATTTTTAACCTTGTTGACCATTTTCTCCATCCTACATACAGTCCAACTCCGTGATGAGCACTATCCTAACTTCCTCCCACCTCCGCCTGTACCTAATGTTCAAGTTACAGCTTGAGCTTGGCCAGGAGTTTCACTCTGCAGCTCTACTCTGTTCCTATAGCATTCTCAAATATTTTAACGTCATCACGTATAATATATATGTTTTTATATTTCCCAAATTTAAGATTTAAAATCAAACTTACTTCAGCAACAACCGAATGGATTCAAATATCTTCTTGTCAACACCAACTGATGATTCATTCGGATATCTCAAAAACTATCTCAAAAATAACATGCCTTTAAAGAAACTCTATAGCCTACTCTTGAGTCTATTTTTTTTTCTCTCTGAAGTTTTTTGGCCCCCACTTCGACCTCTCCAAATCAATAATGGACATTATAATTAACCAGAATTCCCAATCCAGAATGCTGAAACTCATCTGACTGCTTATATCCCTTACCCCCATATCTTCAATTCATCCACACATCTCCAGCTTGACTGCCATCATTGTGATCCAAGTCACCATCAGTTCTTACCTAGTGAAACATTTCTAATTGATCTCAATATTTCTATTTTATTTTCCTTAAATGATTTATGTATATAGTAACCAACACGATTAAAACAACAACAACAACAACAAAAAGGTAACTTGAATTAGACTCTGCTTAAAACCTTCTGATGGCCTATTATTGCAGTTAGGATGATAAAATATTTTGGCATGTCCTATATAATATTTTCTGATATGATGCTCCCAATCTCTCCACTCTCCTTCATACCTCACCGCCTTTCACTCTATACTCCAATCTCATTGTTTTCTTTTTTTTTTCTTTTCAGTTTTTTAAACTCACCAAGTTATTTCTCAGCTCAGAGTCTGACCTATTTTATTTTATGTGGTGTTGGGAAGATATCTTAAGACAAAAGACAAATTTCTCTAGACTCTGGGGTGGAAATTATCATGAACCTTATAACCTTTAAAGATAAAGATTAATATAATAAGCAAAACAGTGTCAGTTACTTCTGTTCCTACACAGTACAAAGATGGATGTATAAAGAAAAACTACAAAAGTCATGATTAACTTTTGGAAAATGTTGCTGCCTAGCAGAGTCATAGAAAACTGCTTTCCTTAGGAAAGCAAGGAGAAAAGGAAGCAAGCAAAACAGACTTTGACAAAGCTTTATACTTATTTGCACTCTTTCTTATCCTTACGTCTCTTAAATTGAAGACAAAAATATATTACCTGGTAATTTAAAGCATTCATTGAATTTCCAAGGGAAAAAAACAGAGCTGTAGCAAACACAAGGCCTGTGGGATGAATCTGGCCCTCCACCTTATTTTATCCAGCCCGGCACTTTGTTTCTACCCAGTGGCAGCACCAAGCCCTTGCTTAACTGTTAAGGAGTCGTTACATTTATACAGTCCTAAAATTACACCCGGCCCTTTGAAGGCAACTGCGAGGCGGATGTGGCCCAGGTAAGAATGAGTTCGGCACCCATGAGCTAGTGTTGCTCCACCCATGAACTAGTGGCTGCATGGAAGGAGCCCCCTTTCTGTGTGTCCAGTCGCATCTCAACCAGCTTTCATGATGTAGTTTAAGTCCTGCCTTTCCAATGACATTCTTGCTGAGTGTTCGAGCCTCTGAGTGAACTTTTGGAACATGCTGCTCTATCTACCAGTCTGGCCACTCGATCACCTCTTGCCTTATCTTTTTGAAAAATAGTTTAGGAGTTGGATCTTCTCCCTCAGGGACATGCTAAATTGATTGAAGGCAGTAATGTGCTTTTTTGTTTGTTTATTTGCTATTTTTCTAAACCTACCTAGTCCTAAGCATTTGTTTATAATAAAGAATATGGTTCATTCAGCAAATAGTTATTGAGTTCTGCAATGAGAACACATTATAACATAATGCACTGGGAATACTCAGTTTTAATATTTGTATACTGAGCACTTAATATATATCAAGTATTAATCTTTGTATTTTATGTTAAAAAAACTCATCTAATTTTCACTGTGAAGTCATGACATAGGCACAATTATTACCTCCTTCCCCAATTCACAGATGAAAAAACTGAGACACAGTCACATTAAATATGACTTGCTCAAGGTCTTAGGGCCTATAAATAATAGGGCTAGGATTTGAATCTAAGAGGTCTTACTCAAGGTGCAGTAATCATCAAATTTTCTCATTGTACCTACAAACTTATGAAGAACACAACAGTTGAATAAACAATTGCAAGGTAACATAAATGCTTTAACAGGGTTCTACTTTAAGAACATAAATGCTCTACTTTAAGAGATTAAAGTAGAGGAACACTAAGGGAAACATTTAATGTAGACTTCCAGGCCCAAGGTTTATATACTCTGATTATACAATAATATATAAATTGTGAATATATATATTATATAGAGAAATATGTATATATACACACACTGTATTGAAATGTATTCATTACACACACACACACACACACAATACATTCATCCTTGTATTATATTTAGGTGCCTTTAATCTTTAATTTGCTTCTAACTTTTGTATAATAGCAGTTCTGCATTTGAACTGTTTAAAAATGAGTTTACAAAAAAAAAGTCACTGACTTATCACCAGCAAAACCTCACCATCTATCTGCATTTTCCAACTGAATCTCTGGGACATAAATAACAGGTTTAGATTTTGTTCAGATTCTCCTCTTTTCTCAGGATTGGCTGTTTGTTATTATTGTTGTCGAAGGCTATAGTAATTAATTTGCTTGGTGACTATCCCAAATTATTATTTTAATCGTTAATTTGTTTGTATTTTTCCATCACTATTTATCCCCTCTATATGCTCTTCCACCTCCATCCACCCCGCACAATCAACACACGGCTGTCCCAGTTCATGAGTTTTCTCTTTTGCTCAATCCCTCCGCTCTCAACATCCCCAGAGCTGTCAGCCTGTTCTCCATCTATGGGTGTGTCTCAGTTTTGCTTGTTAGCTCAGTTTGTTCACTAGATTCCACATGTGAGTGGAATCATATGGTATTTGTCTATTAAAATGTATAAAATATTAATTTCTTCTGAAATGGGTATCACCATTTGCTAACAAAGCCATGTAAAATATATTACATACACTCAAATGTTTGTCTTTTGAGTTAGTAATTTATCTAGAGTGTTTATGAGAAAAATCCAAAGTTATGCAAACCATATTAATCTTTTAGCAACGTAATTTTAAAATTTGCAAATGCATTGCAAAAGTAACACTCTGGGTATGTAACAATCATACCTAATTTTTCAAGTGTGAAAGCTTCTACTGTGCTTCCAAGTGTTTGGTATATTTGTCATCTGTGAGAAGACCCACAGTTCCACACTCAACCTCTCTAGCATTCCTTGAACCCAGAGAATAAATTCCTCCATCAAGAGGTGATCCTCATTATTCAGTCATTGTTTGCGTATTAATCACTGACAATGTAAAAGTAACTCCACCATCAGAGAATCCAGACTACTGGAGAAAGAGATTGTTGATTTTGTTTAACTCTTTTCAGATAAAAAAATAGTACAGCCGAAGTCTGAAACTCAATGTTTACCCAAATGTACCAGAGAGGAAAAGCCCGATGCACAGAGAAAAGCTGATGTGAAGAGTGAGTCGTGTGCATGAACCTTTAAGATAGTGCTGTGAGCTGGGCTGCTGCACTGCGCTGCTCCAGGCGGCACCATCACATTGCCACCTAACAACCCTCCCTGAGCTGTGCAGACCACCTCGTGCGGAAACCTCACCTGGCAGCCCTGACAGGGACTCCACTGCGCGCCCCAGAACACTCCCAGTGAGTCCATTTTGGAAACATGAAAACATCAAACAAGTGAAGGCTATTCCTCGTGGCTTTAGAAGCAGAGGATTTTCAAGATTAAATAGAGAAAAAGCATATCATTATGAAATTCAACATTCACATTACAGAACATTAATGATTGGTTTAAGAGACTTTTTAAGTGACCATGCTTGCTGGAGGGTATGCAGCCAAACTTCTGTGAATGATTTCATCTTGCTCTCCAGTAAAGCTCTTAATTATAGATACTTTTAAAAGTGCATTACATTAATTAGCCATTTGCTCAACAGGCTGTTTCCCAGGGCTCTGTCATCCAGTTCCCTTCACTCTGTGGCAGGACCTGGCAGTCACTACAGCAAGAGTAAGAGTTCAGATGTTTGGAAACAGAATTCAGTGATCTTTTGCCAACAGGAAGAAGATAGATATGAGCCTAAGAAAAAGAATGGGCTGCTCTGCAAAGACACTGCTTCATTTCTCAAACGCAGAGGGAGGGCGGAGAGAAATAAATTGCGTTGGGGTCTTCTCAGGCTTAAAATAAAGGTTTACGAAGCAGTTTCATTTTTTTGGACCATGCATTATTACTTTAATATTATTTGGATAGGAAACTGATTTAACTCAATTACCCTTAACTGAATTCAGGGCATTTTAGTCATGCAAACAGGAAAGGAAGAGTGGCGTAGTAGCCTGAGAGTTATTAGGGTTGAGACAGAGAAGAAATGTGCCACCCACCCAGCTGCCCACTGGTACCGTTTCTTTTCCCATCCATAATTACATTGCATCCACAATTTTATTCTCTTCACAGAGACACATAATCTGACTCTGGGAGTTATTTTGCTAAAGGCACATTAGAAAGCCTTACATTTTCAAGAGCCCCATTAGAAATGCTAGGCCATCCTCCCCAATGGTTTCCTTCTAAATTTAATTTGAACCCCCCATTTAGGAGCCCAAATGTATGTGTTTGGAAATGGTTTTTAGTGGTATCCTCCTCACATTGCACAAGTATGGATTTGTTACGTAAAATCTGGTCACAATAAAACAAAAACAGACACAAAAGCTACATGGAAAGACCAGAGCCTGGGCCTGCAGGACTATAGCAGGGGGTGCCAGGAGGTGGTAAAGCAAAGTTCAGCATCTGCCCTGTGCAGTTCCTGGCAGCCCTCCTGCTTCTGCCAACTTGTCTCTTGTATCTTCCTGTCCTATTTTCCCTACTTCTAAAGGGAAATACTTCTAATCAGGGCATAACACAGCTATCTTCTTCAAGATAAAATATTCACATTTCCTGGCTTTCTATTGTGCGTTTGTCCTAAGTAATACATTTATTTATAACATTGGCTAATCAGCCTTGAATGTGTGAAGCACTGACTCAAAATGGGTATAACTCAGAAGGGACATCCAGGTAGACTCTCAGGCTTAATTTTTAAAAATATATATGGTCTATTTAAAAAGTGAGAGAAAAAATATGTATCAAGTATTTTTCATTTTGCCAAATAATTTCAGTTTGCTCAAAATGCCGATATTGGTGATGGCTCCTCTGGAAAGAAATTTCTGGGTTTGGGACTGTTCCAATATTTTAAACATAGATGTCAGAAATGGGCTGTGCAAATTACCTTGCTTGGATACAGAAGCAGTGAGGACAAAAGGACTGTGGTTCTGTGGGAGCCTCTTCAGTGCAAGCTCCGGCGTTCCAATGTTCCCCGGGACAGAAGACTTGTGCAGGCCTGCTCCTGGGTTGACTTTCCTCCTAGCACTCTGCAGAGCCTTTGAACGTGGACTAACACTTTCCATTCTTCAATTCCACATTGCTTTGCCCTAACTTATTTTGATCAGAAACAAATGAGAGTGTTGCAGATGTTTTATCCACTCAATTTCTGCTTTAAGCAGGAGCATAGGTAATAAGAAGAAAATGCCTTGTATGGGAAAGTGGCACGTAGTTTACAAAGGGCTTATTATACACAACCATCTGCCCTAGTCTTCCAACAAATGTGTTAAGAAAGAATTATTAACTCAACTTTTAAAATGAAGAAACTGAGGCTCGTAGAGGTTAAAGGTTTGCTCAGGATAATGCAACAAATCAATGGTAGAAAGGACACTCAAACGCAAGTATCATATTTCTAAAGTCGGTATTCATTGAACTCATTGGCTACCTCTATACTTACATGAAACTTTAAATAAGTCTATATAATCATAAAAATCCCTAAAAATGTCCTAGTGACCTAAAATAAAAGAGAGAGTAGATATGCTAACAGCCAACATGATTTCCCTGTTTTCATAGGGAGCTCTTTTCTTATTTAACAGGAGCACCGAGGAGTTAGAAAAGAGTCATAGAACAGAGGACAATTCCCTAAAATCAAAGACTAAAATTAGGCTACTTTTTTTAGCACACCAAAATACAACCTTGTGAGCAAAGTGTCTGCTGAGCTGAGGATGAGGTGACACACCCACACAGGCGCACACAGACTGTGACACACAGTGTCAAGTTTTTGGGCCATCAGAGCCTGAGTGGCAGTGAAGGTGAAGCTCACTGATAAGTGTGGTTTGGTTTCTCCCCATATTTCTCTGCTTTCTACATTTAGTCTTTTTTGACTCTACGGGTAATTTTGAAATGATCTAACTTCAACTTTGAAATATCTGTTAATATTTTGCCTTAAAATAGTATTTAAAAGATGTTGTTGGACTTTCTTTATTCTTAAATATCATTGCAGAGAAGATTTTCCTTTATAAAATGTTTCCCCATTGCATAAAAATTTTTATTTTACATAACCAATTTTATTGATATTTTAAACTCCAATGCTTTACCAGAGGATTTTAATAAATATGAGTTAACATCCACTGTGTTCTCTCTTGTTGCTTTTTTATTTTACCTCTTCTCTGATTTTTTTTGGATGTTGCTTTATAACTGTCTTTTCTTTCCCTTAAAACTTCCCCTAGGTTTATGAAACTGTAGAGTCTTAAAAACACAAAATTAACAGAAGAGAAATGTAAGCCTCCTCATCACTGCTTTATTCCTCAAATCACCACTCTGCCTATCCTTATCTCTTTATTTATGAATATACTGAAGATGCAGTTTCCACTTTTCCTCAATATTTTACCTTCCATTCCTGTATGAGTAACAGTGATGCCTGTGGACTCTCGTGTTCATGGGTAATTTTTCAATAAGTGCCGATTTCTCCTTTTGTGATCTCAACTGCCACCAAGGACATCCACTCTTAGATTTATAGCTTCAGGGGCCACCTCCTTTGTGCCCACTTCTGTCTTGTACTTCCTGGTCATTAATTTACCTCTAAAACATTTCTCAAGACTGCCCACATTGGCCTGCTTTCCTAAAACCCCTCCATTTTTCTTACTTGAATTGCAATAGTTACATACTTAGTTTCTCTAGTTCCATCTCTATTTCATCCATTAGAAAGATAAGACCCACCTTTCTAAAATGAAATATAAATATACCACTCTTTTACTTAAGTTAATTAATAATATCTGAAAAATTTTAAATATAAAAATGTTAATGAGATAATATTAAATAAAACAGTAAAAATACTGTATGCAGTGTTAAAATAACTTGGTAAATATACATGTATGTATGCAGTGAGTTTTTATGTATTTATTTATTTATTTTTAAAGATTTTATTTATTTATTTAAATTTAGAGGGGAAGGAGAGAGGGAGAGAAACAGCAATGTATGGTTGCCTTTCGTGCGTCCCCTGCTGGGAGTTGGCCTTCAGGGAACTGGCCTGCAACCCAGGCATGTGCCCTGACTGGGAATCAAACCGCAATCCTCTGGTTCGCAGGCCTGTGCTCAATCCACTGAGCTACACCAGCCAGAGCTGCAGTGAGTCTTTAATAGCTGTGTATTATTGTAAAGGATACAAGAATACATTTTAATGTTATTTTTCTATCAATTGTAAGCATAACTTCAAAATTAAATAATAAAATATGTATTCAATAGCTGTGTTCCCAGGCATACTTAGTCTAACTGCATCAACACAACACATAAAAAATTTTAAAGCAAACTCACATTAATTTTCCACAGTAAAAGCAAAAATGAATTGTATCCAGACATACAATGCTAGTCAACCTTTTAAAAATATAACTCGTTCATTCTTTTCCCTATAATTAGCATGTGAACCCATTTTCAATGGTTGTCTTTTATTTCTATTCTAGCTAGATTCTACCCAAATTTTCTAGGCAGTGAGGATTTTTGTGATCTACATTTCTAATGTTTAAGCATAAAAAAGAAATAAATCTTGCCATTCGAGACAACATGCATGGGCTTTGTGGGCATTATGCTGAGTGAAATAAGTCAGTTCACTTACATTCAAAATTAAACAAACAAAAACCTCATAGATACAGAAGACAGATTGGCTGATGGCACAGGCTGGTCGCAAAGGGGTGGGAAAAATGAGTAAAGGTAATCACAAAGGACAGACTTCCAGTTATAAGATAAATAAGTCCTGGGGGTGTAAGGTATAGCACATTTACTATAGTTAATAATACTGTGTTTTGTAGTTGAACATTTCTAGGAGGGTAGATCTTAAAAGTTCTTATCACAAGGAAAAAATTGTACCTGTGGAAGGTGATGGATGTTAACTAAACTTATTGTGGTAAACATTACACAGTATATGAAGTTTGTCTGGGAAAAAGTCCAACTGTTGTTAATACAACAAGAATGGTTTGCACAATATTGATGTAAGCTAGCAGCCAAGGAGAGTGGACTGGAATAAAAATGCATGAATAATAATGACTTCACTGTACTACTTAGCGGGGGCGGTAGATGCCATTGAGTGAGCATGTGTACCGTGTGGCCATCCCATTCAAAATGACTGAGCAAGTAGAGCAATGAATCTTCATCAAATTTTGCATTAAGCTTGAACATTCCTCTGTGGAAACTATTGGGATGATTCAGAAGGCCACAGATCTTGGCAACTAGTAATTTGCAGCTTTATCACAACATGCCCGCTCATGCATCACATATTGAGCGGAGATTTTTGGTGAAACATCAAATCACTTGGCTGAATCAGCCCCCTCTACAGCCCAGATTTGGTGCCCTGTGACTTCTGGCTTTTGCCAAAACTGAAATCACCTTTGAAAGGAAAGAGATTTCAGATTATTGATAAGGTTCAGAAAAATAGGACAGGGAACCCGGTGGCAATTGGGAGAACTGTGTGAGGTCCTAAGGTGCCTGCTTCAAAGTGGACTGAGGCATCACTGTCCTATGTACAATATTTCTTGTCTCTTCTTCAATACATGTCTCTATTTCCTATATTACATGACTGGACACTTTCTGGATAGAAAGTCACATAAATGTGTCAAAGCATTATTTTGTTTACTTTGTAGCAATAAAATGCTATGTGTTAATTATATCTTAATAAAACTAGAAAAAATAAGTCTTTGGCATATTAGGTCCATCACTGGACCACGGCCTCCTTGAAATAAAGGACTTTAACTTTTCTTTCTGAATCTCTCTTCTCCTCTATAAACTCCCCTCAAAGTCCATGGTCTCCATCCACAAAATCTCTCACCCTTCTGACCCCTAAGCTCAGTTTATAGCATAACACCAAATTGGCTCTGTAGCTGAAGTTTTCTGTTGAAATGCTGTATTTCTTGAGACGTTAGTTTTTGAGTTGAAACAGAAGAAATATCATTAATAAAAAATAGGGCCCCAGGAAAGTTGTGGCCACTAGTCCAGCTAACTTTGGAGAATCTTTTTTATTTTTTAGTATATGAAATAGCTACTAGAGTTCAGAAATATATCTGAGAACTACAGCTAAAGTCAGGAATCCAACAAACACATTCTAGTCATGTTAAGATATAAGACAGAATATGGGTTTTCTTGGTGCAAAACTATACCAGGTTTTCTGTAAATTTCTAAAGAGCTTTGTATAATTTCTATCTCTTCATGCAGGCTCACTAAATATTATGCATTATTGCAATTATTTGAGTCCTGTGGTATATTTTCAACTGCCTTCTCTGAATATGTGATACTAATTCTTGAATCATTTATCCAAGTTGCTTGATTCCAAACCAGATAACCTCAGCTCAAATTTTAATAAAAGCCATCATCTTGTAACATATACTCAATTGACCTATTTTGGGTTACTCAAAAGTTAGCAGGAAAAGTCACCATTTAACTCAGTTTCTTCACATGGATCTTCAATATTACTAGTAGTAATCTTAAAGCTCACCTGTTGTGACAAACCACAAGGTACAGTTGTAAAAATTGACTACAGTACTCTATGTTTACCATATCTTCTTTAAAAAGCAAAAACACAAACTGTTAACTGAGAAAGGAAAACAGAAATATTTTGGGCAATACTAATGAAGTATATTTTCAAAATATGGAAGAACTAGGTCTGGCATGGAAAGCAGTGATAAATGCATTATTCAAAAAACAAATTACTTCATAATGAACTCAGAGAGCTAATTATTGGCAAGTTCTTAAGTAGCATGTATTTTTACTTTTATGAAAAATTAATGTAAAGGGGGATGACGGGATATGTTTAACTTAGTGTCTGTGTAGTCTTCCAAACAATGTGGTCTTGGATCTTAGAGGTTTGACTATGTTCTAAGAAAGAAAAGCAAGTTTCTGACTCTTGACAGAGGTTTCAAAAAGAGTTTTAAACATTTTCTATATGGGATTTCATGAAGAAATCATTTAAATGATAATAGCAGTGGTAATGAATATGAAATTGGACTTCGACTTTACGTTAATTGATAGGGAAGGAAGCACTTACTAAAAGCCTTGCTTTGAACTTGGCCATTACTACAGTGGTTTCAATTATTTTTTATTGTCAGGTTATTAACTCAAGGTGTATTTGAAATATTGGTTAATTTTCCTCAATGATAAATCATAGTTTATTCTTTGCCCCTTATTACGGATAGAGGGAAGGAACGTACTTGAATATGAATTTAGAGCATAAAAACAAAGAAGGTACATGGAAAGTAAACAGGAAACTAAGAGCTACTAATCATCATAATAACACACTTAGGTTAGGTACATTAAGGCTTTATTTTCTAAATCATTTTTTATTTGGTGGAATTTGACTTTTTTAACAAGCATATTTTTGTATTGCCTTACTTGTAGTTTTCTGAGCCCAAATATATTGCAACTATAAGACATACTTTTTGGAGACTCCATGACCACATCATGAGAACTTATTTCTAAATGACAAGCTTTCCTTTTGTGTGCTATGTAATTGTGTCTCCAGAAGAGCTATACAGATTGTATGTTAGTGTCTCCATTTATAAGGGAAGGCAAATGCACTCTGTCACCTACTTCTAAGTACACAGAATCAATAAGTTGTGTCTGGTTCTCTATAAATTTGAGTAGTTTTATGATTTTAGAGCATATCCCTCACGCAGAATTTCTCAATAAGTGATTAAGTGTTTGCCATGGCAATACACACACTTTTTCCATATCTCAGTCTCTCCTTTTTTATTCAAGCACTGTGTTAACTAACCTCACTTATTTTCCCATGGTTGAAGGCAGCACTGAGCTCCTACTTTCTTCATTCCCAGGTGCTGTGATCCTATATTGAGTGCCTACTACGTAAATGGCATTTCCAAATGACAGAATAAAGAGAGTTTGAGGGGAAATCCACTTTCCTCCCACAAGTTCGGGAGCATGATTAAGGGCCCCTCGTTGAACAGTGATGAGGCACAGAACATTCTCATAAAAAATAGGCCCGTTTTTAAAAAGAGAAGCATCACACAGTAGACCACCCTTCTCTCCCTTCTCTCCCAAGTAGTTCTTCCTCACTACAACCAGATAGACAGGTCTGTTTTAACTTGCAAGGCACATGACACACATCTTCTTATTAATGGAAATTCTATGTCCTTAAATAATCTGGGGTACTTTTTCTCCTTCCTGGTTGTCCCTATTTGGTGGAGGAGCGTTTTCATTTTAATCACATCACTCTCTGTGGCTCACAAGAGCTTTCTGACACAGGCTTTAAAAGCCAGAAATAAAATGCACACTTTTACTTTAATAAAGTTCCTTCCTTTAGGACTGCAAGGGCCATTTATTCCAGTCTCCTCATCTGTTGCCTCCCACACTTCTGTAGACACCCAGTTTTTCAGGAGCAATGGTTGCTCCTCAGACATGCACCACTTGAACTCTTAACCGATTTCTTCTCCACTAGTTATTTAAAGAGTACATTGTGAGTATTGAGGTCTTTGAATTTAACCTCTTGACTGCCTGATATTTTTAAACATTCTTGTCTTTTTTTACTTATCATAAATAGACGGTTTGTTTTGTTCTTCCTTTCTAAAACTATCGCTATATTCTACTGTGCATTCTTTTGGGGGAGCCACACCCTTGCCCATGTACTTATTCCAACAAACTGAAGGAAGAAATGAATGTAAATCTGCACAAGGACACCTGGTGTGGTGAAGAGGATGATAAAAAGACCACTTAAAAGAAAAGCAAATACTTGTTCAGCATACTTCAAAAGTGTCAAAGTCACCAAAGATAAGGAACAACTGAGAAGCTGTTGCAGACTACAGGAGACTAAGGAGAAATCACAACTACACACTCTGGATATGATCCTGGAGGAACTGAAAGGACATCAGTAGGAAATACCCTGAAAGTCAAATAAGGTCAATGTGTTCACAGTTAATACCAGTGTAGCCACATTAATTTTTTATTCTCCCCACTGTACTGTAGTTTTGTAAGATGTTAATATTAAGAGATGTGAGTGAGAGTGAGGAATATAAAAAATTATTCAGACTTTTCCCCCATCTTTTCTGTATTTCTAACATCAGTTCAAATTTTAAAGTAAATAAATAAAAGGAAAAATTTGAAAGCTTATGCACAAATCAAGACTATATTCCAAAAGCTTTGTCTGAAGCCTGACTTTTGGGGAAAATAGAGAATCTAGAGAGAGAAACAATTAGATAACTCCATGGAAGATGTGTTTCCATAAGAGTCAAGCTTTACTTTTTTAGCAGAAACAACAGAATAAAGGGTCAGATCTTGAGAGCAGAGAGCAGGGACCCTGGTTTCTCAGTTTTCTTCAACACTCTCAGCAACTGAGAATGAGAGGAAGCAAGCTTAAGTGAGCAGCGTCCGTTCTGTGAGTGCGTCCCATCTCATCCCCTCACCACCACCCCCACTTAGTTTCTTCTTACCAGCAAATATACACAATTGATCACCACGATGTAGAACCTTTTACTTGGAGGGTTTGAAGCAACTAATACTAACATTTGTGGAGATAAAAATTACCTCACCTTTAAAATCTCAGGAATGCTAAAGGTAAAATAAGAAACACACACACACCAAAAATTCACACAAATTCTTCCATGCAATGATGCTACAAAGTGAGTAGGAAAATTTAGAATATGAGTATTTATTCTTAGAAAGGTTTTATTTCTTAGTAGCATATTGAGTTTTTTAACATATATTTCCAAAGTGTTTTGATATATGTCATCATAATATTCTTATAAAATACTAATATATATATACTTTTTATATAAAAATGAAATTTCACAAGGTTGATTAATTTGATAATTAAAATATTAAAGTGACTAACATTTGATGTGAGTGCAGAAGACCTCTAGGGATATAGTAAACTGAGTAGCCTGTGCCTCTGTTAGGGAGGAGGCTGATCCTCAGCTCTTACCTGGGTGTCCTGTAAGAATGCAGGCCTGATACGATCATATCTTCCAGATTTTCAAGAGCATATCTAAATATCACCAAATAAAATTTTATCAGTGCAAAATCTAGTTTCTTATCTTTACACTGATTCAGGTGGTTATGATATTTTTGAACTATGTATTTCCAGATATATTAGTATGTGTTTTTTTTTACAATTGTCACCTAAAGATGAAAAGGTGGGGTAAAATGTGGCTATTTTACTCTACCTATTATAAAATGCAAAACATTTATATTATGTAAATATTATGTGCTACTTCTTAATTCAGGATTGCAAAAACTTCATTAAAAAAGTACCTTGCATGCCAAGTTTTTTTGGTCAAAAACAAACAAAAAACACCTTTGTTATGCTTTATGTAAAAATTATTGAGAATTTTGGAAGAGGCAAAAAAACCTGGAATAATTTATCTATCAACTATGTAACTGGCTTTGTACCAGGATCGAGTGAGAAAATACATGTGGAAGGGTTGGCATTTTATAAAATGCTGTACATAGTTAAGTGTACATAGGTAACATTTTAATTTTATTTTACTTTATGAAAAATTGTACTAATCTTGGAACCTTTGTCCTGGCCATTCATAAACATTCCCAGGTGAGTAAAAGAATGTACAGAGGCTTCAAACATAAGACTGAATCAGCATCTACTGGTTTGTTCTTGATTACAAAAACAAATAGGGAGAAAAATAATTAGTTGTAGTAATATTTAAAATACAATCCTGTTTTAGAAAGAAGTATAAAAATAGATAAAATTGTATACCTCATTTTAACCTTCAAATCAGAGCTGATAAAGAAGTTAATGCATACAATATGTAGAAACATGTATTTCAACAATAACCATTCTATTGTTTGACCATTCAACCAAGAGAATGATCAAAACAGAAATAGCAAGAGATTAATATTTTGCTCAAAAAACCAGACAATTTACTATGATGAAATTAATAACTCTAAATGGTTTATATCTCTTTTCAAATACATAGAAATATCAGTCAACTAACAGAGAAAAATGAAACAAATGTGTATGTGTCTTTGCATTTTTTTACATGGAAAGATACAGGGGCTTATTTTGCACAGATAAACTTGGATAAGTGGCATTTGGACAAAACCACCGCCCCTCACAGCTCAAAGGGTCTCTCGGGATGACATTTGCCACTTTCCACCATTGCAAGAAAGGACAATCTGAAGTGGTTTTAACCCCTACTTGTTTTGGAACTTTCCACTTAGGCTTTAGAGCCAAACTAACTAGATTCTGAGCTCTCTCATTTACTACAAGAAATAACATGTTACTCAACTTTCTTACTTTCAATTTCTTGATTATGTAAATGTTAGGTATTAAAAATACTTATCTCTCAGGTAATGAATATCTAAAATTGACTCCAACTTATTAAGAACAAATATTTTTGGGTTTTGTGCTCTCGGGGAACATATCTATTTTTCAAACAGAAAAAGAGATGCTACTCAGCATGACCTGCTGTTGTATATTATTTTGACCCAAAAATGTTTACACTGTAGGTTTTGATCATATTTGAGAGAGATTTATTATTTTCTTGGCTTTATTAAGTTCTACAAAAAGGCAATTTCATATGTATGTATAAATTACATACTAAAATTAAATAAATCATACATTTCATAAATAATTAATAAAGTATATATTTAATTCTCAAAATTCCATTTTTTCTCTGCCATGCAGTTTCTATTATTAAAATTTTCCCTGTTAACTATTTTAGATATTGAGAACAACACTTGTTAGCTGCTACTTTGGATTCTGACTGTGTTCAGGCACCGGGCTAAGCAGAGCACACACAACATTCACTGATGAGGGTATAATAGCAGAAACATTGGCATCAGTAGCCTGTGTTCAAATCTTGACTCTGGTACTGCCTAGCTGCATGACAAAAGGAAGTTATGACCTCTCTGTTCTTCTAGTTTGCATAACTATAATATGGATCCTCTACATAGGGTTATTGTAAAGATTAACCAAGTTATTTACAGCTTTCATATCTATTTCTGGCATACAGAATTAATTATTTTTATTACTGAACAATTTAATTGAGGACTTTGTTTTCCAAATCAATGTAGTAGGCAATGAAAAGATATGAATTGCAATGCCAGATCGAAATTTTTATCTATTCAGGTCTATTCAGAAGGAATCCAGTCATGTAATATGAAAAACAGAGACATTTAAGCACCTGGGGACCTCCCACAGTTCTTCCATTCACCATCGGCTACCCCATTGTATTTTCCTGAATCTCACCAATGGTCTGAAATCTCTTCCCTTTCAAAAGTGATTTTCATTTTGGTAAAAGCCAGAAGTTATAGAGCATGATATATGAACTGTAGGGGGATTGATTTCATGTTTCTCAAAAAAACTCTGCATTAGACATGATGCATGAGCAGGTGTGTTGTCATGATGAATCTGCCAATCACTAGTTGCCAATAGCTGCAACCTTCTGAATCACCCCAATAGTTCATTCCCACAGAGGAATGTTCAAACTTAATGCAAAACCTGATGCAGATTTGTTGCTTTACCTGCTCAGTCATTTTGTGTGTGACGGCCATACAGTACACATGCTCACTCAACAGCAGTTACCACCCTCACTGACAAGGACGGCCAAGTCCTCATTGTTCAGATGTGTGCAGTCCAGTCCATTCTCACTGGCTCTCAGGCTACATCGATGTTGCACAAACCTTTCCCCTTGTATTAATAATGCCTAAACTTCTTCCAGACAGATATTGTATGGTGTGACACCAGTTGAGTGATATGATTTCACTGAGCTTTAATCTATTCATCTGTAAATATGGGTAACAACATCTGACTAATGGGCCTGCTATTATTAAATGGAATAATGTAATGCAAATTCCTCATAAGACACAAAGCCCTTATGGATATTTAAGAACCTTCTTATGTAAACATAGAAAAATAAGGATCAATTGTGTCTTTTTTGTTTTTTCCAGAATATCTCGCTGGGTGTCCACCCAATCCCACCCAACGGAGAGTTTCAAAACTGCAAACCCCAAATCACAATGGTCTCTATATATGTTGGAAGGTACAATACACCAAACAAGAAACATTTAAAGCAGCTGATCCTTGAAGAACAATCTACAATTTGAAACAAGTTTTTCCATGTGCTAAAATCAAAGGATTACAGACCTTTTGCAATTCCCAGGAGCAAAAAGAAATGATAGCATTTTCTCAACCTTGAGGTTTTCTCTTGCACATTTTTTCTTAAGTCTTTCCTTCCTGGTAGGGAGCCTGAAAGTGATCAAATGAATTGCTGAGTATCAAACACACATTAATTAAAAACCTCAGTCCCAGTCATCCTTTTTCTTTGACAGAAAGTTTTCTGATTAATACATATACTTGTCATCTCACTCGTAGGTTGTGTTGATAAAATGTCATTTTTTCCAGCTATTTAATGTTTGTGATACCAGGTAGAAATGTTTCAGGCTAAAATATCATTCCCCCAGAAGAAACACTTATGTGGTGTTTTCCATGCTGGATAGAAAGATTTTTCAATAATTAGTTAGTATTTTATCAATCTAAGTAGAAATTTCTAAAAAAAAAAAACCCTGGAGATATTATTTACTTGGAATAGAAAATTTTTAAATGATTATATAAAGTGAGCAATGTAGATAACTCAAACTTATTCCTTCTAACAGTTCTGGAAATCATATAGTGGTGTTTTGATTTTTAGAAAGTTTAGTCACTAGTGAAAATTCTTCATCAGATATGATGAATAATGTTTTTCTCTTATCCTACCAGGAGAAAATAACATTTTAACAATAATCCAGAATTTATGTGAAACTCTTTTCATTGAAGACCTGTGATTGGATGGTGTTTTGAAATTGCGTTTGGTTACATAATTCAAATATTTTCTTGGTGTGTACTCCTGAAACTAGAAAGAGGTATTCTTTGTACTTTCTGAGCTGATAAAAGCATGCTATTTCTTTGAACATGTTTGTTTTATTTTTTTTAATTTCATGTAAAATTTGCATTGTGTTTCTTCACATAGGTGAATCTCTTTCATAAAACAAAAAGTAAGTTAATTATAATGAAAATATAAATAATATGCATCAGTAAGATTTTATGTTTATTGTGCTTCAAGGCAGTCTTAAATTTTAATGCCCACACAAATCTCTTACTTTGTTAAGGTACAGATTCAGACTCAGCAGTCTTGAGGTGTATCTAAAGATACTGCATTTCAAGCCATGGCTGGTGTAGCTCAGTGGATTGAGTGTGGGCCTGCAAACCAGATGATCGCAGTTCAATTCCCAGTCAGGGCACATGCCTGGGTTGCAGGCCAGTTTCCCAGCAGGGGATGTGTGAGAGGCAACCATACATTGCTATTTCTCTCCCTCTCTCCTCCCCTTCCCCTCTAAAGATAAATAAATAAAATCTTTAATTTTTTTAAAAAAGACACTGCATTTCTGTGTGAGGAAGATGCTGCTGGCCCCCATATCATCCTCTGAAAAGCCACATTTTAGGTGACAGAAAAAAATCCACATGAGTATCACATATTACAGTGTGTAAAATTCTAAAGTCATGCAGTAATGTCCTGCTAATGCACAGGGGTGGTGATTTCTGAAGTGTAAATAAAACATCACTTTAAATTCTAGTTACTTCTTGAAATAATTTCAATGACTCAAAAGCTAATGGCATCACTCTGTTGAAACATACTCTTAAGATTTTAATTCAGCGTTACATTGAACTGAAGAGATTCCTTTATGTTCTTTCTGAGTCGTACACCTTGTTTCTCCAATGGAGTGAGTTCTGCCACCCGGCCCCATTGGGAGTCTAAGGATCAGAGTCTGAACGACAGGTTTAGGAAGCCCTAAAAACAGTAAATGATGGAGCCAGAATTTGAATCAGCTTGACTCCAGAGCTTGGTGATATACTCTTACAAGATAATGTTTACTTCCTTTGCTATAAACTCTAAACCCTCTTTGCAAAGGCATTAAAAATCGAAAAAGTTAATATAATATATTAAATATAATTATTGTATTGAACTCCTGTTGAAGGCAGTTGATAGCATATTTCTTTATGAGTACCTAAGGTCCTGAAAATATGTTGAACTCAATATATTTATTTAGGTATGTTCTAAAATAAAGCAGCATATTTCCATAACATCTGACATAGATCATGGATAATATCCACTCTCAGAAACCCTGACTTGCTGTTAACCTAACACAATATTCAGCATAATCATATCATGGGAAAAGTGAGGCTTTGAATTCACACGATAATCATTTGTTAGGCCATTGTAGGACCCTGACACTTTGAATGGTTTCAAACACATTTGCTGCATTTTCCTGGTCTGGGCAATACATGTTCATTGTTTTCACAGTACTTTAAATATCAGTGCTTATGACAATTAAGATAAATTAATTGCCATTAATTGTCTTACATTCTCACTATTTTTAGTACTTATAGCAATTTTTTAGTATTTGTAAAATATTTAAGTGTCTTCAAGTTCCACTATTTTTAGTATGTATAAAATATTTTTTAATATTTGTAAAATATTCAAGTGTTTTAAAATCCCTCTATTTTTATTCTTTGTGAAATATTTAGAAAGTATGAGAAAATCATCTCACACAGCTACACTTTTCTTCAAACCTTTAAATAACTTCTGAAAACTTAGCTTGTGCAATGAGGTCAGTGACAACGAGGGAAGGGAGATGTTTAATGAGTCGCTCAATCAAACCACTAAACCAGGGAAGTGGAAAATTATATTTTGTTGCTTTGAGTTAGGTAACCTATTACCCAAATATGTATGCACATATTTATTTTCTATGTTTATTAATTTGAAGATCTTGACTTCTCCTTCACCTTTTCTATAGCTCCTTATTTGAACAAGTTGGTATTTTGGTTTCATTTCTTTAATCCCTAAACAGCATTCTTCATAGAGTGAGGGTCCCCTCATCTCATTTTAATATCATTTGGTTACTACGAAGGGTACCCACTGTGAACCCTGGTGTATTAGTCATGCTCCAAAGTGAAAAATCTGTGTAAGACCTCTGGGAGCACTGAAACCGAACTAGATAACACTTGCTCAAATAAATTATGGCTGACGTGCATACTGTCAGATAACAGTATGCAACCGCTGGTTCCACTTTTACTATTTGTGTGTCTTCATGCACAACCAGTGTGTTCTGTAGACCACGGTGTTTAACACAGAGTTCACAGATCCATGGACTGATTTCAGGGATCCATAAAACTGGGTGCAAAATTTGTGTTAAATATGTATGTATGTATATCTTGGAAAAGCAGTTGTTTTTTTAGGAACTTCTCAAAAGGGTGAAAAGCCCCCAGAAAATATTAAGAGCCACTCTTTTAAACCCAGAGATATTTAGTTGGCATTTATTTTTTGTTAGTAATTATATTATTTATTTTATTTATTTATTTGTGGGTTTAATTGTTTATTTTATTTTATTTTTTCCACCACCATTTTTACCTCCATACCCTCTTCCACCTCCACCCAAACCCCTCCATCTCACAACCACTACACAGTTGTTCATGTCTATGAGTTCTTTCTCTTTTTCCTTTCTTGCTCGATCCCTCTCAGAGGTGTCATCCTGCTCTCTATCTTTAAGTCTGTCTCTACTTTGCTTGTCAGTTTAATTTGTTCATTACAGTCTACATATGAATGAGATCATACAATACTTGTCTTTGTCTGACTGGCTTACTTCACTTAGCATAATGTTCTCCAGGTCAATCCATATGGTTACAAGGGTCCAATATTCTTCTCTTTTATAGCCAAACTGTATTCTATTGTTTTTTAATATTTTATTTATTTTTAGATAGAGGGGAAGGGAAGGAGAAAGCATAGGACAGAAACATCAATGTGTGGTTGCCTCTCATGTGCCTCCTGCTGGGGACCTGGCCTGCAACCCAGGCATGTGCCCTGACTGGGAGTTGAACCGGTGATCCTCTGCTTCACAGGCCCACACTCAATCCACTGAGCTACACCAGCCAGGGCTCTATTGTTTAAATATAACACAAAGGTTTTATCCACTCATCTACTAGGCTGCTTCCAAATATAGGATATTGTACACAATGCCGCAAGGAACATGGGGTACATATATTCTATCAAGTTAGTGTTTCAGGTTTCTTTGGATAAATTCCCAGAAGTAGAATTGCTGGGTCATAAAACAGTTCCATTTTTAATTTTTTGAGAAAACTCCATACTGCTTTCCACAGTGGCTGTACCAGTCTGCATTCCCACCAACAGTGCACTAGAATTCCTCTTTCTCCACATTCTCACCAACACTGGCTATTTGTTGATTTATTGATGACAACCATTCTGACAGGCATGAGGTTACATCTCGTTATGGTTTTATTTTGCATTTTTCTGATGATTTATAACTTTATAGTCAATTAATATTTGAGAAACTGTACAAAAATATACAGTGGGCAAAGATAGTCTATTCAATAAATGATGTGGGGAAATTTGGACAAGTAAGTACAAAAAAGAATGAAACTAGAACACCTTCTCATGCGACACACAAGAATGAACTCAAAATGGATTGCAAACTGCAATGTTAGACTCAAAAGTACAAAAATCTTAGAAGAAAACTTAGACAGTAAAACATCAGACATATAATGTAGCAATATTTTTTCTAATATATCTTCTCAGGCAAATAAAATAAATGAAAAAATAAACAAATGGGGCTACATCAAATTAACAAGTTTTTGCACAGCAAAAGAAACAATTGACAAAAGAGAAAGACAATGTAATGAATAGAACATATTTGCTGATACATCTGATAAGGGGTTCATATCCAAAGTTTATTAAAAAGTTTATAAAATTCCACAACGAACAACCCAAGCCAGTTAAAAACAGGCAAAGGACATGAACAGACACTTCTCTAAAGAGGATCAATACATAAATGCTAATAGATAAATGAAAAGATGCTGAACATCACTAATCATTAGATGTGCATTGAAATGAGTTCTAAAGATCTTTAAGAGAACAGAAAATACTAACATTTGTTGAGTTACTACTATGAGTCAGGCACTGTCACTTAATATCTCATTAAATCCCAGCTACAATTCTGTGAGATAATTTCTTTTTACTTAATTTCATAGTTGGTTTTTCAAGGGTCAGAAAATTAAATACTTAGCAGCTAAACCTCAACATTTGTCAACATAATTATTTACCTATGCTAGCTACTATTTCCTGCATTATTTCATTTAATCTTTCAAAGTTATACAATTGGAGAAGGGCAGAACCAAGATAAAATCAAGCAATATGTGAAACAACTTCTTTGCCTATAATCACTACTTTATACCAGATATTACTCAAACAAGTATTCTAATAAAGCACAACTCCTAAGAAAATAATGATGTTAAGTCACATTTATATTTCACCAAAACAATTTTACATCTTAAAGGGGATTAGCAGTAGGAATGTGAAATTTTTAGAAAACACATAAGAGTTACGCCAAACTCTTAAGGTGAGAGATAAGTTCTAGAGATTCACACAGGCTTATAACTTTAGGATTGAATAAAGTCTTAATGCATTTGCATTCAATCACCTTCTTATGTTGCGTCTCCTCTACCTTATCTCCATCAAGTCAGCATCCAACTATCGTTAAAATTCTCAGTGAGTAGGAAACATACTATCTCTCAGCTCATCATTACACTTTTAAAAAAATTTTACAATGATAAAAATTATATAGAGAATAAATTATTTCCTGAACTAAAATATACTTCTGCTAATTGGGTAACCCAAGCCTATAACTCATTCACAGCAGGTAGATGTTCTCTTCTCGTTTTCATTTTTCCTTGAATGCCCACCCTATCTTATTTAGGCTTGGTATATCCTCTTTGTTTTAAGATTTTTATTGACATGAAACATAGGTGCAAATTGTCAAAGATCTGTATTCTCTGTCATTGACTGCTGGCAGCAAGACTCTTTTCTTTGATTTTCTATCTCCATATATGACTTAAAAGCTCTTTAAAAATGGATGCACTTGACATTATGTGTACACAATGTTTCATCAAACATTTATTAAGTTCTCTACCTGTAACAAAGTGAAAAAGACATAATGACACACTCCTGTCCCTCAGAGAGACCACAATCTAATTGAGGAGACAGAGCAGTGGACGTATGCCAGTGGAAATGATGCATCTGCATGAAGTACAGAAGATTGTCACCACACAGAGGCTGTAGGTCTCCAAAAGGGAGTGAGTTCTGGAATGCTGATTTGATACTTTTTCCTACCTAACGCCATTCTCAGTAAACAAAGTCTGTCCCTGTATTTGCCTTGAGTTACGTGGCCTTTCTATCTTTGTTATATACCATTTTACCCTTTTAAAATCAAGTTTATCTGCCCTGGCTGGTGTAGCTCAGTGGATTGAACGCACGCCTGTGATCCACCCGATCTCGGTTTGATTCCCAGTTGGGGCACATGCCTGGGTTGCAGGCCAGTTTCCAGCAGGGGACTCACGAGAGGCAACCATACATTGATATTTCTCTCCTTCTCTCCTTCCCTTCCCCTCTAAAGATAAATAAATAAAATCTTTAAAAAAATAAAAAATAAAATCAAGTTTATCTGAGAGCTACTTGCGGGGCCAGGTCACTTTCTTTGGAAGACTTGCCTTTCTCTCATTCATCAGAATCATTTGTGATTGCAGAATTAGAATTACATTAGTGATAAGATTACTCTTTTAGAAGGCTCATGACACATTCTGATTCGTAACTTCATGTTTATCTTATTTAAAAAATCAGGAAAAAAATCATTTCTTCTTCCCCTCTAATTGCCCTACTCCTTAATGGTTTCCTTTGTAGTGATGATCGTGGCCACCCTCAGATAGGTGGTGCTTTGCCATGAAACAAGTGAACGGATCAGGCTAGGAGAAAACGATGGTAATGAGTTATGAAGAAACTGAACACAAGTGCCTTTGTCCAGTGTGAAAAGAAAATGTAAAAAGTAAAAAAAAAGTCTTCTGATTTTTCTGATTGTTAATCTATGTCTATAAGTCTTGGTCATGATTGATCATGGATCTAGTAATCTAGTGATCTTAAGCTTTGTGTCCACTAATTTTTACCCATTTAAACTTTGAGTAGTCTGATTTTCTCCTATTTTTTCCCATAATGTTTGCAACATAAGCTTCTAGACAAGTGGTAGAATCCCTTTGTTCCCTGTGGTTTCTGCCAATGCCATCTGCAGTCTCTTCATAGTGAAGGGCTTTTTAAGGCATATTTAATAAAGAAAAAATCCAAAATCACTAGAATTCTCAACCAACATCTCCTTTCTTATGTGACAATAATGTAAATTTTAGAGAAACAATGTAGCTTTTTGTCCAAATAATAATAAGTGTGGTATAGTAATCTGGTTCCATCCACTACTTCCTTCAAAATAATTGAAAGAGTTTTTATGAATATTATCCCATCAAAGGTGCGGAGGCATAGCCTTTTATGGTCACTACTTTCTCTCTTGAAACATTTCTATAGTATTCTTTTTGTTTGTTTGTTTCTAAATTAGGTCATTGTCTCTCAACCAAAAATGATACAGTATTTTGCTTTTATCTCTTTCTTCTTCTCATATATGTTGTTTACCAGTGTCATCTTCTGCCTTTTACAGTAGTCCCTAGACCTGCATCTCCATCACCACATTACTGACATCCTTACACAGGAACTAATCTCTTTCGGGAATTAGCTTTCAGTTCTCTCATTTTGTCCATAATCTACTTCAAGCTATATCATCTAGCAAAAGTAACTAAATAATAGGTTGTTTATATTAAATTAAAAATAAAATATGTTTTTATGTACTACTTAAATTTAAAAATAATATTTAGGTTTGTTTTTTATAGCCCAGATCCCAACTGTCCCTTTGCCTTGATCCAGTCCTTTGTGACTGCTTTTCCTTGACCTTAAATGCATTAAACAAACACCTAGTATCTGGGAACGAGTTATTTTCTGTCCATTTTCTTTCCCCAAAAGAATCTAGCCAACTGTGTGGGCTTCACTTTCTAAGTAAATTCTGTGGATGTTGTCACCTAAATCAGAAAAAGGAAGTTCTCTTCTGAGTGTAGAAATTTATAACTTTTCTAAATCTCATTAGAATGTATTCTGTTTAAGAACAGGCAAAAAAGTGGCGGAAAATGACAAAATAAGCTCTAAAACGAGGCCTTAAAGCAGGCAATCTGGTGTCATTAATGTGAGAGCTGTCAGGAATGTGGCTTGTGATAACAAGAACAGATAGAGCTTTTTCCAAAGCCTGAACTTAAAGCTTCAACTGTAAGCAGGGAATGACATTTACATTGAGATGTAAATTGCAGCCAATGACACTTTCATTTATGTAAGATGAGTTTATTCTGGTGTTTGGAAATATAAATTGAAATCTTGCATTTTCTCTCAGAAATACTCACTGCATAACAAGTAAAACTCAAGCTGGCCCGAACACACCAGGAAAATGGAAAGGCCATTTTATTGCCTAAATGTTAGTATTAATGCAGTGCAAAGGTAATCCTGTTTAATAGGAAATCTAAATTGGTAAGATTATTTCTAAATTCCCTTGGAAAGGCTATTGCTTTTGAGGCAATGGAAAGTCTATAAAACGGAAATCCACACAGAAATATACAGACACTTCTTTATCCCCAAGCATTAGGTAAACAGTTTCACAACTGTGTTCTCTAGGGACAAGTGATAGTTTCGTAGAACTAAAAGACTGAATGAAAGAGAATGTAAATTACCAATAAATTTCAACTCCTCTGTCCTGGCACAAATAAGTTATACATTTATTTTTTCCATACAAATTCCTAGAGAAGATTATTCTTTAATTCCTGTGGTATTGTATGAAAGCAATCACAACTTTTATCATAAGAACATTTTGAAGGCCAACCCTAAACCTAACTCCCTCCATTTACTATACTGACCAAAAGTTTCTTCAATGGAAACCTAGAACAATGATAAGTCACCATATACTGTATGTTTGTATTTGCCCTTTTCGTAACTCTCGGCATAATTCTATCATAGCTCCAATCTCACTGGACAAAATTTACCGCACTCTCTCTCTCTCAGCTGCTGTATTGGGCATTCTTTGATGGCAGACAGTGTATCTTCCCAGTGCCTAGCTCAGTGTCAGGAACACAGTCAGCATTCAATAAAGGTTGAGTTGTCATGTTTATTTTGTTATGTTATGTCCACTATACTTAAGCCAAGTACCTTCAAGTATTGCAGACATCAAGAGGAGTTATTTCTCAAATTCTTTCTGGGATTCAGCAACATATATTATCAACAGCACTCCAATTAGTGTTTTGTGATTATGATAACAATGCAAAAATATAGTTTGTCAGTTGCTCTGCAATTATTTTCAAGACCCATTAAGTCATCGTGTTATATTCTATAGTACAGTCTTAATGACTGGCTCATACACAGTCTGTGATTGAGATAATTTTGGCAGGAAGCAAGTACTGCTTGGTACAAACCACACTATTTTTGTGATTGCACCTCAACCTCCTTATCAGGGCAATGCTATTTAACAATAAAAAATAGACAAATATTAACAGCAGCCATAGTTAAAGAAGACAGAGATAATGTCAAGGCTATTTCCCGAAGTGTTATCATTGCTTTAGAGAGCTTGGCCATTCTCCTTTTGATAACAACTCATCACACCCCACCCATTCATTTCCTTTCCAACTTTGACACTGTAATGGCTTGGGCAAATCTCATACTAGCTTGATACAACAAGCATATTCCAAAATAATGTGGAACTCGCTCAAGTATAGCTCATCATTGTTAAATGTTTAGTCTATTCATCCAACTAATATTTTTAAAGTTTTTGTAACACATCAGAAATTTTGCTGGACACTAGACTGTGAATTTAAAAAAACAGATTTTTTACTATGCAGTTTACATCTAGTGCCAAAAGATGGACAATAGATATATGTGCAATAAGTATGTAACATATTATACTTATGATGATAAGTATTATGGAGGAAAATACACAGGCTAAGGTGACCATACATGGGAAACTTTTGAATATGAAAGGAAGAAGTATGTATCACAAGACAAGAAGGTTTGACACAGAACTGTCCCAGGTAACTAGGGCATTTTTTTCTCTAGATGAGGGAGATAAGAATTATATTAAGGTCTAAGAAAATGACTCAATTTCTAGGATACAGAGAACTAAAAATTATGATACTGACTAGCAGGACATGCTTAGAGCATATTCTTCACGGTAATTCATGTAATCATTATTATAACATTATGGTGTAGGGACTGTTATTTTTTTCGATGGGTCAGGAAAACAATGCATAGATACTTGAGAGCAGGGCTTTCCCAGGAACTCTACTGTCATTAACTCTTGATGCTCTTGCCTCCTTTGGATCCCTTTGTCCATTAGCCCGAAGTACCCATCCCCATATTTTCCCTCTCAAGGAGGCTTGTGCATGTGATTCAGGAAGACAAAATGCTTGGGAAGACATCTGAATATGATAAGTTAAAATGATGCTGAATTCTGACTATCACTATTCTATGTGAAGTTGGAGGAATATTCTTTCCAAGTGTCTGCCTTGGTGATTAAAGTCTTTGGATAGAGCCTCTGGCACTTTGGCCGCAGAACTCTATGTTGGTCATCCCCATATCGCTCTGTATTGAGATTTGATATATTGACTTCAAGACCATATGTATTATAATACTTTTCATTTTATATATACATACAAAGAAAAGAAATATAGGGTCTGTCCAGAGTGTATCCAGCCATGTAATATGAAAAATAGAGACATTTATTAAAGAAGATACAAGAAACATTGTGTGTAGGACAACGATGCCTCAGTCTCCCTTGAAGTAGGCACCTTGAGATCTCACACAGTTCTTCTACCAATAATCATCAGCTGCCCCATCGTATTTTCCTGAATCTCATCAATGGTCAGAAATGTCTTCTCATTCTAAGGTGATTTTAGTTTTAGAAAAGCCAGAAGTCTCAAGGGCACTAAATCTGAGCTGTAAGGCAGCTGAGTTACCTGGGTGATTTGATGTATTGCCAAAACTCTACATGAGATGTGATGCATAAGCAGGTGGGTTGTCACAATGAAGCTACTAATCACCCATTGCCCATAGCTGGATGGGGTCTTCTGAATCATCCAAATAGTTTCCACAGAGAAATGTTCAAGCTTAACACATAATTTGATGCAGATTTGTTGGTCTACTTGCTCATTCATTTTGAATGTGATGACCACACAGTACACTTTTTCACTCAACAGCATCTACCACCCTCACTGACTACTACAGTGAGGTCATCATTATTCACAAATGCACATTTCAGTCCACTCTCCTTGGCTTCCAGGTTATATCAATGTCATGCAAACCATTCTTGTTATATTAACAGTGACTTAATTTTTTCTCGACAGATCTCAATAGTCAGTTATCAGACAGGCTTAGTTATAAAATCAAATCTGTGCTGTTTTCCTAGTGGTATTTTCAAACAGAAGTCTATCTTGGAATATTTTATCTAAGTGTAAATTATTTTAGACAGTTATTCCCTTAATTAAGTGGCCAGAAATAAACATGTTTTCCACATACGAGTCAGTGGCTATCAGCTTATTCATGATAATTAAATCTATAAAACAAAAGTAAGCTGATAATGATATATTGTATTAATTATATTATACAAAACTAATACATATTTTGATAATATCCAATTTTGCAAGAGTATTATCACATATGCATGGGCATATTTTTTGCAGCAGTATAGCTTATAATACTCCTTTTAGAAAGCAACATGACAGTTCTTTTAAAAACAAAATAAGAGTTCACAACCTTAGCCTCAGCACCCAGACACAAGAAATAATCTTAAGAAAAATAAACAAATGATGATTGACTGTATTGGCATAAATAAGTAAAACCTGAAAATAAACTAAATGTTCTACAATAAGAAGATGAATTAACTCACTGAATTATATCAACTCTATAGAATATTTCATATAAATTAAAAATGTTATTTTGGAAGTCTGATGTAGAATTATGAAACTAAAAAAAAGAAAGTACGAAGTTTTATGTTATATAAACATTTTTGGGTAAACCAGGGATATATTATTAAGAATTGGAAGAAAACATGGCAAAATAAAAATAAAGCAGATTTGTTAGAATTATGGGATTGTGAGTAATTTTAATGTTTTCATTATTATTCGAAGATTGTACAATAAATATTTTTAATTGGAGATTGCAAGACTTATTACTCTCTTAAGAAGCTCTGGAGAGGCAATTTATAGTTCTTAATTTTCTAAAGTCCATGTAAATTAAATGGTAATCTTTTTATATTATACTTGTATTTATTTAAGGACTTGTTTATTATTCAATCATTTTAACACAGAATGAACTGGACAAATAAAGCATGATCTTGCAGAAAATTGTTAATGAGTTTTGATGAAATCTGTAACAAGTGTAGACTCTGATGAAGTGGTTTAACAGAAACATTTTTCAGGTAAAACTCTATGGTTTGACATCCAGTACATTTGTGCATCTTGAGGGATGCCTAGAGAATTTGCTGGTGTTCTGTGGAGAGATGGATGCCTGGTACTGAGATAAATGTCTCTGATAGTTCTTCACTAATAAAATTTGAAGTTTACTCGTGCCCCTCAGCTCAGTTTCAAATTAATCACTCTGAATCTATGACAGCCTTTCTGCAACTCCTCAAGTTGAAGTTATATAAATAAACATATTCAAATATTTATATTTACAATTTTCAGTTCTTTGCAAAAAGATGTACTTTAAAGAACAAGATTAGACAATTGAAATAAAGTTAAGAAAATTTAAAAGTATTATCTTTGGGCCTGGCTGGCATAGCTCAGTGGATTGAGCACGGGCTTGCAAACCAAAGGATTGCGGTTCGATTCCCGGTCAGGGCACATGCCTGGGTTGCAGGCCAGTTCCCAGCAGGGACCCACAAGAGGCAAACGTATATTGATGTTCCTCTCCCTCTTCCCTTCCCTTCCCTTCTAAAGATAAATAAATAAAATCTTTTAAAAAGTATTATCTTTGCACAGAGACTATAAATTTTGTCACTCAAAAATTTTTGCTAGAAAACATCTCTGTGGCTTTAATGCTTGAAAAACACTGTGTGCATGTGATCTTTTAAAAAATACTTCCTAGTCAATGTAAAGAAAATTGAAAAAGTAGTCTTTGCCAGTCTCATTCTGTGGAAGGTAATGAATGAAAGCACATGTTGACCTGTAAGTGAAAAAGTCACTTAAAGATATGCACATGTGGGTTCTTTGGAAAAGGAATATTTGATTTATTTATATGTAGAATTACTAAAGTTAAACAAATTTATGCCAGGTTCTGTGATATACCCATTAATTTGTCCTGTTTCCTAACTATTACTGAACTTAGTCATCTTTAGCAAAGCAAATAATGTAAACTTCAGCAAGACGAACAATGATGAAGCACCTCTGCTCCAAACTGTCTTAGGAAGACAGTCTGAAACTGGCCTTATTCATTGGACAGCAGGCTGGAAGGGCTCTTCTAGGGGCAATTACTAATTCATATAGTCTTCTGAGGCCAGTTTGTTTCTGATAACTCATTCCTTAGACCAACACACAGTCCAACTTGGATTCAATTCAGGTTATTAACAGCACATCTCTCCATCGTCAGTCCCATCCAGAGACTGGGGTTAGAGAACAAAGAGTTTGGGGAGGAGGACGTAAAACTGTTTCCATTTCTGTGTTTTCACTAAAGTGTACAGCCTTTTTTTTTCAATAGTTAGTGGTTTGATTAGGACAACATTAAAATATCTTCCTTGCTCAAATCTCAAAAACAATAACCATTTATTTGGCACTTCTACCAGAATGAAGATCAGCGCTAGAATAACAATGGGAATAAACTTCTTAGAAACGAGACAGAGTGCCATTGTATGACACAATATATGTGTATTACAAAATATTTTTATGAAATTAGCAATGATGTTTATGGACAATTTGAACTACATAGGTAGTAAGCAAGTAAAATTAAAAGTTCAAGGTATAGCAATATGTTTTATATAATAGGGGTGAGAGTACTTAAGGATTTTACCTAAGGTTTAGTAACAAGAATGTTTGCTTAGTCTTTTCAAATAAATTCTAGTGTTACATTGATTGTAAAGCTATAATAAAACTTTGTTGAGATTTTTTAACAAAATAAAGGTACTAATAAAGGTAACTCATGAGTGTTGGCAACCGCTTTTTGAAGACCTCAACAAATATACCTAGTCAATAAACAGATATTTCCTAAACAGTGTGTTAGGCACATTTGGCATCATAAAAGATGTAAATGTTATATATTTAACACAATCTATAATACTGAGTTTATGTAATAGAAATATCCCTAGTACCTCAAGGACCTAAAATAACATGTGATGATAGAGATAGTAAACAATTGAGGAGTTCATAATATTTGAATAGTAAATACATGTTTAGTGACAAGTAGTCTATTTGAGCTAGGCCTTAATGAAGGGTGAGAATGCAGAGGTAAAGAGAAAAGAAAGGCATTGATGGATACTATGTTCAAAGTCCACAGACAGTTGACAGACTAGGAGGAGATTATTGTAGTTAAATAAAAGACTAATGATTGAAGTTAGAATATGCAAGAAACCTCCATGAATAAAAAAAAATAAGTCTAATATGGATAATAATAACCGAAGAAGAAATCCAAAGGAAATTAAGGTATGTTCAACCTCATTATAAAGAGAAATTAAATTAAAAACAATAGTGAATATCCACTTTGCAAACATTATTTCAGCAAAAAATAAAAATTCAGATAACACCAAATATTGGTGAGGGCATTGGGAACCAAGTGTACTAAGGCATCAGTGATGGGAATGTACACCAGCACAGCCATATACCCAGAACTTATTGCCAAGAAATTCACTCCTGGTCTCATACCTCAGAGGAACTAGAGCACAAATGCAATGTTGAGATTTTGTTGTGCTAGAGGTAATTGGTATTTTCTGATAGTGGAGAGTTGAAAGTAATTTAAATTAGAAAGTAATCTAAATAAGAAACTTAAAGTAGGATTGAATAAAGTAAAATGTGATGGAAAAGTTGCTGAACCATCTAAAATATATATGTGTGTGTGTAATTAAATTTAAACAAAAAAAGAAGAAAAACATCAGATTTCTGTATGAAAAAACATCAGTGAAATCCAGTATGTATGAATTTAAACTATTAGCACACATTAAACAGCACTGTAATAACTTTCAGGGATACACACATATGTGGAGAATCACAAAGACACCAGGAGCAGATAGATACCCCTGGTGGGGTACCTGTAGTGGCAAGAGGGTAAACTGAAGTAGGGTTCTAGGGTGAAATAATACTAAGAGAGAGATTTGCAGAAATTGAAGATGAAAGAGGCCATGAAATGAGGGTTACTCAACACGAGAGTTTTGGGGGAGTCAAGGGCTCCCCCCAAAGAAAAGCCAAATACGTAACCTCTGTGTTTTCTTGGTATATAGTCATAACTCTACGCAAAAGAGTTCTTAGGGGCACTTGCCTTCGTGGGTTAGGGACTGGCACTGAGAAGAAACAATCAGTGTTGCCCAGTGTTCATCCCTCTCTGAAGTTGTTTCACAAGATTGTGTTTTAAAATCAGAGGGACCCAGATATTGGCGTCACCAGCGTACTTTAATCTAACTGCGTCAGAATTTGTTTACTACCTGAGTGGTGGCAGGAAAACCCACTACAATTTCTTCCGCCAACTCCTGTCCTACTGAAATCCACCCCTAGAGCACTTTCCAGGTGTCATGGTCACTGTCACTTCTAAGCCTCACTGCAGCCTTTTGTGAAAAATGCCATCTATCTCAACCCCCAACACAATTCTCCCATTCTAAACACATTGACTATATCCCCATGGTTAATGTCACATGCTGCCATTCTGCTTCTGTGATACAAGTCTGCCTCTTGATCCTCCCTTTAAGCGTGCAAGCATTTGGGAAGTTGTGAAAATATTGTCCTGATGCTGTGATGAGGGGCATTAATGGGGAAATTAACAGAGGAGACCCCAAATTATAAGGTATTATTTTGAGTGAGAGATCAAGTTGAATCTTCTCCCCTTTTCTTCAACTGATATGCACTACTAACTGTTCTTCCCAGATAAGTGACCAGAATGTCCACTACTACTTGGCTAGCCTCTGGTCTTGTCACTCCACCAAGGGTGTGTCAGGACACTGCATGAACTCAGGCTGTCACAAAAAAGGATTATGATTATTGACTTTCACGTTAGTTGCTTACAATTTAATTCCTGATTACTATGCTGAACAATAATGATTATGTGGACCATTAAATGTTTCATTAACGTTTTATGTCTTTAATTAGTACAGCACACTCTACTCATGTGTGCTCAGTGTTCATAGTTTATGCAATGTGCAGCATGGTTTTCTGCCCACAGAGCTTGATCTCCCCTAGACATAATGACATTTAAAAATATGTGTTTGTCTAAAAATTCCTTTTTTAGTCTTATGTTGGAACATAGATAAGGTGCTATCAGAAAGAGTTACCAGAATTTTCATATTTTTCATATGTTTATTACAGTAACAGCTGACTTAAAATAAGCATTTGCAAAAATAAATAATTTGTATACTGTGATAAGTGGACTGAGTCCTTTGGCCTCTCAGTTCCAGGACTTACCAGCACACAGCGGGATTGAAAATGCCCCCATTCAAGGTTGCTCAGTTCAGTGATTTGAGGTTATGTTCATTGGCAGCATACATTCTGAATGATGACAGCAAAGCATGTCCTTTTAACCCATGCAAAGCAACCTGGGCTTAAAAACATTACAGTACTTTATTTATCCCCTTTAACAAACCTAAAAGTTAGAACTCTATTTTACAAAGAAAAATACTTTGGCCCTGGCTGGTGTAGCTCAGTGGATTGAGCGCAGGCCCGCGAACCAAAGGATTGTGGTTTGGTTCCCAGTCAGGGCACATGCCTGGGTTGCGGGCCAGTTCCCAGCAGGGGACCATGAGAGGCAACCATACATTGATATTTCTATCCCTCTCCTCTTCCCTTCCCCTCTAAAGATATATAAATAAAATAAAATAAAAAAGAAAAATATTTCATGTGCTTGATGAAAGGTTGATTTCATGTAATTGATTTGTGGTAACAAATTCAAATTCAACGTCCAATATCCAATCTTTTTTTATTAGAACCATATGAAATATTGCCAAATATAAACCATATTAAGATAGTGACATAAATTGAGATTAAATAAGTTGTTGTACCTCACTGCTTTCTAGATACAACTCACAAGCCTTCCCTCCCCAGCAAGAGACTTATCTTTGGTCTATCCTTTCCTAGAGGTGGCAAATTGGGTTAAAAATTACAGTTAACACTATATAGAGCCTAAAGATCTTCTATCTCTTCTCTACCAGCTGTGACTGTAAATATCATAAAGTACTCTCCTGCTGTCATAAACCATTTTGCCTCCCCCTCCAGCTGATCACACACACACAAAGAAAGGAGTAGGTGGAAGCAGAGAACATCAAGATACCTGCAGGAGACTGTACCACTGAATTTCACAGGAATTCTACCACAGAAGTTCACACCATAAACCTAGGGAGTCAGAACAGATCAATTTAAGAAGCTGAAGCTAACAAGAAGAGTCTCATAAGCAATGGGAAGACAAAGAAACAATGCCCAAATGAAAGAAAAGGTGGAAGTCTCAGAAATAATGTTAGATGAAAGAGAGGCAAGTCAGCTATCAGATATTGAATTCAAAGCACTAGTTATCAGGAAATTCAAAGAGCTCACAATGAGCTACCAGAAACTAGAGGGGAGCTACCATGAGCTCTCCGCAAACTATATCAACATGAAAAAGGAAATAGAAACTATCACCAAAGGACAAGAGGAAATGAAGAATACAATTTCGGAACTGAAGAACACAGTAGAAGGAATGAAAAGCAGGATCGATGAGGCAGAAGATCGGATCAGTGAGTTGGAGGACACAGTAGAAAGAATCTCCCAGAAAGAGCAAGAAAGGGAAAAGAGGCTCAAAAAGAATGAAGATGGACTAAGAGAAATGCAAGATAATATGAAACGTAATAATATCCGAATAATAGGAATACCAGAAGGAGAAGAAGAAGAACAAGGGATAGAAAACCTATTTGAAAGAGTAATGATGGAAAATTTTCCTAATTTGATGAGAGAAAAAGTTACACGAATCCAGGAATCACAGAGAGTCCCATTCAAGAGGAACCCAAAGAGGCCCACTTCAAGACACATCATCATTAAAATGGCAAAATTTCAAGACAAAGAGAGAATCCTAAAGGCAGCAAGGGAGAAAAAGGAAGTAACATACAAGGGAGCCCCAATAAGGTTAGCTACTGACTTCTCAATGGAAACACTCCAAGCAAGAAGAGAATGGCAAGAAATATTTCAAGTAATGAGAACCAGAGGCCTACAACCAAGGCTACTTTACCCAGCAAGGCTCTCAATCAAGATAGAAGGCCAAATAAAGAGCTTCCAAGACAAAAGAAGTCTAAAAGAATATGCCTCCACCAAACCAGCTCTACAAGAAATACTAAAAGGGCTGCTTTAAGGAAAGGAAGGAAAAGAGAGAGACAGAGAGGAACTGTGGTACAAAAATGGCAATGAATAAGTCCCTATCAATAATAACCTTAAATGTAAATGGATTAAATGCTCCAATCAAAAGACATAGAATAGCTGAATGGATAAGAAAGCATGACCCACACATATGCTGCCTACAGGAGACCCACCTCAGGACAAAAGACCATCACAGACTAAAAGTGAAAGGCTGGAAACAAATTTTCCAAGCAAATGGACAAGAAAAAAAAGCCGGGGTAGCAATTCTAATATCAGACAAAATAGACTTCAAAAAAAGGGCCATAAAGAGAGACCCAGAAGGTCACTTCATATTGCTCAAGGGAAGAATCCAGCACGAAGACATTAACATCATAAATATATATGCACCCAACATAGGAGCACCCAAATATATAAGAAAAATCCTAGAAGACTTCAAGAAAGATATTGACAGCAACACAATTATAGTAGGGGATTTTAACACCCCACTGTCAAAAATGGACAGATCTTCCAAACAAAATATCAACAAAGATATAGCAGCATTAAACGACACTCTAGAAGAAATGGACTTGACTGATATATATAGAGCGCTTCATCCCAAAGAAGCTAAATACACATTCTTTTCAAATGCACATGGAACATTTTCAAAGATAGACCACATGATAGGACACAAAATGAGCCTCAACAAATTCAAGAAAATTGAAATCATACCAAGCATTTTCTCTGACCACAAGGGACTGAAATTAGAAACCAACCCCAAAGGAAAAAACCCAAAACACCCAAAATCATGGAGACTGAATGGTATGCTATTAAACAACGAATGGGTCAAGATTGAAATTAGGGAAGAAATCAAAAAGTTTCTGGAAACAAATGAAAATGAACTCACAACAACCCAAAACTTATGGGACACGGCCAAGGCAGTCCTGAGAGGGAAGTTCATAGCAATACAGGCTTACCTAAAGAAAATAGAAACATTTCAAACAAACAACCTAACCCGACGCCTGCAAGAACTCGAAGAACAACAACAAAGACAGCCCAGAGCAAGTACAAGGAAGGAAATAACCAAGATCAGAGCAGAATTAAATGACATAGAGACCAAAAGCACAATTATAAGGATCAATGAATCCAAGAGTTGGTTTTTTGAAAAGATAAACAAAATAGACAAGCCTTTAAGTAGGCTCATTAAGAAAAGAAGAGAGAGGACACAAATAAACACAATCAGAAATGAAAGAGGAGAGATTACAACTGATACCACAGAAATAGAAGGGATTGTAAGGAATTACTATGAAGAACTGTATGCCAAGAAATTTGAAAACCTAGGTGAAATGGACAAATTTCTAGAAAAATATAATCTTCCAAAACTCAATGAAGAAGAAGTAGAAAGCCTGAACAGACCAATAACAGCAAATGAAATTGAAGCAGTAATCAAAAAACTCCCATCACACAAAAGCCCCGGACCAGATGGTTTCACAGGAGAATTCTACAAAGCGTTTAAGGAAGAGCTAACCCCTATTCTTCACAGACTATTCCAAAAAATCCAAAATGATGGGAAACTCCCAAACTCTTTTTATGAAGCGAGCATTATCCTAATTCCAAAACCAGAGAGAGACACAACAAAGAAAGAAAATTACAGGCCAATATCACTGATGAACATAGATGCTAAAATCCTCAACAAAATATTGGCAAATCGCATCCAACAATACATCAAAAAGATCATACACCATGACCAAGTGGGATTCATCCCAGGGATGCAAGGATGGTTCAATATCCGCAAATCAGTAAATGTAATACACCACATAAACAAAAGCAAGGACAAAAACCACATGGTCATATCAATAGACGCGGAAAAAGCTTTTGATAAGGTACAACACCCATTTATGATAAAGGTACTCAGCAAAGTGGGAATAGAGGGAGCATTCCTCAATATAATAAAGGCCATATATGAAAGACCTACAGCCAACATCATACTGAATGGGCAAAAACTGAAAGCTTTTCCACTAAGATCAGGAACAAGACAAGGTTGTCCACTTTCACCACTTCTATTTAATATAGTATTGGAAGTTCTAGCCACAGCAATCAGACAAGAAAAGGAAATAAAAGGCATCCAAATCGGAAAGGAGGAAACAAAACTGTCACTGTTTGCAGATGACATGATAGTGTACATGGAAAATCCTATAGACTCTACCAAAAAACTGCTGGAACTAATAAATGAATTTGGCAAAACAGCGGGATACAAAGTCAATATCCAGAAATCAAAGGCATTTCTGTATACTAACAATGAATCAGCAGAAGCAGAAATCAAGAAAAAAATCCCATTCGATATAGCAAAAAGAAAAATAAAATATCTGGGAATAAATCTAACCAAGGAGGTTAAAGACCTGTATGCAGAAAATTACACAACACTGAAGACAGAAATCAAGGAAGACACAAACAAATGGAGACGTATACCGTGTTCATGGATTGGAAGAATTAACATCATCAAAATGTCCATACTACCCAAAGCAATTTACAGATTCAATGCAATACCTATTAAAGTACCAATGGCATATTTCACAGACATAGAACAAACACTTCAAAAATTTATCTGGAACCATAAAAGACCCCGAATAGCAGCTGCAATGTTAAGAAAGAAGAACAAAGTAGGAGGGATCACAATACCTGATATCAAACTGTATTACAAGGCCACTGTAATCAAAACAGCCTGGTACTGGCATAAAAACAGGCACATAGACCAATGGAACAGAATAGAGAACCCAGAAATAAACCCAAATCTCTACAGTCAATTAATATTCGACAAAGGGGGCAGTATCATAAAATGGGGTAAAGATAGCCTCTTCAACAAATGGTGTTGGGAGAACTGGACAGCTACATGCAAAAAAATGAAACTCGAGCACCAACTTACATCATACACCAAAATAAATTCAAGGTGGATAAAAGACTTAAATATAAGCCATGACACCATTAAAGTCCTAGAGGAGAACATTGGCAGGAAAATCTCAGATATTTCACGCAGCAACATTTTTACTGATATGTCCCCTAGAGCAAGGACTATAAAGGAAAGAATAAACAAATGGGATCTCATCAAAATAAAAAGCTTCTGCGCAGCTAAAGAAAACAGCATTAAAATAAAAAGACAACCAACTGTATGGGAAAACATATTTGCCAATGATACCTCAGACAAAGGTTTAATCTCCAAAATATACAAAGAACTCACACGACTTCACTCTAAGAAGACAACTAACCCAATTAAAAAATGGGGAAAGGACTTGAACAGACACTTCTGCAAGGAGGACATACAGAGGATCCAGAGACACATGAAAAGATGCTCAATATCACTAGCTATCAGAGAGATGCAAATTAAAACTACAATGAGATACCACTTTACACCGGTGAGAATGGCTATCATAAACAAAGCAATAAACAACAAATGTTGGAGAGGGTGTGGGGAAAAGGGGACTCTGGTCCACTGTTGGTGGGATTGCAGACTGGTACAACCATTATGGAAAACAGTATGGAATTTTCTCAGAAAACTAAAATTGGACTTGCCTTTTGACCCAGCAATTCCACTGCTGGGATTGTATCCTAAGAACCCTAAAACACCAATCCCAAAGAACCTATGCACCCCAATGTTCATAGCAGCACAATTTACAATAGCCAAGAGTTGGAAGCAACCTAGGTGCCCGTCAGTAAATGAATGGGTCAAAAAACTATGGTACATATACACAATGGAATTTTATGCTGCAGAAAGAAAGAAGGAGCTCCTACCTTTTGCAACAACATGGATGAAACTAGAAAGCATTATGCTGAGTGAAATAAGCCAGGTGTTGAAGGACAAATGCCATATGATCTCACCTTTAACAGGAAGCTAAACAACAAAACAAACAAGCAAGCAAAATATAACCAAAGACACTGAAATAGAGAACAGGCTGATGGTGACCAGAAGGGAGAGGGGAGGGAATATCAGGGGAAATAAGGGAGGGATTTAGAGGAACCTATATAAAGGATATATGGACAACAACTGAGAAGAGTGGAAATGGGAGGGAGGGGGGAGATGGAGGGGTAAGATGGGATGGGAGTAATAGACAGAAAACTGTACTTGAAAAATAATTAAATAAAAAATTGGAGAAAAAAAAGAAAAGAAAAGAAATAATTTGTTGCATTGTTAAATTAAAAATTCTGTGATAATTGTTTTTAACCCTCAGTTTGCAAAACTATTTCTTGCTCCTCCTTTGAATTTCCTAATGAACTTCAACAGCATGAGCTCTAATCCTCTATTCCCGCTGGTTGTTCTAAATTCTTCATTTCTCAGTTATCGTGCTTTGCCATCTAACTGATGTAGTTAGTTTCTCCATAATAGTTTAAAATTTGTTTTCTAATAATTCCATATTTCCCATGACCTTTTACTTTCCTCATGCAACCTCATTTACATTAATATTTGAATTATGTGAGAATTTATTCTCAACACTCCCTGCAGTTTGAGATGCTTTTTCCCTACTTTGGACCACGTAATTTGTAGCAATAAAAAGAGGGATTATTTTATTCATTGTAACCCTAAAACATCCTTCCTTGCTTTACCATTGTCACATATACTGTAGTAATGTGCATTCCATTTGTTGTAAGAATATAAGAACAGTTTGTAAATGATGAAATATAGCACTTGAAATTTTTAAAAATAATTGTAAAAAGTGTATACACAAGTACATTTCTGTCAGGTTTGTCATTTCTAAATAAAAATATGAAAGCAAGCAGAGTGACTAGTCCAAAGTTTCAAATATATAATCACAAGAAAATAAATAACAGAGACAGGGTCCTATAGAATTTTAAGGAGTTAGCAGCTTAGCATTACCACAGAAAAATAGCCTTATTGGCTATACTGTGTAATTCTATGTGTCAATTTAGATAGACCATGCTATTTGTTCAATCAGATACTAGTCTAGGTACTTCTGTAAAGTTATTTTTTTAAAGATTTTATTTATTTATTTATCTTTAGAGGGGAAGGAGAGAGGGAGAGAAACATCAATGTATGGTTGCATTTCGTGCATCCTCTGCTGGGGGCTGGCCTGCAGAGAATCGGCCTGCAACCCAGGCATGTGCCCTGACTGGGATTTGAACCGGGATCCTCTGGTTCTCAGGCCTATACTCAGTCCACTGAGCTACACCAGCCAGGGCTGTAAAGTTATTTTTAAAATATCTGATGAACATTTACAATAGTTGACTTTATATAAAGCAATTACCCTTCATGTGGGCCTCATCCAATAAATTGAAGTCCCTAGGAGAAAAAACGGAGGTTTCCCAAAGAAGAAATCTAGACTGCAACTTTCTGGAGACTTCACCCTCTGGACTCGAGCTCACATCAAGAGCACTCTTGCCTGAATCTCTAACCAGCCAATTGGCCAATCTTTCCATATGGCAAGATTCTTGCCATATGAATTTTGGACATGCCACCTGCTGTCCCTAACAATTGCATGAGATAATATTTTAACATGACTCTTCCTTCATCTTACCTCCTCCTGGTTCTCTTTAAAACTCTGACCAATATACTAGTCACTACTGAATCCTCCAAATTTTATCATAAAACAACCAGAAGTTGTCCAAACTTTAATCAGTCATAATGAAAATGCAAGATGATGTTTCCTCAGCAGATTACCCTTCACTTGTGACCAAATCATTTTTTAGACAAAGAGCTCAGTTAGAACCATCATGAGCAAACTACAGATATTTGTCATTTTATCCTAAAAATTGATGTTACACAAACAGAGAGGACAGCATGTGATGCTTTCTCAATCCATAATCTATTTTTTAAAAATATTTCCCACCCACCTAATTGAGTTAGACCACCTCCTGCCATGTTTGTGCTGTGTGAGACTCACCTCTGGTCGTTGGGGATCGGGCCAGAGATGGGCACCCAGTACAGACAGAACTCACCATATCCTCCTCTCTTAGGAATCTGCAGGCAATTTGCAAAGCCTGAAGCCTCTGTAAGTTTTCTCGAAAATGGAGAGAAGCTCATTTTGAAGAAAAAGAGAAGAGCAAAACAAATGTAATAAAAAGCAGAGATAATACTTTCCCAAGATCCAGAACAAAGGTGGAAACTAAGATCCTAAAAATTGGTCATTTGAATAATAGTTAATAGTTACATTTAGTAAAAATAGATTTAATATTAACTACAATTATTTCCCAAGGTTTGAATATATGTCTTTCTTCAGATTCCATGAAATAGCTCATTAACCTTATACTGAATTACTTTCTCCTTTTCATCCTTTTTTTTACTTTTTTGTTTTCTTCTTCAAGCTAATTTGAGTGCACTAACCATAAGAGCTATGACCAAGGTAGACAAGCAGTTTGCCTTATCACAAAATTAACTATTATTTTATATCATTTGCTGACTTACATTTCTATTCTTAAGCTTTTTGAAGAGATAAAAATCTCTACAAATGCTTTTACTTTTAACTCTCTGTCACTTCATGAATCACATCATTTTCCCTAACAGCATGGGATGTATTACATATCACACATGCACACAACACACACACACGTGAAATGATGAAAAAACTGGTATTGATTATTATTGATTGTTTTAACTAAAATCTTAAGAAGGCTCTTAAGATAGGCTCACAAATCAGGCTGAGTATCATATAGAATCAATTATATTACAAAACAGCTGCAAATAGTCCAAAACACTAGCTGGGAAAATTGTTCTAAATAATCAGTATAGAAAATGTATCAAAGAAGCAACAAGGTGGTTGTTGGGGGAGGGGCTGTGCAGGGACTAAATGGTAATGCAAAACATATAATAAAGATAAATTAAAAAAGAACTTATATGTGATAGATGTGGTAAATTGGTAAATTTATCTTATCTACTTGCTGGACCTCATCCAATATTCCCATGTTATCCAATCCAAAAAGGACCTCTATTACAAGCATCACAAGAGCTTAGTGGCAGCAAATGAAGAAAGCATAGGGTTACTGCACGGCAACAGGGTCTGGAGACCCAAAGGTTTGTGAGGAAGAAAGTCAGTACCCTGAACCCAGCTTATCCACTGTTTCAGTTTAATCAGCAATTGTGTATATAGTCCATCTGACTGTAACCAGGGTTCTCCCAGAATCGAGGTTTGTATCAGGTATAATCTCTTCTGTTCCTGAATCATGGTTTTCTTTTGTTCCGATAGCTGAGAAAAAATAAAATCTTTACTCTTCCCTGTAAAAAATGTTTCACCTCAGTATCAGTAGTAGCAAAGCATTTGTAAAGCAAGCTATGTAGTGAGATAATATTTAAGAAGAGCAAAAATTGTAACTATGTATTTTACTACTCCATAGAGAAAATGTTGTAATGACATTAGTCTATGCAAAAATTAGGGATGAATGGTAGTGAATTTGTTATTTCAGATTTGTCTGACAAAGTTTTTAATGTGCCAATCAGAACTGCATGTTTCTAAATAAATTTACACTGATATCAAATATATGTATTTACCTGATTAGTATACTGAAATCTGTTTTAAATAATTCATAAATGTCTCACAATTCATAGGCTGAATCTCTGAAGCATCAGTGCAGGTATATTTACTAAAACTGATTTTCTAAAGATGTTGAAAGTCTAGTTTTGGCTGTTTGTCTATTTAAAAAATATTTCTATTGATAGGGTATCTATCACTTACATTTAAATGCAGATGTCTAACTATCACCATTTTACTAAATAACAGCTGGTCTTTCATTGGTATGGCTTTGGTTATTTCTTTGTACTAGAGCAACCATGGCATCAAACATATTCCATGCAACTCAAAAAAGTTTAGCATTATTGGATTCTAATGTCAATATCACTATAAATCCTAAGTGAAGAAGCCAGTCTCAAAGTCTTGGTCTAGTTACAGTGTGGTAGGTTTGACTGAAGGACAATGTTGAGTACAGTGTGGCATCTACTATCCAGGCTTGTCCTACTCACTCCCCTCTGTCCCCAGGTACCCACAGCTTAGTCATCTCAGGGATATCTTCAATTAAAAGAAAAGTAAATAGAAGAAGGAGGAGGAGAGCAGCATGAGGAGGGGGAGGAGGAGGAGAAGGACAGGGAAGAGGAGGGGGAAGAAGAGGAAGAGGAATGGGAAGAAAGAGCAGGAGAAGAAAAAACAATTTACCCTTTGTGATAACATGGATGGACCTGGAGAAACTTATGTTAAGTAAAACCAGTCAGAGAAAGAAAAATACCACAGGATTTCACTCATACATGGACTCTAATGAACAAACTAAACTCACAAGCAAAACAGAAACAATGGCAACTCTGACGAGGTAAGGGGGTGGAAGGATAAAGCAAAAAGGAAAAAGGATTCATGGACATGGATAACAGTGTGATGACTGCAGTGAGAAGGAGATATAAAGGGGATAAATGGTAATGAAAAAATACAAAAAAATAAAAAAATTCATTTTAAAATTAAAATTTAAAAATTAAATTTTTTAAATAAAAAATTTAAAAAAGGAATGCATAGAAGATGTTTCACATAACACTTTCTGTGGCAAGGATGATAGAACAGATGGGCACAGATGTGGAAGAAATGGATTTCAATGTGGCAGTATAGCCTGGGCCTTGCCTAAGGCAACTCTGTACAATAGGTGGCACTAGTGAGCAGTGAGTGCATCAAGAACCCGTGACTTGGATTGAGTGTAGGTGGTAGCAGTTAGGGTTGCAATGCCTCTCTATCTTTGTTATATAGCAGTTCCCTTTCATTGAGGTTTTGTGGAAGCATAGCACAGTTCGGGAGCTTTCAGTATGCTGCATACAGGAGCTCTCATCACTCTGACACATGAACCAACATTCAGGTTGTAACAGGGGAGTCTGGCCAGATTATTGGAGGGTATGGAGAAACCCAGGCCTAGAGTGAAAGGTGCCTCACCCCGAGAAGGGAGGGGTTGAAGGAAATCTTAAGGCAGCTGATTGAGGCAGCAGCTGGTGAAAGAGTCTGCCTTCACCAAGAGGGGCTGGGAAGTGCTGAAGGCAGCCTGGCGTCAAAACTGGAGCTGGAACTTGATAGGCTTCCATATCCCAGGGGAAAAGTAAACCACTAGCTTAGGCTGGGACACCACTTGTACAGAGCCAGCGGGTGGTGTGGGCTGAAAAACATCCAAACATTCTGTAACAAAGGGATGCCAGCCCCGGGGCAGAGACGCAGTGCCTCTGCATAGCTCCAAACCCTCCTACCTGCTTTCTGATCATGTCGGCTGGAAGAGGGGCCAAGAGAGTGAGGGTTCACACTGATGATGGACGTTGCCAAAACTGGCCTGGAATTTGTACACTTCCACAGAAGCTAGGATTTTGTGTGAAAAACTTAAAGTGGAGGACAGAGTGCTTCCCTTTTATCCCCTCACTTTCCAGGTCCAGAGCCACCTCACGGAGGCTGAGTCCCATGTGCAGGACACGTGCATCACCCATGGCAGGCCCATGGGACAACTGCTCGCTCACAGATCTTGTCTTGCCCTGCTTACATGGTCTAGAGCAAGGACTTGCAGAACAGGCAACTTAACAGAGGGGAAGCCTGCAGGACTCCGTGGCCCACGCAACACAGCATGGGTCCTGGACTGCTCCATTTTCTTGCCCTGAGAGCAACACATTGGCATATGGGTCAGAAATGCTCCTTGGCCCAGAGGGCTCAGGCAGCCTTGGACACCAGGGCCCAGAGGACTGAGCCCTCTGCACAACAAGCTGCAGGGATCTGGCAGTGCATTCCAGCCCAGGGAGTGGGAGGGAGCTGTGGAGATTTAGTGGAGATGCTGGCCTCATGAGTGTGTGCTCCAGAGACAGAGAGTCTGGAGCTGGAGAGATGGAGACCGCTCTGTGTAGCAGCCTTAGACCCCAGATCAGAATGGAGGAGTTTGGATTTCAGTCTTTTAGAAACAAGAGGATTTCTGTATTTTGCAGAAGAGAGTGTCTTGGAGCAGGGGGGACATCCAGCTCTCCAAAACTGGGCACCTTGTTAATAAAAATCTTTATCCTTCCCCACCAATCTCTGTTTCATGGTTGTGTATGGTGGCAGGTGGCCAAACTCCATTTTGCCCTGTAACAAGGTGATTATGACTGTTGGATCAGGAAGAGGAGGCCACTTAACAGTCAGCTCCATGGGCAGAAGTAAGGATTCCTTCATGAGGCTGGGGAAAATGAGGCCTTCTGAATGTGCTTCAATACTTAACTAGTTAATGCCACATTCATCTACCACAGATCACACATCTCTTCCTCAGAGAAGCCTTCCCCAGGCCCATACATAAGCTTCTGTGGTGAAACTTTAAACTTCTTCAGTGAACACTTCACATTTTTACGTGTTCAGTACCTGCCTCCTCTTCTAGTTTTGTAATTGGCAGGAGAACGTTTACCTGGCTTATCTTACTCGTTGCCATAGCCCCAGAGCCTGAAATATAATAAAGGCTCAAATTGTTTGTTGAGTTATTAAAAGGATTATCTTGGCTGGTCCAGTTCCAATGTCTGTAGAAGTCTTCCATATGCAATGAGCAAATAAAGCTACCTTGAATATAACAGAATGTTCTGTGGTACATAAATAGGGGCTGAGCTATTTCAATTAACAAGGGGCATAGGAAACCCCTGGGAAAGAAGTTAAGCTATACCCTCAATCAGGGTTCACACACATATGCATTTGTCTCGTGGTCAATATGCAGATGGCCACAATGGTATTGGGAAAGGACAATGATGGGACCAGAGTAAGCTGGATGGCCAGGGGGTCTAACTTACCTATGGGATAAAAATCACATTTAACCAAATGTTCCCTGGATCTGTAGATATGTGAGCTTTACATAATATAGTTGAATAAACTGTCGTTAGATTTGTTGAAAAGAGTCCTTTTTGGTGCCAAGAGAAAAGATCACAATTGTATCATCATACTTATTTGTAAATATCACTGAAATATTTTTGTGGGTGGGTAGGAACAGGGTATTTTCATATGTAGTCAGAGCTGGCCTTTATCGTCTTTGGCTGAAGCTCTTCCAGTCACTGATGTTGTTTTTCTCTAAAAACCTCATAATCTGTGTCAGAGACTACGCTAGTCCCTCAGAAGCCAACGATGAAGGAAACACAACAAAATCCAAACAAAATACAATTTCTGCCAATGAACTTTGTTTAGTAGAGGAGACAGATATGAAAACAGACAATGTCAAGCATAACTGATAAGTACTATGGTCATAACAAACATAGAGGACTCTAGGAGTAAAGTCAACCGATGTATTATGAGGGAGCGCTTCTCAGAGGAGGTGACATCAAGGTTGAGACCTACTGAATGAGTCATACAAAGTTACATGTCCAGGCGGAAGGTGAAGCCTGTGCAAGGGTCACTGTAGTGTATTGAAGAACTACCAGTTGTCCAGTACAACTAACTGAGAGTGCAAAGTCAAGGTGCCAAAAAGGTGTAGGTGAGGACTGGAAGATAAAGTCAGACTACGAGGGCATTGGAAGCTGTGCCAAGAGACTGGGCTTTCCTCTGGAGTCATCTGAGAGGTCCTAAGGGTCGTAAACTGAGGAGGGATGGCGTTAATTTTGCATTTCAGAATGTTAACTCTAGCTATCAAGACTGCATAAAGATAGAAGGTTGAAGAATGAATGCACAGAAACAACTTTGGGAGCCGCTGCCAAGTGGTAATAATACCGATGTTGCATGAGCGTGGTCTGAATGCCAAGGCAGAGGACACGACAAACTCAAATGAGAAGACTCAAGAGCTGTTAAGAACTTTTTAATTGATTTAAGGGATGAGGCAGATGGAAGACTCTTGCTTAGGCTTCTGAGTGGATGAGAGTTGTCTATCCCGCAGGAGGAGAATCCACGTGGCTGGAGCGAGGCGGGCCCGTGGCTGCACTGTGCGCGGTGCAGATCTGCTGCAGGATACGGGGTGGAGGAAGATGCTGACAGAAACCCCGTCATGCTGAGTGGGAAGCCCCTGCCTTTCACAGTTCTTCCAGGTACAGCTTCAGCCACTTAATGATTCGAGAGATACATCATCAGGAGCTTTTTGTACAATGACTCCCACTACCTCTGCAGCATAAATGGTTTTTGTCATCTTCTTAAGAAAACAAGCCCTTTCCCTGAGCACAAAGCAGCCCATGACGCTCCCCTTAGTGTCTGCTCTCTGGTGTACTCTTCCGCATTCATAAACACTACGCAACTGGAGAGCATTTGTCCTTTTTGCATTTTATAGAAACATAGACTCAATGGGAGAACACATGGACTCTTCCAAAGCCACACTTCCCAGTCTGTTTGCATCTGGAAGCTCAGACTCAGGCTCCCCCCCCCCTCCCGTCCCAGAAGATGAGTCCTCCACTTCTTCCTTGGATCCCATTCCTCTCGTCTTCTTCCCCTCTTCTGTCTTCCTGCTCTCTGGAAATAATATTTCCATTTATCCAGCATCTCAGGAAAAATACCTTCTAGTCCTTGATTCCTTGCTTCAACTTACACTAAGACCCAATCCAGCACAGGCCTTGCAAGTTTTATCACAAAAGGCACTTCACCTGGCACCACTCTAGCCCAGCCACCGTCACCCACTGTGAAGACCTCCCTGGGACAGCTTTCTCCCAGGTCTTCCTCAGGCTGGGCATGCCCCCTCGGGTTCATTTTCCATAGAGAAGCACAAGTCATTTTTAAAGGACCCATCTGAGCACATTCGTTCACTGCTCAAAACCCTCCGGTGATCTCCCTTTCTCCTTAAATAAAATTCTAATCCTTTTCGATTCCCTGCCAAGCCTGACAGAAACTGGTCCCTGTTTTTCTCCATGTCAACAACACACAATCCTCCCACCTGCTGATTCACATTAGACACATAGGCCCTTTTCTTCTTCAGACTCTCATTTCTGCTTAAGGAGTTTCTTACCCCTCTGCATAAAATGCTCTGTCTGAAAGCCTAAGAAGATTCATCTCCCCATTTCAGTGAGGACTTGACTTAAATATTAAAAATCAACCAGAAAAGCAGCAGAAAAATATATATAAGGAGGCATATAAGATATATACAGAGAGAGAGAAAGAGAGAAATTATTCCAATAGAGAAATTTATTAGAGACAAATGTTAACATCTCATTTAGAGTTTGATCAGAGAAGCAGCAGAATAATACGTGTGTGTGTGTGTGTGTGTGTGTGTAAAGGGAGACAGAGAGAAAGGAGAGGTTGTGCGATTGTGGGGGCAGACTTAGCAAGTCCAAAGGTTGTAGGGCAGCCCATCCAGAAGTGAAGATCGTGGGTTGATCTGTGGTTCACCGGCAGAATTGCTCCCATCTTTCAGGAAAGCCTCAGCTCTGATCTCAAGGTCTTTCAACTGCTCAAGTCAAGGCCACCCAACATAGTTATTTTTACTTAAAGCCAGCTGATGAGAAATCTTAATTGTATCTGCACAATTTCTTTACAAGTGTCCTAAATTACTGTTTGATAGAATAACCGGGATCTTTAGCCTAGCAAAGTTAACACATCAAAAGGCCATCGCAGCCACCTACCTGCTCAGAGAGGCCTTCCATAATCACAGAGGCCACACCAGGGCCCTGGCAACTCTGCACTGCCTATCTCCTAAACCTGCTTTAATTTTTTCATAGCATGCATCACAAAGCTGATGCATGCATGTATTTATTTGCATATTTCATGGTTCCTCTAGTAGCTCCAAAATGTTTAGTCACCATTCAATATTCCTTTAAGATTTTTTAAATAGTGAGTTAACTAATAAAATGATAACTTTAAATGTACTCAGAAAGGGGGAAATATTCAGAGTGTGAGCCAATTGTCTACTGAGACCTCTATTCGCTTTGGCCATGAGTGTGGTTAGACTTTTTATTAAGGAATTGTTGATGACAAAAGAGTTTGAGGATGTGGTCACCTATAACCCAAAGTGAGAAGGCAAGTCCTGGCCATGATCTAGTTTGTTTTAATCTAAAATGTCATAAGGGACTTGATTTCTAATGCATGATTATTTCAACCTGATCAAGACTTCTGATATCTGTTAACATCCTTTCTCTACAACGCAAATCTTAGATACTCTTCTGACCACATAAAGCAACTTTTATGGGTAAAGACATTAATAATGTAGCTTTCAGAGAGAAAGAAATAAAAAAGAACAAACAAAGAAGGAAAGAAGGAGGAAGGGAAGGAGAAAGGAAAGGGCCTGAAGCTAACCCATGGTGAATTTCAATTTTTTGTTTGTTTCTTTTTCCTTTTTGTTTCTAGGGGCAGTATACAGTAAACCAAATTTAAGCTTTTAGTCTTTGAATTTTTATTCATGTAAGTGTCTTTAAAAATATAAACAACATCATGGCAAATAAATTTTACTTCATTCAGTTACCCATTAAGAATGGTCTGTGTGTTCTGAGAAGAGTGAGTTGGAGGTCACAATGCTACATCAACTGGTTTTTAGTACAAGGTCCATCTAGAGGGTGTCCAGCCATGTCATATTAAAAAAGGAAACATTTATTAAAGAAGATAAAAGGTACAAGAAACACTGTACATAGGACAATGATACTTCATTCCCCTTCAAAATAGGCACCTTGGGACCTCACACAGTTCTCCCAATCTCTATCAGCTGCCCCGTCCTATTTTCCTGAATCTCATTGACAGTCTGAAATCTCTTCTATTTCAAAGGTGATTTTAGTTTTGGGGGAAAACCATAAGTCTCAGGGTGGCAAATCTGGACTATAAGGGGACTAAGTTACCTGGGTGATTTAATGTTTTGACAAAAAGCTCTGCCCAAGACATGGTGCATGAGTGGGCATATTGTACTGATAAAGCTGAATCATTTGTTTCTTGCAGCTGTGGCCTTCTGATTCATCCAAGCAGTTTCTGGAGAGGACTATTCAAGCTTAATGCAAAATTTAATGCAGATGTGTTGCTCTACTTGCTCAATCATTTTGAGTGGACAGCCACACAGTACACATGCTCACTCAACAGCGTCTACTGCCCCCACTGACTGATACAGTGATGTCACCATCGTTCATGCATGCCCATTGCAGTCCACTGTCATTGGTTATCAGGTTACATTATGTTGTGCATACTTTTCTCATTATTATAACAGACCTCATATGATAGGCACTAAGTAGGTGGTGTGAGGAAAACAAAAAAATAGCTTCTGCCTTTATATATCCTATATATTTGATTTATATGTATAAATCTTCTTCTAACTTTTCTATGAAGTTACCAAGCACAAATTTCCTTTGCCATAGTTATATTTGTTTTGCAATTTTAGCTAAATAAATATCATATACACACTTAAAACATTTATCTTTACACAGGAACCTTTACAAATTATTGTTGATATGAGAGATTAAAGGCACATAAGAATCAAACCCCAGAGCAAAACAAGCAGCCCATCAAACAAACAAACAAATTTGAAGTCTCTTGGAAGAAAAAGCTGTGAGTGCACTGAAAATCAATACCTCACCAACCAATTCTGTGGGTGGATGAATGTCTGAATTATTCCCAAGGAGCTGTAAGTTGGGTCATTGCAAAGGAAAAGTCTCTCAGGCCACTCCAGGCTCATTTCAAACATAAAGCTGCTGTGTATAAACTGCACAGGGTAGTCTCGAGATCAAAGTGCTCCCTTGTCTACTCATCAGGAGGATCTGGCAGAGTGAGAATTGTTCTAGAAAAAAAGTATATTAGGTAGCAAATAGTTCCTTAAATTAGATACAGTGTAGGAAATGGAGATGTGAAGAAAAACTCCTTTGAGACCAGCAGCATACAAAGATTCTTAGCAGAGCAAAAGTCAGGGTTCCAGAATGAATGGTTCTCAGTGGTCTAACAGTTTGCATCAAGTCCCTACTAAAAGAGGATTTGAGAGCTTTCATGAGCGACTGCTTAGAGCCTCCTTATGTTTCTGAGCAGGAGGTTCTCAGAGTTTTGCAGTTATTGCGCACTATCAAATACAGGCATCTTCCTGTGAGCCAACTTTTTATAGTGTAAATTTGGTATGATTTGATCTATTAATTTTGAAGAGTAATTATTACTATCTGGTATATATAATGGGATCAGAAACCTGTTCCTATCTAAGTTTTATAATATGATTCACATTAAAAAACACTCTTAAAAAACAGATGAAATTTAACACTGGATTTCACAGTGAAATTTTATTAACTTGTAACATTAAAAACAAAGTTATCATTGAAACTGCCTATGAATCATTGACTAGCCCATATTTAAAATGTGGTATTTTTCTGTATCATTAGGAAAGGAGCACCTACAATGTTAAGCGCCTTTTATTAATATATAAAATATTTCTAGAAACACAAACATAAAATGCACATCAATTTGTTACAGAAATGTTATTAACCTTATTCCCACTCACTGTGTGAAGAAACTGACTTAGATTTACATATTAATTTTTTCACCCTTAAATGACTCTATGAAGCAAATATTATGCTATTACCGTTTTATAGATAAGAAATGGTGAGGGAGATGGGCATGACTAACCCATGATGCAGCTGGGAGGTGGTTCACTGGTTGCTGTGCCTATGTGAACAGCATGAAGGCAGTACCATGTCACAGGGCCAAGCCTGCCTGTACTAACAATGGCAGCTGAGAAAAGCAGAAGAAACCAAAGGATGGGTAGTGTAGCTGATTGTAGGAGGAGTCGGAAATGAGATTACAGAGGAAGATCAGGATTTAACTCAAGTATGGCAGCTATTGGGGTCTTGGCCACTGGTTTAGAGAGGAGAAGGAGGATTTCTGCCATGCAGGGTGTAGTAAGAGATTAGGCCATGCACCACTTCTGTGATTGTGTCTGCCCTGCCTGAGTCTGGAGCTGCAAAGGACTTCTTTCCAAGATGCTGTGCTGCAGACTTGGGCTTTACCTGAGCTATTAAGTCTTGTGCCTTTGCTGAGTTTCACTATGATCCAGAATAACATGGCACATGCTTCCCTGGACTATTATACAGAGGCTGAGGGTGACATACTCCAAATCCTGCACAGATAACATGGGGAACTTTGGGGGATGTTTTTGGCCCAGAGCCTGGTGGGCAGCATGGGAAATGCTGGGTCTCATGGGAGAACTGGGCTCAGAGGATGAGGGCTCTAGGCTCCCCTAAGGTTGGAGTGTTATAAATAAAGATCTGATCCTTCCAGCATTAATCATTTGGTCTTACACCATGGTGATTCGTGGACGAGCTCTGGGCTGCTCACTTACAGTTGTGGCAAACTCTGTAACAATATCACATTGCTTTTATAAACTCACATAAGTGACTTCATTTTATTCATAGAATCTTCCTCTTATCATTTTTCACATTCATCAAAATTTGTAATTATATATATAATTTTTCTCTTATCGATTTAATACCTGTTTCTGTGATCTGTAACTCCTGGCAGACTAGACCATGTTTATAAAATGCAGTTTCTGACACTGAGAATATTATCATAAAGATGTATTGACTATATGAATGGACAATGAAGAAATGAAGGGATGGAAGAATAAATTCAGGAAAAACATTTAAAAATTATTTTGCCTGATAGTATCACCATTTTGTCAAACTAAACAATTGCAGACAAAACTTGTGTTCAGTAACAAGTTAACCCAGGAAACTTGGATTGTCTGATGGTCACTGTAAGGGACACATTTAGAAGGATGTAATGGGACCTACCAATTGTTCTCTGTACCTTGTCAAGCTCAGTGCCACTGGACTAATTATAATTGACTGCCAGTTTAACAAACACAAGATAAAGTTCCATATGTTCCAGTAAATGCACACTGCTTCTACAGCTGTTCAACCTGAACTACTCACACCTCTTACCTCTTACCTCTGACTCCAGGCAGGTGATACCCAGAGTTACACTCACAATGATTCAGCTGCTAAGTCCATATGAGAAACACTATCATAATAATATTGGCTTCAGTATGAAAACAAATATACTTTACAAACTCATCAAGGTATAAAGAAAAATTGGTGGTGATATTTAAAAAGAGCAAAAAGCTGGTGGAAACATAAGAAAGTAAAAACTAGAAAAACACATGAAAAAATAAGACCTTGAATACATCAAAAGAAAAATTTCCTTATGATCCACTTAAACTAGTTAGTGACCTTTATTCTATTGTTACCAATTTCCCAAACTTTCCCTTTTATGATTTTTTTCATTTGAGGGTATCCTTTATCTCTTATTTTTAGACTGCAGACACCTTAATGTTTTATATATGTACAGAGGCTTAAGTGTGGGGACAGTGAGGTCTTTGGGGGAAAGTATCCAATATGTATTTGTGGGCCTACGCATGGACAATGTGTTTTCCATGAAGACCCCATATGCCTGAGGAGCAAAGAAGAAGAGAGAGCTCACAGGGACAGGAGATTTGGGCTTAGTGAAGGGGCTGTGTGAGTGGGAGAAGTAAGAGGGCATTCTGGGGCTCCTGAGAGTAAAAAAAAAAAAATTGAGACAATAAAAGACATTCCTAAAGACATTACAAAATTTGTAAACATTTCTGTATGAGTTATCTGTGTTCAGCTTTAAGGAAACTTTTAACAATATTGAAATCATTCTCTGCTCTCTGAGTTCAGGCTTCTCTTCACTCGTGACTGTAGAGTTTGGGCTTTGAAGGATGTGGGGAGCTCTTGTGACACATACCTGGTTTGCTCCGTGGTGCTCTGTATGGAGCAGGTATTTGAACTCTGTTTTTTGACTCAGATTTCCTTGAATGTAAAGATGAGTCAGAAGAATTCAGGTCTAAACATAAAATAATGTCTTACTTTTCTTTGGAAAAACAGCAGCAACCATGTAAATTTGTAGCATTATTTTGATTATCTCACAAAAGAAACACATTGCATTCCAGACTCTAATACTTACCAGGTAGATGTTTAATAAATATACAAAATGAAAGGTGATCATTAGAAAGTAGGGCAAGTTATTTCATCGAAAACACAGAAAATTAATAAGGGCAGAAAAATAAGAACGCTATCAGCTGTTAACAGCAAAGGTGAATTAAAGAAGTTGAGGCAAATTGGCCGTTGTTAGGATAAAATTTAAATCAGCATCACCTAGGTGATCCACCCACATAAAAACAACTTCTTTTCACTCCATGATGCAGTGGTTGTTGTAGTAAAATTAAAAACTATATATTTATATAGTGTTTATAAAATTTTACAAAATTGTATGTATAATTATATAAAAATATATATATATATGATTTTAGAGACTGGTATGCTGTGTTGCTGTGTGTCACATGAATTGATAGTCTCATAGGCTTGTTTCTTTCATTTGAGGGGAAAAGAGTAGGATTTACCAGGTTACAATAATCATAATAAAGATATGGTTGAGTTCCTCCCCATGAACTTTCAATTTGAGATGAAACTTCCCCCTTTAAAGCCTTGTGTCCTGTCATAAAGTTTCAAAATGTGGAGGCGTCATGACGGGGGGAGTGGTCCTGAAAGGCATCACGCACACGTTTATGTCTTTCCCCAACACCAGGTTTATTAGGAGAGACGTCCCCAATAAGCCGAGAGAGTCACAAGCAGGTTACACACACAGAGGTGGAGCTTACAGGATTGAAGACAGCAGAGCGAGTGCGTGGGGTGTGAAGTCAGGGTCACTGGCGGCGTTCGGCAGCGGAGGGGCAGTACCGAGCCTGGCGGCTGCAGTGGCAGCACACGCGCAGTGGCGTGGAAGGCCAGCAGGGCTTCAAGTGTTCAGCCACGCTCCAGCACGGGGTGGTTGGGGCTCTGAGCTCTCACGGCCCACAATGGGCGGAGGTCCCAGTCCTATCACCGTCCAGGTGGAGTCCTTATCTGAGTGTCCAGACCCGTGGTTCTGGGTGTTTGGGACCCCTGCCGAGGGCTTTCTGTTATACCTCTTTAGGACAGTCTTCACATAACTCATACAGTGACTCCGTATTGGATTGTGTAAGGTGTCAAGAAGTCTGCTATGTCCTTGCTCTGTACAGCAGGTATGTCCACAGGAGCAGATACAGACTGTTGTCAATGTACTCCATCTCCCTGCAAATGAACAGGACCTGTCTTGGCTGAAAAATGACCAAAAGCTATTTATTAGTCAATTTATTGAATTCTTGTTTTCTCATTTTTAGAAATTGCTTAGGATCATTTAATTATCTTATAAATCAAAGGTTAGCAAGCTATGACCTAAGACTTCATACCTCCTACTTAAGCTTTAAAAAATGTTTGTAAAACCATTTAGATAGCAAACCTCTCATAAGTGGAGACTCTAATATTCAATCTGTTTCTGAGTAACACTAATGAAGTACCATTAGTATTAAGGGATTCCAAAATGATAGGTGTGTTTTTATACCAAAACTTGAATTAAAATGTTTTCCTGCAGAAGGAACATAGCTTTCAGAGCACACAAACATAGCTCATGCCTTGTCATCTGTTAGGTTTGAGAATGACCATTACTATGTGGTTGTTTTGAAGATTCAGGAATAGAGGGACCCTAAAATCCAGCACCATTAGGACCAATGCCATATTTTCCTTTCATGTTTCATTTTATTAGTTCCATCTGTGCAATTCATTCATTTATTCCACATATACTCTTAAGTGTCAGACACTGCTAATTGAATGCAATAGTTAATAAAATACAGTCCATTCCTCTAGGAAATGCAAAGTTTAATGGAGAAGAGAAACATGTAAATGCATGCAGCAGTAGAAATTGCTGAGGGTGGTATTTAAATCAAAGAGGATAATGAAGTGATGAGCACCGCCTTTGGGCACAGAGACCACATTTGAGTTGTGTTGTGAGGCTCAGAAAGAATTTTCCAAAGAAACAAAGAAAAGTATCACCATCAGAAGAAGACCAATGCATGCTTACTCTAAGGCACCAAAGTAGCATGGAATTCTTGAGGGTGTGGGTGACTTCTAACTCCTTAATGGAGTTCAGCAAACAAGTGTTTCTTCAAGATTATTTTTTAAACCCTTAGGAAACACTGGACATTAGAAAACACTGAATATTTGAAATGATAAGGCAACAAGTTCACACACAGAGAATAATCCAGTTGTACATACTGAAAACATATAAAACATATATGAGATAACACTTGAAATTAAATGTTATGAGATGTTTAAAGGGGGGAAAGAGAGAGAGATTGAGAAAGATGGGATTTAGGCAAGTGATGAAGAATGTGGAACTATGTCACTGAAGTATGGCCAAGCAGGGCTACCATGCTGCACTATTATGCAACACAAAAATCTAATTGAAATTTTTTTCTAGGGAGAACAATTTTTATGGTATAACATACATCATTCACATTTTACCCCCTGGATTGTTCGACTCAGCAGCAGCACCGCATAGCCACCCTGAATATCTTCAGAAAGCGGAGCCGAGCCACAGGATTTGCAGTTCAGTGCATCAAAGCTTGTGTAAAGTCTAAGGAGTCTTTCCCTTCTTTGAGTTTGGGTTCAGGCCACCTTAACACTGAGTCTCAAGAGAGTCCTGAAGGTCACTAGCTTTCTGTGCCTTCCTTTTGCTGATCCAGCACTTAGAAACTTGCATTTCCATTTTAAAACCAATAAATCAGCATATCTTGCCAGAGGAGTTTTAACCTCTTAAGATGCAATCAAATTGCTCAGTCAGAATGACTCCTGAAAATTGATCTGTACATTGCTAAGAATGGAAGGGAACTCTCATGTTTTTAAGGAACATGGATCACTGATTTATTAGATAACTCCAGCTGGGTCCTGTAGGATTGAATACTGCTGCTGTAATTAGAAAGACTTGAGATTATCTATACCAGGTAGAAAAGAAAGTTGTCCTTCAGTGATACTGGCCAATTGCACATAGCTAGTTAACCACTGGGACAGCGTATTTGCTGATAGATTGCTTTGTAATTATAGGCATGCTAGTCTCAACATGTAATACCTTTGATCACTGTTAAAGCCATAAAGCCATACAATTTATTTTTAATTCCTGAAGTACTTCACTTGGTGCTTTCTACAACATACCAAAAGCTTGAAAGTTGTTATGGGTTGGGTTATTTTGGGCCACATGATTTTAATTTCTTTCTAATCTTGACTTTTCAGGTTTTGCCCAACAAATTATCAATAGATAGTTTCCACCAAAATTAGGTCTCTGAATAAAATAATTTGTATTTTAACACATTAATTTTCTAAATCAATGTATGTTATAAAGCAATAGCATTATCCAAAACTTTTTCTTAGTTCCCCCCTCCCACCCCAACTGATCGTCTCCTATTTCTTTGGCCAGGGCTAGCTCACCCTCAAGAGAATCCTGTGGCGGTCATTCATGTCTCTCTTTGAACATTAGGAGGAAGTTGAGAAATGACCACCTCTCTTGAGACCTTACTCCTTCCTTTAATGAAGCAGTATCTAATTAATTTAATCAGAGGATCACAAAGATTTGCAAGATTATATACTCCAAGTGTCCTGTGTATAGAAGAAAGAGCATGATTTATCTAGCATTATTCCCTCAGCCCTTAATTGGCTGGGTGTTTTTCAGCTTCAGTGCTCAGAATCAAGTAAGCATGTCAATGTAGGACTCAGATAAAAGAAAAACGAGTGAATTGGCAATCACCGAAATCACAAAGTAATATCTGACACTAATGAATATGAGGAATCAGTCTGCTATTGGGAATCTCAGAACAGCATCATATTTTTCTTGCATATTTTAACACTAATTTCTCCCCTTTTCAACTGTTAGATGTCATATGAAATATAATCTGTGCATGTTTTGCTAAACTAGCAAGACATTTGGAGTTATTTCTGTCTTCCTAGAAAGGATAGCAAAACTGCCCCATTGTAAGTGGGATAATCGGGTAAGTATAATGGAACAACCTTTGCCTCTAAAGTTTTTTATTGGTATAGTAGAAAATAATAATAGCATTTTTGTTATTGTTTCTGATATTACCAACTCATGTTCTGTTTAGAGGCAATGTTCTGTTTAAAATATAAATGGGTAAAGGGAATAGGAAAATGAAAGCAGCCATTAAAAGACGGTTGTGAGCAAGTCTAGTAAGACAGCTGCAATGCATTAAATTGTCATTTAATTATTTCAAAGTTTTCCTCAGAATGCTTAAGGGAGAATTGCAGGCATATGGGAGAGGAAAGGCCAAGCTGTGCTAGGCATTTTGACTGAAATTATTTTAAGCTTCTCTACGTCCATGATTTTTCCATGTGATTTCTGTAGCCCATAGGGGAAGGGAAGGAAAGAACAGATACCACTCTCATCCTTACGCCCCAGTTCTTGGTTGCAAAAGCCTTGAGAATGCACTGTCCCAATTGTGGCAAGAGCTCTTGATGGAAGGAAACTGAAAAGGCTTGAAGAATAATGTATTATCCCTTAGCTCAGAAGTCATTTTAATCCCATCAGAAACTACACAAGTTCTTTCTTGGCCCCTCAAGAATTACAGAAGTTGAAGTTGATATTAGGGGAAACTTTACACTTGTTCATATTTATGGAATTCTGAAAGTGAAAAGGGTAACTATAGAAAGAGAAATATCAGCATTGGGGAGGGGAGGATAGCTCTAACCATTTCCCATGGGTCAACTGTCAGATATTCTGGTATTCCATAAATCAGTTGTCAAACCATTGGTGGTTTGAAATTGTGCTTTGTAGGAATATTTATATCATGGAAATTGATAAAAATTACACATCAACCCCTCTGTCTGTCAGTTTCCCAGCATACTAGAAGGAGGACTCACTAGAAAAATAGGGACAGCCATCTGGACCTTACGTGCTTCAGAAAGAACCCTTGAGTGTAAGAGGATTCGTGAGGACACCTTTGTTAGTCTTGAGATGATCATCCCAGGAGCTTTCAGGGAGACTGTAAATAGCAGGGTGACACAGCAGAAGGTAAAGCGAGAAAAAAATGCCTAGAAGTTGTTCAAAAAAGGTCTCTAACTACCCACTACTGATACCCACCTCTAGATAGAAAACTTTGTCTTTAAATACCACGAAAGGGTATTTTATACCATAATACCATAACCATGCTTGATTGTCTCTTTTAATTAAATGATGTACAAAATGACATGTTGCCGTCGCCTGCGGCAGCAAGGTGTTCGCGAGGTGAGGCGATGGACTTAACTTAATTAAAAGAATGGAGAGGTCCAAGTGCTCTTTACTGGCAAATGGCGAGTTTATTCAAGGAACTGCTGGCTTATATGCAGAACTACAGTGGCCTGAGAACAATGCTGTTTTACAAAAGTTTGTACATTACCGAAAGCTATCAAGAGGGCAAGATGTTCTCACATCCTGAGAACATTAGCCCACAGATAGCAGTGTCCTTATGACTATCACTTTCCTGGAACATGACGCACATGCCAAGACCTTGTTCTTTCCTTCAAGGCTGAGAAGGAGAAGGTCCGGAAGATGTCAAGATACCCGCCGGCTCCAGGGACCAGAAACCAAGTCCCGCCACCGTTTTCACAGTGGGGGCTCTGTCCTTGGTTCCCTGCGGCCTGGTGGGCTCCCACAACATGTAACTTAACCAAATTTTCTTTCTACCTACCACACTCCCAAACAATTCCCCTGGTAGTGTCCTACAGCCAAAATTTCCAAAAACTCCTTTTAGGTTTTGTTAAATCAAAATCAACTAATCCTTCTGGAGATCACTGCCTCAGGCTTTTATAGATAGTAGCCTAAGCAAATTTGGTTCTGTATTTATGCTCATGAATGGATAGTTGCATGATAACTAACTGAAATAGATGTGAAATTATAGTTAACAGTTACACATGCTTACTATGCTTACTTTGTCCCACATGTATTAATATCCTCAATTATCATAAGAACCTATAAAATGACTATGAACATTCTACAGGTGAAAAAAACAAAGCCTCTTTGAAATGCCTTATCTAATATCTCATAAAAGTGCATTTGGAGCAAGGCTTTAAATCAGAAAGGTCTGGCTCCGGAAGCTAAGAGATTGGCCACCACACTAATGCTCTTCGTGGAGCCATGACATGTGTGGCATTCAGAAGCACTACTGACTGAGAATGTTCCAGTTCATTTGCCCCATTTACTAGAGTGCAATGGGCAGTAGATTTCCCCCCTTTTTATAAAGAAGATTTGAGCATCTTAATCAACTGCTCTGGTTATTATAATCACTTGTGTAACTGTGAATTTATTCTGATTTACTTTGCTTGAATAAACAATTAATAATTTACTAGTGACTCCACAGTCTACTAAAAACACTGAAGAATAGAAAAGCAGCATAAACAGTAGCATGGTATCTGCACTAGACATCACTGCAGTGTAAGGGAAGAAGGGGCAGCCCATTATGCTCAGAACACTGGACAGTTAGAACAAGAACATATGCAGTGAAGTTCTGCCTCTAGAAAAGTTTGTATGAGAGACACTATAAAATATATGTAAAGTTCTTAAAGATTCTTATAGAAAGAACATAAGGCAAAATAATTAGATGTTAGCAAAATAAATTAGAAATGTCATTTTCATTAATACACTATCACAGAGTTTTATAAAAGTGAGTAAAATAAAGTATGGTGATGAAAAATTTTCTAAATTAAGATAATATTTAGGGGAAAAGAAAAAATTAGATTAGATAAGAAATGAAGGAAGCATTACACAGAATCCTGAATAATTAAAAAAAGAGGTACATGATGAAAGAAAAAAGGAGTATTGTACAGATAGTACAAAACTGAGGATATAAGGAAGAAATTTAAATTCAAAATTTGCAAGGTGCCAGTATTTCTTTTGGGAAGCTGAGGCAACTGGACTAACAGCATTAACAACACTCAGAGTAAAAAAAAAATACTATTTATAGTCAGTGACATGAAATATTTTAAAGTAATACTAATGAAAAAAGCATGTATTTTAACATTAGATTCTGGAATTTTGGAATTTCAGAGGTTTAACAAAAATCAATATCTCACACATTCAAAGTTTAACGTGGGTCCCTCTACCCTCCGTTATCTTGTCACACTATTTATAATATTTGGACTCCAGGATCACTACAACAGGGAAAGTGTGACCTGAAGGTTTATGTGGGTTTTTTTTTAAGTCCACGCTAAGAAAGAGCACACAAGCTGACCACATCTCGTTGGACAAAATGTGACCTCATTGACACAACCAAGCAGCAAGGAAATATAATCTTCCTGTGTGCTAGGGAAGGGGAGATAATGAAGTGACAGATAGCATTGTTTCTGTCAATATTTATTGTTAGGATATGTAAGAATTAAACAATAAATACTTGGAGAACATCCTACTTTCCAGAACATACGACTGGCAGAGAAAACCAAGTGAGGGAATACACTGGAACAGTTAATCACCGGATTCACTGGAATCAGTTAATCACCGGTGTGTCTTCACTACGAATCTAAAAGATCCTTGAGCAGAGCAGAGTGTCTGAACAAGGGATGATGAGCTGGTATTTAAAGATAGAAGAGTGCTAATGATTAATGTTTTAATCATGCTTATCAAGTAGCAATCAGTATTTGTAGACAGTCTTTGCATGTATATACTGTCTACACATGCGCTAGTCTCTGTGTCCCAGCTCCATTCTAGATGCACAATATAACCTCTCCTCAGATTTGCCAAAAGGCCATTAAATGCAGAATTACCTGATAATTACATAAACAAAAGGGCAGCACCAGAAGTAACTTGATATCCCCCTTACAATTCTTCAAAATTTGTCTCCAAGCTGCTCAGCTTTGTGGGTTACAGCTTATTTCTTGTACATGCCTCTCCCAAATCCCTCACACCTATCAAAGAAGTTCACCTCTGGAGCAGTTCATCCGTAGCTCTCAGCACTCAGGGTCATCGCATCTAAGGACACCACCTGGAAGCCTGGTGAAATTTCCAAGACTCTCTAAAGGAAGAGGAGTAGTAAATAAGCATTTAAATACATTTTTCTGTTTTACTGAGAAAGAGGCAGGGAGGGAAGGAGAAAGGTAAATATATGCATAAGTACCATAGAAACACAGGATGAACATAAAAAAATTAATAAATTAAAAATATATTTTAGGAAGCTTTTTTGTGTCAGGTAGTACTCAAAAGGTCTTGTATTGATAAAGTTCCTTATACTCATAATAATTTACTAAAAATTAGCTATTTTAATTTTAACATAATTACACAGTAATTATCATCTTCACACTCCACAGAAAGAAAATGATTTGTTCAAAGTTACATAATAGGAATCTGAGGGAGAACTCCAAGCACTTCCTTCACTGTCCCTGTGTGATTGTCAAATGTTTACCTTAGAGCTGAAGGCTGCATTCTCAATTGAACATAATCACCCATGGCCAAGTTCCACCTCAAAAAATAATTACAGAGGATAAGCCAAATCTTGGTTTTAGGTTCCTCGAAAGTAAAACCTGAGATAAGGATCCGGGTGCCGTTTTCTTCTTTGGGAGGTGATCCCAAGCCGCTGGAGTGAAGGAGCCGGAGAATGTGAGGAGGAGGGAGGTAAAAACAACACAGGAGAAATTATTGAGCCTGTCCTCAACAAGGGAAATAGGTGCTCAACTCACTGAGGGTCATCTGATAAATCTTATTACATGTTTTTAAAACTTCTGCCTTGTTACAGTAGGCATGTAGATATGAATGAAAGAGATGGGGGCCAGACATGTGGTTAATCCATATTGAGTAGAAATGGGTGGTTTCACAGTCACTTTAGGGAATAGCTCACATTGTTCTCAGGGATTCACAGGGGAGGGGAAGATAGCATGGGGAAAGTTCTTAATAATCTCATGTACAGTAGAAGCCAGTTGACAAAGCAGAATTATGAGACATTGGCAGTGGGATCCCAAATGGTGACCCAAAGGGGGAGGAGACTAGCCTGGGAAAATTTGGGAAATAGATCGATAGGATAAAGTCGTGACATTTGAAAGATACAGAAAAAACGTTGGATGGAGGGAGAGCAAAAGAACATCCCTCAGAAGAGCCAGGAAAAAGATTAGATAGTTTGAGAGATAGCCTGCTCTGTTCCCAACCCAGGAAAATATATGGAGGCTTAGCAAAGACTCCGAAGCAGTCACTATTACAGCCTGCCCAGTCTCTGCCACTTTGAGGGTGTGTATCTTTCCACTCTGGTAAGTGTTGCCATTATTGCTAAAAACCCTCCATGGGCATGTCTTTAAAATTCATCTCCCTAGGCACGGCAGAAGAGCCTCCAGTAACAGCCTGGAGGATTGGAAGCTGAGGATTTTACCCACAAAACCTGGCTTCCTGCTGTTGGAGTCGCACACCTCGCCCCTGCAGGAGCGCTCACACAATCTCCTTAGTGCTCTACCTGCATGTGGGCCAGGTGTTGTCTCCGCTGCTTGGAGGAAAATCTAAGGTAGAGTTGCAGGGAGCTCAGGATGCCAGTGAAGAGCCCCTCAGAGATGCAACAGGACTGAGAGCTGGGGTACAAGACCCAGCACAGGGCGCTCACAGTGTCTGTTAGTCACCCCCGAAATAGATTGGCATTCAAGTCAAAGTGCGATCATTAGTCCAAGGTTAGACAGAGATTTGGTAGCTACAGAGAAAAAGCATAATGAAAAGTTTATATCAACTCTCACAGCAAGTCGATTACACAGTTTTTCCCCTTATCAATTAATGTTCAGCACACATCTCTCAAAAATAGTTTTCAGTTCCCAGGAGATTCAATTTCTGTCTTGAAGGATAAATAGAATTATTCAGAAGCAAAGGATAAAATGAGGAAGAAAAAGATCAAATTGCTGTATATTCATTTAAATATGCTTCATCTCTGTCTTTGGTAAGAAGTTCTAACAGATATCAGCAGTACAAGGGTATGATATCTCATAAACTAAAGTACCTTTAAGACACATATCAAAAGGTCAAGTTCTTTGGGCAGTAGACAAAGAAAATATATAAATATGTCTCAGGATAAATAGAGGGATTTCTTACATTTTAAAGTATTGCATATTAAAAGATAAAAAAATTGTGTAATACTAAACTTAAAATGTGTACACAAATCAAGGTGGTATAATTTCAAAAGATACATACATTGTAGAAGCTTGTCTTTGTATTTAAAATGTTATGTTTTCTATTATAGCCTTATGAGTTTTCATAAACGTTAATATTTCCAAAATATTTTTAAAGATAGGTATATTTATTTTATTTTATTTATTTTGTGTTTTATTGTATTTTTCCATTACCATTTATCACTCCTTATACACCTCTCTGCCCTATAATCACTACATTTTGTTCATGTTCATGAGTTCTTTTTCTTTTTTGCTAGATCCCTTTATTCCTGATGTGCCCCATGGTTGTCCTCTTGCTCTATATCTATGAGTCTGTCTCTATTTTGCTTGTTAGTTTAGTTTGTTTATTAGATTACACATTTGAGTGAAATCAAATGGTATTTGTCTTTTGCTGACTGGCTTATTTCACTTTGCATAATGTTCCCCAGATCTAACCATGCTGTTGCAAAGGGTAAAGTTTTCTTCTTTTTACAGTCCAGTTGGATTCCATTTTATAAATGCCCCATAGTAGTTTTACCCATTCATTTACTGATGAACATTTGGGTTGCTTCCATATCCTGACTGTTATACATAACGCTACAGTGGACATAGGAGTGCTTATGTTCTTTCAAATTAATGTTCCGTGTTCCTTCAGATATATTCCCAGAAGTGGGGTCTCTGGGTTTCACGGCAGATCCATTTTTAATTTTTTTGAGGTGTCTCCATACTGCTTTTGACAGTGGTAGCACCAATCTGTATTCCCACCAACAGTACAAAAATGTTTCCCTTTTTCCACAACCTCATCAGCACTCGGATGTAAAAGGCCTGTACTTGGAAAATTACAAGACACTGAAGGAAGAAATTGAAGAAGACACAAATAAGTTCATGGATAAGAAAAATTAACATCATTAAAATATCCATGCTACACAAAGCAGTCTATAGATTCAAAGCAATTCCTAAAATACCAATGACATTCCATAAAACTAAAACAAATATTTCAAAAATTTGTATGTAACCACAACAAACCCCACACAGCAATAGTCATCATGAAAAAGAAGAACAAAGTTGGAGGAATCACAGTATCTAATATCAAACTATATTATACAGCCATTGTAATCAAAGTAGCATAGCAGTGGCATAAAAACAGACACATAAATCAATGGAACAGAATAGAGAGCCCAGAAAAAAACCTACACCTTTACAAGTCCATTGTATTCAAAAGAGGAAGCAAGTCCATACAATGGGCTAAAGATAATTCATTCAATAAATAGTGTTGGGAAAATGTGGTGGATATTACAGAAAAATGAGATTAGACCACCTTCTTACACCACAAACAAGAATAAATTCAAAATGAATTAAAGACTTAATTATTAGACCTGAAATCATAAAAATTGTAAAAGAAAACATAGGCAATAAAATCTCAGACATTGCTCGTAGCAATATTTCATCTGATATATCTCATCAGACAAGGGAAACAAAAGAAAAAATAAACAAATGGGACTACATCAAAATAAAAAGTGTATGCACAACAAAGGAAATCATCAACAAAATAAAAAGACAACCCACAAAATGGGAGAACATACTCACTGATACATCTGATAAGGGGTTAATATACCAAATTTATAAAGAACATATACAACTCAACACCAAAGAAAATATGGGCAACTAAAAAATGGGCAAAGGACTTGAATAGCCACTCCTCCAAAGAAGACATACGGATGCCAATAGACTTATGAAAATATACTCATTATCATTAATCACCCAAGAAGTACAAATTAAAACCACAATGAGATATTGCCTCATACCAGAAAGAATGGCTATCATCAGTAAATCAACCAAAATATTTTTAATAATTGCAAAGTCAGGACAGAACAAACAAATAATTAGAGATTCCTATTGGGTAAGCTATTTATTAGTAGTTCAACACTTTTTGATTTGATATTAATTATGCCAGTCATTCAAGCTTTCACTTTTTTCATTCTTTACTGAATTACGCTCCCATTAATTTCTGGAGTTACAATCAAAGATCATATAATAAGAACCAGAAAATTGTTTAGGCACACTCCACAGGATAATTTAATTGAAATAAATTAAAGTAAGTAATTTTTAATATTAGAAAAAAACTTCTAAATGGGGCTGGCACTTTAACACACTACAAGATTTTTTTATCAATATGAGATTGTTTTCATGAATCTTCCATACTAAAATACAAAACCCTCTCCCCGAGATTACAATGCTAGAAATAAGATAATTTATGGAATTGCTGCTATATTAAGAAATATCCATATATGTATCACTCATACATACTTAAAAAATTAAATAAACTTTATTGAGATATAACTTTCATTGAATAAAAATACTCATTCTGAATGCAAGACTTGCCACATTTTGACAAATGTATTACCATTAACTACTACCGCCATGAAAATATAGAGCACCTCAACCACCTCAAAAATGTTCCCCCTTATCCTTTAGCAATCAACCTCCCACCACCACACCACCATTGGCCCAGGCAACCACTGATATATATATAAATGTATGTATATGTATATAAATGGACTCATAATATGGCAATATTTTTTGGCTGGCTGAAATAAGACCTGAAACATAGGATACAAAATAGGCTGGGAATTATTGTCCTCATTGGAGAATAAGCTAGAGTCTGGACTCTTCCCCTGGGAACAAACCTTCGGGAGCTCTTGGGGTACTCAAGTGTCGATAGTGATGGCTGCTCTCACTTTTCTGTTGGTAGACCTCCCTCCCACTTAGGGAAACTCTGTAAAAATAAAGTTTGTTTCTAAATTATTATGGTTCCTGCTTTTTCCTAAAATCCCTTGTTTTTAAATCTGCCAAAACCTAGACATTACTCTTTCAGAGACAGACATTACTTTGATTCATCTATTTACAAAGAACAAAACACTTCAAAGCGTCAACAGGAAGAGCTGATTAAAGGGTATCACACAGTTGTTTGTACCCTGTCAGAACTCAAACAACACCCTAAAATTACCTACACAGATTTTAGATTTTTTCCTGAAGACAGAAGATTACAATGTTTTCAGGAGATACAATGCTCTGAACATCACTTGCTTGATGGCCATGATCAGAGAAAAGGCAAAAATGACTGAAGGTGCAAAAAGGTGCAAAGAGTGGGAAAGTGATAACAAAAACCATTTATATTTTGTTAGAAAAGAGGGTTTGTATTTCTGCTATATCCTAATCCATTGGGTTGTGTCCATGCAAATTCTCACTTTGCACACTTTGTAACAATTTTCTCCTTAATCTAGTGAGGAGAAATGCATATATAAAAAAGAACAAGTCATCTGGTTTCCTATACAAATGAATGTAAAATATTAAATATTTATATGCTATTACTCTCCTTCACTGAAACAATGTAAATATCTTAGGGGAAAGGTTATGGTTAAATTTGAAACATCTTATTTAAGAGTAATTGTTTATAAGGTCAGTATTCTCTACCACCACAAAAAGAAAAAAAACTTATTATGTGATTAAGAACTTGGAATTTCAAGACACATTTGAAGATGGCTCCCAAGTTATCCAATAACAAATGGTCTATGGTCATATAAAGTGAATACTCAATGTCAATACTTGAGGGCCTCTCCAAAACTTTCCTTTTCCTAGATTGTGGTTTGTTTTGTTTCTTTCTTTTAATTTTTATTTTTTTGGTTGGCTTATGGTCCCTCCCAAATAGCTATCCATGAAATAATTTAAATCTCTGGTTCTTAAAAGAATCTGATGGATTCTGTCACTGTGACAGTTTGAAGATCTCTGTCCTCATCCACCTTGATCTTGCCATTCCTCCTTCTAAAAGCACCTGTTGTTTACCCCGCTTCACCTCCTTACTTTAAATCCTCTTTTCAGTGCAGTACATGGTGGTTGTTGAAGTCCAATGAGAGTAAATCAGCCACAGGAAAATGTATAGAAGAGAACAGAGAAAAATCAGAGCCATTCGCATATCTTAAGAATAAAACAGTTTACTTACAGAAGCACAGAAGAAATAATGAGGAATTAGAGAGAAAAGTAAAATTAGAAATAAACGTAGGGTAAGTGAAAAATATCTGGAGAAGCAGTGGCAATTCAGATTGAGGTAGATGGCATCAGATCTTGAATGCTCATCGTTGTCAAAGATTTAACTGCAGGTATTAGGTTACAATTAAACCTTTTGAGCAAGAAATGAGTGTGAAAATTACAAAGCTTTGCTTTGGAAAGCATAATGTGGAAGTTATTTCTTGCATGGATTTTATATGTGTAAGCTTTGTTCTATGACTATAACACACCCTAAAAGTTTTCATCTGAGTGCCTCACATGTACTTGGGTGTACACATATGCAAGCCAATTTGAATCTATACTTTAAGAGCAGTTGGTTAATTTGAATGATTCGTTAAGAACACATACTCTGGAGATAGTTAGCTAGAGTTCAAATGCCATAATTAACTATAATGTCTTCCATTATCCTAAGTTCCAAGTGACCTTGTGGGTTTGTTAACTAATGCAAAAGATGTTAAAAATATTTGCCATTGGTCATATGCATTCTTCAAAGTATATTGATTTGCCCAGCTGATTAAACCTTTCAGAGTTGTACCTTAGGCCTACTACTTTGGATTCAACACTCAGCTCAGACATTCAGTGAAGGATTTTTTGACTGTTCCAACCAGGATAGTTGAATTCTGCTGCTAGAAGATCATCAGTTGTGCCTTGAAGTAATCTTTCATGTAAAATTCTTACTGAGTACTTAAAATGATAATAAGCTGGACTCCACTAACTGACAGGAAAATATCACATCACTGTTTGTCACTGTTTCCTAAGGAATGGTTCCATTTGACTTAATTGTATTTATTGTCGAGTAGTAGCACTATAAAGAAAAGGAAACGTGTGGCTCTTACCTAACTAATTATTGGAGGTCACTGGTATCTATGTAAATCAAACAAACAAACAAATCTAATCATTGCGAATAGTCAAATTGGCTTGAACCAGCATGGAATAGACAGAAGATGTAAGATCAACACTGGAAACACACATTGGTCACATCTATGTGAGGGAATGATGGTCCGAACCACCATTATGTATGGGAATGGAAATATTATACGTGAGAATAGAAGTATTTGAGGAAGGATGAACTCAGCGTTTCTATGCAAATTTTTGATGAAAGAAATTTAACCTCAGATTTAATCAAGCTCATTAAACAATTAAATTCAATAATATCAAATTAAGAACATTATTATAAAATATAAAATGTGTCCATTTTATTTAATGATTTTAATTAAAATAATAAGAATTAGTAAAAACGCAAAGCTAGAATAAAAATTATTAGATCAGGATAAAAAAAGAACAATCTCAAAGACAGACAGTGGCTTATCTAGAGGTGTATTTATCACAGTCCTTCTGCAAGAGTATCTAGCATTGTGTGGACTGATGGAAATGCTCTGCGTTATGACAACATAGCTGTGCATCCTATTCTACATAAAATGTTATATTAGGGTGACAGACTGTCCATAGGTGCAATGTGTACCTAATTTGTTCTTATAAAGAACAATTTCATATTTTTCTATGTCTGGCATAGTTTAGTCCAAAGCATTTACTAAAGTACTTAGCATTATTATTATTTTTGATATGAAGAAATTAGCTGAAGCTACAATTCAGCATGTAAAATTTTGCCTGGAGCACAGTAGTTATCAATGAATCATTTTAAATTTAAATGCACATACTGGGGTGACAAGTAGAGTAAAAGATAATTAACTCCTATTTACAAATCAACACAATGCTTTGTTGCATTAGCATTAATTTCTTCTTAGAAAAGAAGAACGAGTTGGAGTGTGTGTAAACATTGGACAGTTACTTAGGGATGCCAAACTGGACAAGGTAGGAGCCTTGGAACTGCCACAGTGCAAATGGGCAGGACACAGAGATGAATATATGTAAGTATCAAATCCAAATTATTTCAATATTACAAAGGTTTTAAAGAGAAAAATGCTTAGATGTATTTATTCTTAACTCTTAATTATAGAAGAAAATAAAATACATTAATGGCAATCTACTTGCTTAAGTATTTCTAATTACTTTTAAAATATTCCAATTCTAGTCCATTATCTGTGGTTATTCTTTAATTTTTATTTAATGTTAGCATCTTATTGATAACAATATAGTAATCTAAGTTAGAAGTAATAACTTTTTAAGTAGGATCTGTCAAGTTAGTTGCTGAATTTTATTTAAGGAGTAGAGAAAACCTTTATATCTATAGTTCTTAAATAAAAATTTTGACATGATAGAAGTTCACTTGATAAGAAAAAATTTTATAAGGGTGGTGTCTTTATTAAACCTGTATTTGAAAACTAAGGGCATTCAAACATGTTATAGCAGCATATGAACAAAAATAATAAATGCATATATATTAAATATATATGTTTATGTGTGTATGTATATGTACACATATGATTTTAATATTCATAGCATATTTAAATAATTGAAAACATAACAGACATTTATAGGGACAGTTACATTTGAAACATAAAAAGCAAGTAAGTTGAGCCCTAACATTCATTTGCCTGGAGAAAGTTTGTAGGATGAAGTACAAGCAGAAGAAACCTTGAAAAGAGCCCCAAAGACACTAAATTAAGGAAAAGCAATGCAACTAGAATTTACAGGGAAAAAATAATAATAGAAGAAAGAGGAGAGATTCACAGAGAGAGACTCCAGGCATCCTCAAAAAGCTCTCTTAAGTATGCAGGTGAACACTGATCAGCATAGGAATGCAAGGAAACTTAAAAATATGAAACCTAGAAAAAGCCTTGTATCGTTAAAGTAGTAGTTCTAAACTGAGAGCAATTTGCCCCTAAGGATACATTTTTGCAATAGCTTGAGATGTTGTTGTCACAGCTTGTGGGGTGGATGCTACCACCATCAAATAGATAGGAGCCAGGGATACTGCTAAACGTCCTGTGATGCACACAAGAGCCCCCTCCCACAAAAATGAATTATCCACTATAAGATATCAATGACAACAAGGTTAAGAAACTCTGTTAAAGAAAACAGTGTGGTGGGCTCATAGAAGGATGGCATAAGTTCTATCCCAAACATCTTTAGTGGAAAAATCTCATCATTCATAGGGTAGCAAATGGAAGAGTAAGGGGAGAAATGTACTCGGGATTAAATGCTGATTTAATTTCACCTAACAAAACCTAAAATTACCTCCAAAATAATTTTAGACTGTTTCTAAGTAAGTTCATTGCAAAACATACCACAAGGATTTTTTTAGGCATCAAAATAAAATGCATAGTATATGAATTAAAAGAAAATTACCAGGAACTCATACAAACAGGAAAAATAACCCGTGAAGAAGACAAAAATCTTTAATCAAAACTGGCCAGGAAGTGATGACATGGATTATAAAATTAGCAGTTCTGGAATTAAAAGGATAACTTAGTCCATATACTTAAAAAAAAATAGAGAAACAGTAGGCATGAATTATGTTTTCTTAAAAAAGGGATAAAATTGAACTTCTAGAAATGAGAGTTACAACTTGGTATAGAAAATATACCAAGGAATTAACAAGAATTGGTTTTTGTGGGGAAAAATAGCAAACTTGAAGACAGAAGAATAGAAAAATAGAAACTAAAATAAAATTCACAGAAAAAAACCTACCTTAAAAAATTAAGGGTAAATGAGTTGACTGTGAAAAAATCTATGAGGCAAAATATAAGTTTAATTGTAGCCTACAAACAAGAGAAGAGACTATACGAACAGAAAAAAAAAATATTTGAAAGTATTTACAGTCAAAATGTTTCCAAATCTGATAAAAAAAATAAAACCCAAATATCCTAGAAGCTCAACAAACCCCAAGCACAGGAAATGTAAAGAAAGTTACATGAAGGCATATCATCATTGAATGGCTTAAAACTAAAGATAAAGAGAAAAATCTTAAAAGCAGCCACAGGAAAAGACCCACTGTAACAAAAGAATCAAGATAAGGGTGAGAGAAATTTTCATATGACAAGTAATGTGAGATAGAGCACAGTGAAAAAACACATTTACAGTACTGAAAGAAAAGTGCTGCCAACCTGGAATTTTACCTGATAAACAACTATAAAAATAGAGGGTGAAATAAAAACTATTTCAGACACACAAAAGTTTAAAGAATTTATCACCTTCAAAACTGCACTACCAGTAATATTAAAGAAAGTCCTACAAATCCCACATACACAATGTTACCACCTGGTATGTAATAAGAAATGAAGAGGCTTGTAATAGAAACTAAATGGGTGATGATTTTTAAAAAGTATTTGAATCTCCTTAATCTACTGTTTAAGGCAAAAAATAATACCAATGTGCAGTGGGGTTTATAATTTACATAGAAGTAAGAGAAAGTATATGGTCATGATACCACATAGGCTGATTAAATTTCATAATCTACAATACTACAAATGAACTAGCATAGTATCATTTAAAAGTATGCATAGATAAACTGAAGACATATACTAGAAACTCTCAAGAACCACAAAAATAACTAAAGAATTCATTTAAAAGTAATATTTAGTTTAATCTAAATAAAACAGTTTTAGAAAGGCAAAGAAAGATATTAAATAGAATCACAAAATATGCTCAATTATTCTAATAGAAAGCAATATTCACCCCCAAAAAGCAACAACATAAAAGGGTAATACCTAATGAATAAGTGAAATTTAAACTGGAAATTACCTGGCTGGTATAGCTCAGTGGATTGAGTACGAGCCTGCGAACCAGAGTATCCTGGTTCAATTCCCAGTCAGGGCACATACCTGGGTTGCAGGCCAGTTTCCAGGAGGGGACTCATGAGAGGCAACCATACATTGATATTTCTCTCCTTCTCTCCTTCCCTTCCCCTCTAAAGGTAAATAAATAAAATCTTTTAAAAATTAAAAAAAAATAAGAACCCTGAAATACCAATCCAAAAGAACCTATGCACCCCGATGTTCATAGCAGCACAATTCACCATAGGCAAGAGTTGGAAGCAACCTAGATGCCCATCAGTAAATGACTGGATCAAAAAACTATGGTACATTTACACAATGGAATTCTATGCTGCAGAAAGGAAGAAAGAGCTCCTACCCTTTGCAACATCATGGATGGAACTGAAAAGCACTATGCTGAGCAAAATAAGCCAGGCAGTGAAAGACAAATACCATATGATCTCACCGTTAACAGGGATCTAAACAACAAAACAAGCAAGCAAAATACGACCAATGACACTCAAATACGGAAGAGGCTGACAGGGTCCAGAGGGGAGAGGGGAGAGAATCATAGGGGAAAAGGGGATGGACTCACATGAACAAGTATAAAGGACACAAGGACAATAACTAAGGGTGGGGGGCGGAAAGGGGAGAGAGGCGGGGAGCATGGGGCAGGGGGCGGGCAGGGTTGGGAATATAAGACAGAAAGCTGTACTTGAACAAGAATTAAATTAAAAAATTATTAAAAAAGAGAAAATGGCAATGAAAATAAATAAATAAATAAATAAATAAATAAACTGGAAATTAAACATTGGTTAAGTATCTGAAAATCAGTCAAGGATAAATCACCAAATTTACATATATAATATGACATCTCATTAGGTGAGAAAAAGTAAGAAAAATCAAACATCTAAACTTGTTTAAAAAATATCTAAGCACATTAAAATTGAAACAAGATATTCTTGACCTGATAAAGAACATCTACACCCATAGTTAATGTCATAATTAATGTTTAAAGATTGAATTACATACCTCAACAATCAAAAATAAATTGACACTTCCACTTTCTCCACATTTCTTTAAAATTTTACTGGAGATTCTAACCTGTGCAATAAAGCAAGAAAAATAAATGGTCACCATCTGGATTTTAAAAGAAGTAAAAATATCTTAATTTCTAGATATAGTCAATGTAAATAATGTAAACTGATGGACTAGAACAAAATAGGTCATTTGTGACTTTCAAAAGATTGTAGGATGTAAGATGCATATAAAAATAATTATATTTCTATACACTAGCAATAAACAATTATAAATTGAAAGTTAATAAAGTAATAGTCTACAATAGCTTCAGAAATATGAATGCTTACTAATGAGTCTGACAATAGGTATACAAGACCTTCACACTGAAAACTATAAAACATTATTCATATAAATTAAGAAAACTTGAATAAATTGAGAAATATGGATATAGTGTAGTATAAAACTATTATTAAAATATCATCCTCCCTAATTTAATCTATAAATTTAATGCCAAAATCTCATCATAAGTTTTGCATAAATTGACAAGCTCCTTTTAAAATACATATGGAAGTAAAAGTACCTAAAATTACCTGAAATATACAAAATAAATAAACATTGAAAAAAGAATAAAGTTTAAGAACTACTTGAATTCTAAAATTTTTATAATGCCACAGTAATCCAGACAGTGTGGTACTGGCATCAATATCCACAAGTAGATCAATGAAAAAGAATAGAGTCCATAAATAGAGTACAGAATATATGATTTTTGATAAAAGTGGAAAAGCAATTCACAAGGAAAATAATAGCTTTTTTCAACAACAAATGGTACTGAAAATTGGATAGCCTTAATAAAAAAGAATTTCAATCCACACTTTACACTAAAAGTAGTTCATAAACTAAATATATAATCTAAAAATTCTAGAAGTGAAGATGGAATAAATATCTTGGTGATCTTTGATTAGAAAAAAATAAATATAGCAACAAAACATAATTCACAAAATATAATAATATGTTGGACTTCATAAATGTTTAGAATTTCTGTAGAGAAGACACTGTTAGAAAAATGAAAAAATGAGCTATAGGTTAGGAAATAAATATTTGCAAGGCATATGATGATGTCTGTCCAGAAAGTATCTAGCCCCATAATATGGAAAATAGAGACACATATTGAAGAAGGTACAAGATACAAGAAATATTGATATCTCAGTTCCCTTCAAAGTATATAACTTGGGACCTCACAAAGTTCTCCCAATTGCCATCAGCTGCCACATCACATTTTCCTGAGTCACATCTCATTGATAGCCTGAAATCTCTTTCCTTTCAAAGGTGATTTTGATTTTGGGAAAAGCCAGAAGTTGCAGGGTGCCTAATCTGGGCTATAGGGGGGCTGAATCACCTGGATAATTTCATGTTTCATTAAAAAACTTTGCACAAGACGCGATCCATGAGCAGATGCATTGTTGAGATAAAGCTGCCAATCACTAGTTGCCCATAGCTGTAGCCTTCTGAATCATCCAAATACTGTTCACAGAATGTTCAAGCTTAAAGTAAAACTTGATGCAGATTCATCGCTCTACTTGCTCATTTTGAATGCTATATGATGCCATATGGTGCACACACTGACTCAAAGGCATCTACCGCCCCCACTGACTAGTACAGTGAATTTGTCATTAATCACATGTGTGCATCCATTCTACTCTCCTTGGCTGCCGGGTTACCTCAATGTTCTGCAAACTATTCTTGTTACAAATAATAATAGTTGGACTTTTTTCTGCACAGACCTCCTATATCTGATAAAAGTTTTTGTCCAGAATATATAAAGAACTTTTATATCTCAAAATAAAAGACAAACTTAATTACAGATGCACACTATATTGGAATAGACACTTCATAAAGAAGCTCTATGAATGTCAAATTAGCACATTAATATATGTTTAACATTACTAGTAATTAGGGAAATAAATATTAAAGTCACAAGGATATAGCATATTATAATGTCTATAGTACCAAAGACTGACAACACAAAGTAATGGCAAGGAATGTGGGAAAACAAACTCAGTGCTGTTAGAAATCCACTTTGGAAAACAGTTTGACAGTTTAGTAAAATTATAAACCTACACCTACCATATGACTAAATCATTCCATCCTTAGGTGTTTTCCAGACAATGAAACATATTTCTAAAGAAAGATTTATACACAATGTCATAGTAACTACTTACAATACACCCAAACTGGAAACACCCAAATGTCCATCAACAGGAGACTCAGTAAACAAATTGTGGTATATCCCTTCAATGAAAATCTGTTCAGCAATAAAAAGAAATGAGCCATTGATACAAACATCAACATGGATGAATTTCAAGATAAGTATGCTGAGTGAAAAAAGCCAGACCAAAAAAATAAAAACAAAAGAATAGTACTTACTATAATTGTTTTCTAAAGTTCTAGAAAATACAAGTCAACCTAGTTGTAGAAAGAAGCAGATTCATGATGCCTAGGGGTATAGGAATGGGCAAGAGTGGTGGGACAGGGTATCTCAGAGCAGCATGTGGACATTTTGGAGGGTGATGAATATATTCATTATTTTGATTGTGGTTTTACACCCACACACATATAACACATATTTTACAGATTAAACATATAAAGTTTATTGTATAGCAATTCAACCTCACTAAACTGTTACAAAAACATATTTCCAGCTTCTGTGAGATGCTTACATAAACCTGCACAATTTCCTATGAAAGCCTCGTGTTCCAAAGCTCATATTTCCTTTAAACTTATAGAAAAAGATGAATTAAAGACAAGATTATGTTGCAGAAAGTTAAGGATATAGTTTATTTTTTTTAAGATTTTATTTATTTATCTTAGAGGGGAAGGGAAGGAGAGAGAGAGAGAGAGAAATATCAATGTATGGTTGCCTCTCGTGCGTCCCCTGCTGGGAACCAGGAACTGGCCTGCAACCCAGGCATGTGCCCTGACTGGGAATCGAACTGCGATCATGTGGTTCACAGGCCTGCGCTCAATCCACTGAGCTACACCAGCCAGGACAGAAAGTTAAGGATATAGTTTAAAATGATGATTCTGTACCTTAGAAGGGAACCCAAAACACAAAAATATGGTATAGTAGTTCCTAGAAAATTACTAAGTTCAAAGTCACAGGAAATGATATAAAAATAAAATGTTGAATCTGACTACAAATTGGTATATGAATTGAAAAGCAGAATTAGGAAATGGTAAATTTCTTTAATGTTGTTTTCCTCTGCTTTTTGAGTGAAGATTGCCAAAATATAAAAAGACCATATTTTCTGCTGTAGGGAAAACTTAAAACATAGTCATTTACAAGTAACCGAGGAAGTGGTTGAAAAGGGATTAAATGTTTGAACATATTCAAAGGGTTCTCTATAAATAGCAAGTACCCACAGGTCCTAAAGAGAGTTCCAAACATTTGGGGAACTGACGTAAGTATCTAGTAGTGAAGGAATCTTCTCAGACTATTAGTCAATTTGTGTGCAATGAAGCAAAGATTCCTAAGGAAGCCAATGGCAGATATTTTGGAACTGCTAAAAATAAAAGATCTAGATGTGTTTTAAAGCTGTTAACAGTGCTTCAAGTTAAAGACTGAAGGACTGGAGTCATTCACTGTTTTGTATTGTTATTTGCTTGTTTGCTTTGCTTTTAACCGTTGTCAAACACAGGCATTCTGGTGCTACTTAACGAATCTTGAATAAACTATGGGTTTTTTGTTTTGTTTTAAAATCATGTCAAAGCCTATTTTTACTGTTTTGAGATTTTCCATTAGACAATACTGGTTTAATAAAAAAATACCTCTTATTTCTGACAACATAGTTTTGCTCTTCCATTAAGTAACATTTTAAAATGTACACAATAACACAAAAGAAACCTACAAATAGAGGCATCATCAAGCAGAATAGAGGGCTTTGTGAGGACAGAGGCTAACGAGCTACGGAGCTGAAGCATGACAGAAAAGCAATAGAATCACAGAGGAGGCAAATCACCTTGAAATGATTAAATCAATCTAACGTAAAGATTCAGAGTCCCTTCAGTATTCTGAAGTGTTACACTACTCAGATAATACAATACTACAGAGCAAGAAAATAATATAACAAGCTTAGACACAGTAATCTCAATAATAAGTGGCAATGAAATTTTTAAAGGACAAAGAAAAGAGTGGAGATAAGAGATGTGGCAAAGATGTGACCAAGGAGGTGAGGAGGCTAAACGCATTGCTGCTCAACAGATTTGGGAAATCTGGTAGCGGAGTGGAGCACACTCAATCTGGGCATTCACTCCTCAGGAATATTGAAGGTGGGATACACGAGCACATTAGAAGAGGGTTAGAGTAGATTAGGAGTTTAAAATAAATCCATTTTATTTTTAACCTTGTACCATATGTAAAAATAAATTGCCTAGAAAAAAAAACAAAGGAAATATATATAAGTTCCTAGAAGTTGGGATACCAAAATCCAGAACATTTCAATGTCATCTTCCCTATCCAATGCAAATTTATCAATCAAATGCTTCTTCTTCACACTGTGTATTAGTTTCCTAAGGCTGTCTTGACCAAGTATAGTCATATCTCCCTCTACTGCACTTAGCTTTACTGTGCACCATAGATGTGCATTTCTTACAAACAGAAGGCAAGACCTTCCATCACCAAAAAAGTTACAACTCATTTTCCTGAGATAGTCACTTTCCTGCTATGGTCTGTATCTGAACCTGCACTCCCTGTGAGGTGTGCCAGTACCATGAACTTGGTGACTTCAAACGAGACATTTATTTTATCATAGTTCTAGAGTCCAGAAGTACAAAATTAAGGTCATGGCAGAACCACATTTCTAGAGGCTCTAGAGGAGAATCTGTTGTCTTATCCAGCTTCTGCTGACCATAGGCATTCCTAGGCTTGTGCCCACAGCACTCCAATGGCTCCCTTCATCCCTGATCACATTGCCTCCTTTGCTGTGTTTTCTCTGTGTGTTTTATTAAGGACACATGTGCTTACAATTAGGGCCCACCTACATTACCCAGCATAAGCTCCTCTTTTCAAATCCTTACTTCATCACATTTTTTGATACTAAGTAATATTCATTGTTTTGTCATATTATATGATACTTGTACGTTCTGGAAATTAGGATCCATGTGTTGGGGAGATTAATACTCAACCCATTACCTACAAGATTTTTTGTCTCATTTTTGGTGGCAAAATTATGCATAGAGACAGATGTTGTGTTCCAGAAATTTATTTATATTTTTAAGGTTTTTATTTATTTATTTTTAGATAGAAGAGAAGGGAGGGAAAAAGAAAGGGAGAGAAATATCAATGTATGGTTGCCTTACTCACTGACCTCCCACTGGGGACCCAACCCACAACCCAGACATGTGGCCCGACCAGGAATCAAACCAGCAACTCTCTGCTTCCCAGTCTGGTGCTCAACCCTCTGAGCCATGCCAGCCAGGGCTGTCTTCCAGAAATTTATTAAACACATGTTCACTGCAGGAATTTCTCAAGCCAATAGCATATAGGATAATGTCTTTTAATTACCAATAAAGACATAATTTCAAAAGCAATGATATATTAATTACACTATCACTCTAGGCAAGGGAAGATGAAAGACACAAAGTCCCAGTTTAGATGTCGTGTATCTTTCTGTAAAAGTAGGCATTCAGGAGAGCTGTCTTAAACCAACCTCTGGCTGACTTTCAGTTGCCAGTGCAAAACAAAAGTCCCTTGTAGCGAAACCATGTTCTGGGGAATGAAGTGCCAGCATTGGTGGACAGGATCATCTTTGCAAGGTCACTAGGCAGCTTTCGTTACTGTCTAGGATGAGTTGCCTCAACGAGACAGCAGCTAATGTCCCAAAGGTTTTCTGAGATCTATTTACGTCAGCGAAGTTTCAACTTGCCCAGAATAAAATTTCTCAGATTGTCCTCATAAATTCTGGGTATTTATAATCTAAATGTCACCTTGCCATAGCTGCTTCTCCACATGTTTTTATAAATAAGTCTCCAAAAGTGTATATCATAAGTTAGGCCACTAATAGAGAGTGATGACATCCTGACAAAATTTAGTTCATACATACGTCAAAACAACTTTGCACCTAAAGCTACTTTTATTCTTTGTCATTAACAATTGGACTAAAACAAGTTCACTTGTCATAAATGAGTGGACTTAAAATCATATCAAGCTGATACACAACATCAGCTCCCCCCCAAAAATGTACACATTTGATCCTCAAACACCACTGAATTGAACTGTGTCGATCCACTTATAGGCAGTTTATTTTCATAAATATACATTTGGTTTTCCTCATCCCCAGAATTTGCCTCTGCAGATTCAGACAACAGCAAATCCAAAACAGTATTTTTTAATCTGAGGTCGGTAATCCATCCATGCAATAGGCCAACTGAGTGCATTTATTTATACCATTTTATACAATAGAAAGGACTTGAGTATCCTGAGATTTTGGTATTTGCAGGGGATCTTGGAACTGAAAAATGACTGCAGTTAAGTTTTAGGGGGTCAAAAGTTGTACGTGGATTTTTGACTGTGCAAAGGTCAATGCCTCTAACCCCCATGTTGTTCAAGGGTCAACAGTTTACATAATATAAAGGGAGTGTAGTCATGATTTATAAATTAAAATACAATAATCGATACTTTTGTACAGTTTATGTTCATTGATTCTCACAGAATAATTTCATTGATTTTTTATTAATTCTTGTATCCATAGCCAAACTGTAGCTTCAGTTGACAACAAATATTTATTGACATTTTAGTTTATATTAATAGTAGGATGAGGGTGAAATTAAAAAGACAAAAGTGGGAACTCTGCTGCATTCTCCAATGCAATGAACAAATTTTGCTGAATTGACTAAGTTTTCTGTAATACTGAAAGGATATTTTCTCAAATATTTTTAATGCTAGTCATAATAATCAAGTCCTGATTTGTAATATTTACTTATTAGTCTGGTGTAAATATTTCCACCATGACTGAATTCAGGTTAATAAGAAATAACTAAATGTAGATTTGGGAAGAGATATCCAGTAGCACATAATTATATAGTACTTTCTCTATTTATATCCCATAAAGTATACAACCTCACAGGCACATGAAACACTAAAATATACTAAAATAGCTAAAAAGTGATAAATTTCGGTATTAATTTGTTTTGATTTCAACATAGTTTTTTTAATTTAAGTTTATATAATTTAATTTCCAATAATGTCTGTTTAATAAATGGCTGTTTAATAAATATTTCTGAAAATTTAAGTTGCTCTCATGAGTTATTATTAGCTGGTTCCTATTATATAGTTTTGATTCAAACAATTCACCTAAAATGGCTTATTGTGTACTTGAGTGTGATATTGTTATGTTATAGAATTACATGCTTATGATTTTGTAATAAAAGACTTTGTATTAAAAAGAGCAATTTAAAAAAAGAAACATTATTTGTGCCAGCCACTGTTTTATAAGCCAGCCACTGTTTTATCTAATTTTGTGGCTCTTCACTTTATTATGCTTCAAAGATGTTGCTCTTTCTTTCTTTCTCTTTTTCTATCTTTCTTTATTCTTTTAAACAAATTGAAGGCAATACCCCCCAAAAGCAAAAGCATCACAACCTATTTTATTGTGGTACTCACTTTATTGCTCTAGCCTGGAGTCAAACACACAATATCTCTATATATAACATGACAGTAAAAGATCAGAAGAAATATTTTCAAATCTTTACATTAGATACACTGAAAATTAATGATAGATTAGCACTTTTAGTCAGAGCAAATACATTTTAAAGCCTTCAATATCTTCCCAAGTATTGATATAACTCCTAGTCAGGGTTGGCTCCTAAGAAAAAACAGCAAGTTTTGTGTTAATGATTTCAATATAATAAGCAGAAAGAAAAGCCATCTTTCCCTATCTACATTCTAAGAAGTTTCAGCTGTGTCTACCGATGACTCTCCAGGTGAATTTCATAAGAGAGAACTTACACATGGGTTCTAATTATGCCCAATTCCATACTCACCAACAAATTCACAGTTTTACTGAGTGACTTAGGCAAGTCACTTCCTTATCCTGGAAGTTTCTTAATCTACAAAATGTGGATGCCCTACCTCACAAGGGTGTAGTAAAGTGTAACAAATTAAAAAAGATTACAAATCCAAAATGCAATTGCACCATTAAAAACAGTAATTAAGAAAATTAGTAGAAAACTAAGACTACTGCTTTGGAACTAAGCCATTAATTTTTAAATAAGGAAAGAAGAAACATAAAGGAGCAGCCTCATTATGATCTGTTATAACCTCTCTTTTGGGAAAAAGGAATCATGCACCAGTTACTCCCTCATGGAGAAAAATAGAGAAGCATGTGACCCCAGCTGGTTTCTATTATGCTAGCATCTGCAATCATTAGGTTCAAGTGGCATTTAAAAAAATTATCTTCTGCAAAAGAGTCCCAAGGAAACAATAATTACCATTTAATGGGATTCACAGTGGCACAATAAATATCACTACTGTCCCCTACCTGAATGCTGAATCATTTGGGGGAAGGTGGATGGGCACCAAAATGCATCTTTATTACTGACCATGGAGAATGTGGCTCTTATTGGAGGGTAAGTGGGCTTTTTTTGGTAATGAATGCCCCAATAACACTGACTTAACCACCATGACGACAGCAGAAGATCATTACACACCTCTGCACTAGAATGTGACCATTGATAACTTATATAGCATGGGGGATCCAGATAGGATACATGCCTTCCAAAAGAAAGAGAGAGAGAAGGGGTCAGCCCCTCACCCTCAGGTTCTCCTTCTAAATTCACCCATCCAGTAAGTCTCTCCTTTTCACTGAGGGATAAAGGGATGATGAAAAGGCCCAGAATGTTACCCTAAAGAAGATCTCTACAAAGAGGGAAAAACTTCAGCAGTAGAGAAAGCTCATCCTTTCCAACCCTATCACATAATTATTGAAAATTACTAGGGTGGGAGAGAAGAGAAAGGTCAGAATTGTACATACCCACTCCAGCAAAGAATTTGGGATCAAGGAAAAGGACCTTTCCCTTTAGTCCACCTCTAATCAATGCCAGACTCAGTACTATGTGCTCAGACAAGTTGAGCATCTTAAGTGAGGTCCCACAGCCAGCAGGGGTGTATGGCTAGACTATGTACTCCCGCAGAGAGTACACCTTAATAACTTTAATAGCTATAGCTTAATGGCATTCTGAAATGTTGTAAATTTTTGTGGAAGAAAGTAAAGAAACAAGAAAATTAGGAAGGAAGGAAAGAATTGAGATAAATAAATTCAAACCCTGGCCTGAATGGGTCCTCCTACCACTTTACATTGCGTAGGTGTGAGTGCTATCACTGGGCTTAATGACTGCTAGAATCTTATTACACTGTTAGAAAGGAGATACTCTTGAATGATCCTAGTCTTACTCTTAAGGACGGTAAGTCTGTTGGAAGGTAATGTGCTCAGCTTTCCAATCAGCTCAGGTATTGTACTGGTGCATGCCAAGATAATACATAATCCCATGGGCCTTCAAACCAGATGGGCAAAACAAAGTGAACTGCATCTAATACATAATGGTGTTTATAACCATACTTAAGATCAGCCCTGGCTTGCGTGGCTCAGTCAGATGGAGCATCATCTCATAAACTGAAAGGTTGTAGGTTTGATTCCTAGTCAGGGGACATACCTAGGTTTCAAATTCAGTCCCAGGTGGGACTCATATGAAGGGCAACCAATCGATATTTGTCTCTCACATTGATGTTTCTCTCCCTCCCTTTCCCTCTCTCTAAAAATCAATATGCATGTCCTTGGTGAAGACAAAAGAAAGATCAGCATGGTCTGTCACAAATAATAGTGCAACTATGGTTTTCATTAGCATGTTTTAGGTATCCTCTCTCAGCACAATACACAAGCCTTGCTTGTTGTCATCCCTTTGCTTTTAAAGATTGTCCTTATAACACTGACAAACATTGATATATGGGATAAATTCCTTTAACTCATTTATTCAAGAGATGATTCCCAGCCCTGGCTGGTGTAGCTCAGTGGATTGAGCGCGGGCCTGCGAACCACACGATCGCAGTTTGATTCCCAGTCAGGGCACATGCCTGGGTTGCAGGCCAGTTCCCGGCAGGGGACTCACGAGAGGCAACCATACATTGATGTTTCTCTCCTTCACTCCTTCCCTTCCCCCCTAGAGATAAATAAATAAAATCTTTAAAAAAGAGAGAGAGATGATCCCCCATCATGTCCATGAATGGATAAACAAACAGTAGATATCATAAAATAATCACAGGCAATTTATTGGGCAAATATTCAGGTAAGAAGAAAAGTCATTCACGGAGATCAAGCAATTATTCTGCTTTTCATATTTCCTGGGATATGGGAGTTCTACTTACAAAGATAGACTGAGCCCTCAGTACATATGATGAGCTATTCAAATATTAAAGTAAATTTTCAAAGTGCTTTATAGTTAAGAAACAGATAACCAAGTCTCCTTTTAAATTTATATATTTAGTAAATGGGAATCTCTCCATTTTTGAAGATTCTCATATAAATGTGCTATTGGACCTGAATTTATTGGTGACTAGTGGAACTACCTTAGACATAAGATTACACTCCTCTAGGTCTCCATTACTGTATTTTGTTCATAAGGATGACAGTAATTGGCTGTAAAAGACAGAGGCTTGGATCAAGCAACTTCTGCATTTATTTTATAGCCTTAAATATCATGATCTATGGCAATGTGTTAAACTTGCAATTTTAGAAAACTGGGGTCCAAGGTGGTTAAGTGGCAAAATTGCTGTTCTCATATACCAGCCATTCTATACCCATGACAGCTTCAGGAGCCGTGTTATATTTTTCTGACATAAAGGGGCACCTGTGTGGACATCAGCTGATGGAACATGAAGGATTATGCCTAATTGAAGCTTATCCTCCATTCTAGGCAAGCTAGTCACTGCAGGAATGGTCCACATTCAGGTCTGCATTTCAATTCTGCCTTCACACCACATATGCAAAACCTACTTGGTATATAGATTCTAATTTCCCAGTAGAACTTTCCTATTGCTGCTGTAACAAATTCAAACTTAGTGGTTTACAACATCACAAATTTATTATCTATAGTTCCTCAGGTAAGATGTCCTGCATGGATCGCTGCACTAAAATCAAGACATCAACAGGACTGTGTTCTTCTATGGAGGCTCTAGAAGACATCCATTTCCTTGCCCAGAGGCCTCATGCTCCCTCCTGCCTCACGCTCTCTCCTCCATCTTCAAAGCCAGTCCCACCACAGATGACTCTTCTTCCATAGTCACACTGCCCTCTAGCCACAGCCAGGAAAGTTTCTTCAGTTTAAGTACCTGTGTGGCTAGATTGGGTCCACTTAGATCATTGAAATTAAGTGCCTCACCTCAAGGCCTAAGGTTCCTGTTCTTAGTCACATTACAAGATGACTTCTATAGCCCTGGTTGGTATGGCTCAGTGAATGGAGTGTGGCTCCTTAAACCCAAAGGGTTGCTAGTTCGATTCCCAGTTCAGGGCACATACCTGGGTTGCGGGCCAGGTCCCCATTAGAGGCCGTGTGAGAGAGGCAACCACACATAGGTGTTTCCCTCCTTCTCTCCCTGCCTTCTCCTCTCTCTAAAAATAAATAAAGTCTTTAAAACCCAAAGATGGCTTTTATCATTGTATTAGTTAGGATTCTTCAGAGAAACAGAATCAATAGGGTGTGTGTGTGTGTGTATTGAGAGAGAGAGATAGATTGAGATTCATTCTTTTAAAGGAATGGATCACAGAAATTTGGAGGCTGGCAAGTCTGAAATCTACAGGATAGGCCAGCAGACTGTAGACCCAGGAGAGAGTTGATGTTGCGCCTTAGACCCAAAGGCAGTCTAAAGACAGAATTTCTTTTTCCTTGGGGAACCTCAGTCTTTTTTCTCTGAAGGCCTTCAGGTAATTGGATGAGGCACACCCACTCATAGAAGTTAATCTGTTTTATGCAAAGCTTACTGATTTAAATATTAATTTCATCTAAAAAATGTCTTCACAGCAACATCTAGACTGGTGCTTGCTCAAATATCTAGGTGTGGGGAGCAACTTTGCCCGCAAATCCTCCTGTTCACCACAGATGAAAATGAAACTACCAAGACATGATCTTCTTGGGGAGGAAAGGTGGTCAATCTCTCACAGGAGAAGGACCAAGAACCTCTTCTTCAAGGGCTCTTATTAGGTTTGGAACACATAGGAATACAGGTAAAACTCATCAATCAATGTCAGGCACCAAGGATCAAACAGTAGATAACATTTCAAAGAAATTCGAGGGCTTAGTCTGAGTCAGTGTCTGTCAGGAAGGGGGTTGCAGAAACTTTGGGAGACATACTCATTTCCTGCTTGGACCCTTAACATATGAATGAAAGCACTCAGCAAAGCAGGCTTCACAGGACTTTAGGAGCTCTTTCTCATGCCTGATCACCCCAGAACCCACTCTAGCCGGCAAAGGGCAGCACTGCCTTCCCAGTCATAGGTTTTTCAGCTTAAGTGGATTAGAGCCAGGAAGCGCTTCTCCCAGATGGAAATGGGGACTCAGGCTATGTCAGAATAGCCAGGGGGCAAGGGTCCATCACTCCCTTTTTGCTGCAGCCTCCCCAGTTCCTTGAGGGCCTCCCAAGTTATCCTGTCTGGCTTAGGTTGCCCCCCTTTAAGGGGTCTTACCCATCACTGACTAACTGACCAAGTGTTGGGGGCAGGGGATGAAGCAGAAGCAGCACTGCTGCCAGAGATAAGCTTTGTCTCCTTAGTGGCTCACAGTCTGGAGATCACTCACTCAGCCTTAGCCATGAGGGGCAGTTACAACTCCTGAAACCAGGCAGAGTGGTTCCCAACATCTGGGTATGTGGCCTAGCTAAATTAACATAGAAAATGAGCCATCAAGCCATGTAAGGGAACACAGTCATGGGTGCCAGGGGTTAGAATAGAGAAATTTCAGAGGGGAAGGAGTATTACCCTGACTGTCATCCCCTCTGTGACACTTTCCATAACTATTCCAGAGCTCACTTACTAAACTGTGCTTTCAACTACATTATTTAGCAATTCATTACTATCTTTTCAAGTCTGATTGTTTTAAATGAGGTTAGTAATGATAAACTCCCTGAAAGGAGACTTTCTGCTTTGTGTGCTCTGTGTCTTCATCCTCTTCCCCCATCATGTTCACAGTACAAGTGCATGGCAATTAGCATATTTCTTAGGTGTTTCTCTAAAAGCAAACAGCAACATTTTTTTTTAGTTTGGAAGACACATTAAGTTATATTCTTGACTTGGACCCCAACCTGCAGTGTCTGAGGAGTTATAAATGAGACAAAATAAATTCACATAGACCACGGAGTCCTGTGGAGAAAAAGGGATGGTGCAACTTCTCTCTCCAGGGGAGAGCAAGCCTCTGACTGCCTCAGTGCACCTCCTCCGTGTGACTCCACCACCCTCTTCAGAGGAGAGAGCCCTGATTCTTGCCTTGAAAGGCTTTTATTGGATACAGGTAAAACTCATTAATCATTATCAGGCAGCAAGGATCAAACAACAGATAACACACAAAGAACTCTGAGGGCCTATTTTGAGTCAGGGTCAGATAGCTAAGGGGCCAAAAACTTTGAGGAAAAAACTCACTTCTTGCTCGGACCTTTCTCATTTAATTAAGAGCATTCTTAAGAATGTAGGTTTCACTGGATTTTATATATTTTTTCTTAGGCCTGATCACCTGGGGAATCCGCCCTTTCCAGCACAGGGCTACACTCACCACCAGCATTGTTTCAGTCTTAAGGCATTGTTTCAGGCTTAAGTCAGGCAGGGAAACTAAGGCAGCCAAGAGACTAGGAGATCTCTCAAAGATAGAATGAAGGCTCAGGCTGTGTCAAAGCCAAGGGGAGAGCCCTTTTCTGTGGCCTCCTAGTCCTTCCCTGGGGGCCCCACACGATCATGCCTGTCTTAGGTTGTCCCTCCCTTGAGGAATCTTACCTGTCATCAGCTAACAGACCAAGTGTTACAGACCAGGCAGGGTGAAGTAAAAGGAGCAGAGGAGGCACCCCTGCCATGGAAACAAGATTTATCTCCTTAGTGGCTTATGGTCTGAAGATCGCTCACTCAGCCTTAGCCATGAGGGGGTTACAACTCCTAAAACCAGGCAGGGCAGTTCCCAACATATTCTATACCTCTTTTAACCCAAATTGAATACCAGAAAGGTCAAATGAACATCCAAGGCAAGATGGGGTACCTACAGTACAGCATTCAGGACCTTCTAGATCCTGCAACCAGCCAATCATTTCAAGTTAAACGCTTATAAGTAACAACTTCCAATAATTATTAGATGAAAGGCAAGGGCATCATATTTCTATGATTTAGGAGGATGCAATATACCATTTTCATAAATAGTTTTATATGTCATTCTGAAAAAATACTTTTATCAAAAGAAAATAAACAATATTCTTAATACTAGGGACACTATGATTGAGCATTACATCTTCTGTTGCTTTAATATTGTACACTTCTGGTTTTTAGCATGGCTTAAACTCAAAGTAGTTTGCAGCAATGAACTTGTATGGAAGTCCTCCCTATTCCCTGCCCATGTTATAATGCTACTCAGAATAAAATGGAAACTTGCTATCAGTGCCCACTGAGGATACATTGGTCCTTGGAAGCTCAGCTGAAAGAACCTGACTAATATTAAGAATTTTCTAGGTCAACAATTAATACCATTGAGGTTATTAAGTGATTCCCAAAGAATTTACCACTGAGATAAAAGAGGTAAAACAAAGAAAAAGACCCCATTAATACACTACACACACATGCACACATGCACTGCTCTAATTGTCCACAGTGAAAAAAATAGTAGAATTGACTTTCTAAATGACTTAGAAAATAGGGATTCTTAAGATATTATTTGACTTGAGGATTTAGAACCGCCATTCAGTTTCATCAAAAAGTAATAGAGTCTTCATACAAATAGTCTGAATTTAAAATTATAAAATATATTAAGTAAATAATGCTCACATTTGCATTGATTAAATTTTCTCCCTATTCATATGTTGAAGCCCTAACCCCCAAAGTGATTGTATGTAGAGATGGGGCATTTAGGAGGTAATTAAAGTTAAATAGAATTGTAAGTATGTAATTTTATTCCATAGATTTACAAGAAAAGGAAGTGAAAGAGATTTCCCTCTCCTTCTCTCTGCCATGTGAAGACATAGCTCCAGACCACAGCCACCTGCAGCCTAAAAGAGCACAGAAACCGAGTCCTGCCGGAACCGTGCTATTGGGCTCTCCAGCATCCACAGCTGTGAAAAATAAATTTCTGTTGTTCAAAGCACCTAGATTATGGTGTATTTTGTGGCAGAATATTTCATTTATACCATGGTTTTAATGGAAATCTAATACAATTAACCACAATAATTTCAGTCTATATAACTCTCTTCAAGAGAAATAAAGATATTTCTAATTAATAAAGCAATAGGTTTTGTTGAAATTTTTAAAAACCTACATACAAAAAAATAAATCTAGATAATGACTTTAAACATTTCACAACGAACTGAAAATGGAACAAAGACCCAAATATAAAATGTAAAACTATAAAACTTTTAGGAGACATTACTGGAGAAAAATCTAAGTATTCTCTAGTTTGACAATGACTTTTTAGAAACTACTCCGAAAGCATGATTCATGAAAGAACAAATGGTAAGGTGAACATTATAATTAACTTCTGCTTGGCAAATACACTGTTAAAAGAATGAAAGAGCATGCCTCAGACTGAAAGAAAAATCTTTGGAAAATGTATCTAGTGACTGTATCCAGATACACACACACACAAAAAAAAGAAATTAAAATCAACAATAAGTAAGTAGACCACCAAATTAAAGCGTGGTTAAAAGATCTGAAGAGACACCTCACCAAAGAAGATACACAGATGGAAAATACGCAGATGAAAAGATGTTCACCATTGTATGTCATTAGAGAATCCCAAATTGGAAGAACAATGAGATATCACTATGCACCTATTAGAAAGGCTACAATCCAAAACACGGGCACATCAAATATGGAGCAGTAAAACTCTTCTTATTCATTGCTGATGAAATGACTAGAAGATATAATATTTAGATTCTTAAGAAAAAAACACCCGTACCTTAAATGATAAGCTGAACTGGAGTGAGCTCAGTGAAAGCTTTTCAGAAAAATCAAGCTGTTCTCTAAAGAGGCTGAGAAACGCTTCCCCCTGTCTGTCTCACTGTGTCCTCAGACTGGACAGAAGTAACCTCTCTGTTCTTTATACAATCTGGGACAGACAGGGATAGGAGTTCCACAAGCCTCTCTCTTAGGAGTAACTGAAAAGTCAAAAATGCCATGCACCATCTCAGAACTCAGAAGGGAGAGGGACGGGGCAATCAAGGTAAAGAATATTACACATTCTGTGACTTCGAGTTGCCTATTATTTGTATTTATACCAAATAACCATTTTGAGCCCTTTCGTTTATTTGTCCACTTATTCATTTATTCAGAAAATAGTACTGGAGTTCCTAGGATCTATTCTAGACACGGGCAGTAGGCGGTGATTGAAGGGGCCCAGTTCTTGATCTCCATAAACTGAGGTCATTGCTAGTTCTTTCCATGAAACCCTGCGTATACATGTGTCACTCGGGAATGATCACTCCAGTGACTTCTGGCATCTGCTGTTGGAAATGAAACATCTGTTTTCTCACTGTTGGTCTTCGAAACTAACCTGTTTATTTTCTCTGGTGTCTTCCAGTTTCTGTAGTTTCATTATAACATGTATAAATGTGGGTTTGTTTTTATTTATCCTATTTAAGGTTTTGCATGCTCCTCCAACTTAGAAAACTGTGTCATTGTTTCTTGAAATATTAATGGACCTCCACTCTCTCTCTTCCTTTTGAAATGTTCTGCTTTATTGTGTTTCCTGTTTCTTTTCCTTTTCATGCTATATTTCCCAGGCATTTCCTATATATTTCTTATATTCACTTGTTCTCCCTCTCCTGGAATCTAATCTTTTAAATTTACCCATTGTTAAATATTTATTTCTAAACATTAATTTTATTTTTAGAGTATGCACTTTGTTTTTATCAATTTGTCTCTTCAATTCCCCTCTTCCCTTAAACAATAAGCAATAAAAAATGGGCATTGTGGAAGGGAAAAGATGGTACAAAATTAGGTCCAAAATGTAGTCAACGAATAGTCCCAACACACAAGGTCATCTAGGTCACTGTAAAGACTTTAGGTTTCATTCTAAGGGTGAAACTAGTATTTTAAGCTGGCACATAATATTTCACTTGTGTTTAGAAATATGACCTCTATAAAAATGGGAGAGCAGTGCAGGAAAAGTGACAGGAGACTCTTTCAGAGGTTTACCAAAGCAACTATAGTCGCTGGGTTTGATTACAGTGATGAAAATGGAGAGAAGTAGAAAGTTATACTTACTCTTTGCTGGCCAGTGCTCATAGCTTCATGCACATAATCACTCTGAATCTTCCCAAGAACTGTTATTATTATTCCAGTTTTGCAGATGTGCAAACAGAGACTTAGTGATTCTAGGAAACACACTAAATTCACACGGCTGCTATAGTAGTTTTGGCTAAAACCTCTTAGTCTAGTGACTCTGCACAAGAGAAAAAAACAACAACAAAAAAACTACAAATGAATAGGCAAGGTATATTCAGATGGTGATGTGCTATGAAGAAAATATAGCAGGGGAATAAAGAGAGACTCATGGCTGGGTTGGTGATAATTTAGCAAATTTTGAGTTGAGAACAGGTTGACAAGAAAGTAGGCATGAGTGAATCTGGGAGAAGGGTCTTTGTGAGGATTCAAGATTGATATTTTTGTAAAACTATCGGCATAATACTCTTAATATTAAGAGCTCTTAGCTCCAACCTAGTCACTCTTTTAATGTGAGGACTTCTCTCCATGAGTAGTGAGCAATACCCTAGTCCTTTCTGTCAATTTCATGTCTTGTTCCTATGTCTGTTAATGACAAATCCCCAAAGAAAAGCTCTTTTCCTTGGCTTTGGGAGCAGCAAGACAGGATTGGGGTGGGTGTTTGCATGTGAGTATCTTGCGAGAAGAGTAAGGGGATTGATAAAGGGGGTCAGATCTCAATCTATAGCCATCCATGGTGGAGAATTTCTAGAAAGATAGCATCAGAAAACTACCATAGTTCTCCCTTATCTGCAGTTTTACTTTCCATGGTTTCAGTTACCTCTGGCCAACCAATGTCTGAAAATATTAAGTGGGGAATTCCCAAAATAAACAATTCATAATATTTGAATTGTGCATCATTCTGAGAAGTGTGGTGAAATTTTACAATGTCCTATCCTGTCCTGCGCCAGACATGAACCTCACCTTTGTCCAGGGTGTCCACGTGTGTGTGCCACATGGTCATTATTCACTGAGGAACTGTTTGGTCATCAGATTATTATCAGAGAGAGAGAGACCACATTCACATAGCTCTTATTACAGTATATTGCTATTTTTTTCATCAGCTATTTTTGTTAATGTCTCACTGTGCCTAATTTGTTAATGTATTTATTTTTCACTGTACTTAATTTATAAATTAAGCTTTATCATAGATATATGTATAGGAAAAATGATAGCATATACACAGCTCATTACTATCTGCAGTTTCAGGCATTCACTGGGGGTCTTGGAAAGCATCCCCTGCAGATAACGGAAGGAATCCCCTGCGGATAAATAGCTGGTTCCTGCTTCCTAAAGGAGAGTGGGGAAAACAGACAAGGTCTGAGACTGACGTCTTGACTTTTAACAATATTTCTTGTTAAATGCGTGGTCCTTGTGGAATTCACTTCCATCCTAAAAAAGTATAACATTTCAAACGTAACCACCTGGAGGTCATTATGTTCACTGGACAAAGGAACGTGCTTCCAAGGATAATAATTAGCATGTCTACATTACATAGCTCTGCATTCTACCTTCAAAGCCTTTGCTTTGAGTCTTGAACAGCAGTAGGAAGAGGCAGAGTCAGTAATGCAAAGTGTGGCCTGATACAAATCTCAATATAACTGTATTTTAAATTTCAGAAAAAAGCACATGATTATGGAAGTGATATATTAACATATAGATGCCAGTACAAGCTCACATGTGCTAGTGCACACTCCACCCTGCCCCCCTCACACACTCACACTCAAGATGTTTCTGTCTAACAATCATTTATTGACTAATAGCAGTCAAACTATGCATTTCCTGGCTTAGTCTTAGGGAAATCTTACAGAAACTGAAGAATCACTACTTAACTTGATACTTAGCAGGACTGACAAACAGGGTTCATGCACTTGAGTGCTACACTGCAGTCATTTTCACTTGGTGATAAAGCACAAGCCTATAGCTAAGAATATCTTATCCAATGTTCTCCACTTATAAAACCAATGTTCTCTCTCATCATAGCTCTGCAGAAAGAGAAAGAGGCTGTCTGGATACAGCGAATGGAGTCATTGCTGCAAACTAAAGTCCTGGCACTCTGCCCAGAACTCTATGTACATCTAAAAATCTGCACGGATCCTTCTCCATGTGCCAGATGAGGAATAGTAAGAACTCTAACCACGCTGTATCAATAGCTCACATTCTGAAGTCAAAATGCCTGTTTCAAATCCTTTGGGTGCTTTTTATTTGTCCGATGTGCTTCAGTGAGTGACAGAATCACACAAAGTTTCATCTTCCTTACTGGTAAATGGCTTGAATAATTGAGCCCAACCCCATGTAAGAGATGTTGTAAGGATTAAGTGTGGATAACATAGGTAAGTGCTTCATAACTAGATGTGATCAATACCAAAAATTTTCAAAGCACTATCTGAACATGAAACATAGAAGTAATTAGATTATTATTTGGTAATGGCCCACTTACTACTTGATGTGGGTACCAGACCCTTAACTAAAATTATTTATTGGGCTGCACCCAATATATATATGAAATTTATAATATATATAATTATATACAATTTAATATCATTTGTTTCAATCCAGGTCATAAATAGTCAATTTTAAGTGAAGCCACATTGTCGATTAAACTACACACTGTTACTAGGTGATTATTAGCTCAAACGTAAATATATATTTAACAAACTGCAAATAGCATTTAATTTGTACTTATATTGATTTTATATTTCCCCTTTCCTGGATTAGCAGGGCATTTTAGCCAGATCTCTGATTATACCTCTCTTCTGGTTTCATTTATATCCCCATCTCTCGTTGTTGATTCCGGCATTATCCAAAATAATTCTCCTGTGTATTCAGTGTAGCATTAGAAATGTTAACATCAATTCCTGGGATACTTTAGTACCTCCTTCTTCACTACCATTCTGTACAGTGCTCGAATTTAAGAAAAACATTCTCTGGTCCAGCATGTTCTCTGAAAAAATGCTGGCTACAAAAGCTTATCTTTTCTTACACAAGACACAACTCAGAAAATGGCTGGTCTTTTGCCAAGCACTGCAGTTCGGGCAACACGTCTTAGATCAAAACTTAAGACTCTATAATGTTGACCTTGTGTTATCATGAAAATGGGAAGGATTTTTATTAACAGTGTTTTTTTTCAAGGGGAAAGCTGTTTTCAGGGTGAGAAAAACATCTAGCTAGTGAATGTGCTACCGGGAAGGAGAAGTCATCCTCACTCATACATGTAATACCGAGTCAGTTTACATAATCCTCACAGTGTAGCACTGATGGGCACCAACAATTTTCCCGAGTCGCTAAAAGTTTAAACTCTAAATGGTTCACTATTCACTTTTATTTGTTGTGTAGGTTATACTTCCACATATGTTATTAATATTGGACCCTCATAATCACTCTGTGTAGTGGGCTGAGCAAGCATCTCCCTTTGAGGACACCAAGGCTTGTGTGATGCCTTGAGGATGACTCTGCTGGTGCCTGCGAGGAGCAAAGATGAGGATCCAGATGCAATTCCACATCCAGTACATTTCACATACCCCAGTGCCTTCATCCTGTGCAATCCTTATTGAATGCTAGTCAGTTCTTGATTCCTTGTTTATAATCCAGCAAAATAAAGCTCACCACAGGAGAAACTAGCTTTACAGTTCTACACCTTTTTCTGTCATAACCCAGGTTCCAAATTATACTTAAAGCATTTGGGCACATGGTAAGTAAATTGTATTTGGTGTTGTTCTTCCTACGTAGCAATGAATGTAAATAATAAAGCACAAAGCACAAGATTACTACTCTAAAAAAGGACAACTCACTGTCACAGTACTTAGTATAAATTGAGGGGCCGTTTAATACAATGAAAAAAACATGAACTCTAGGAGCAGGGAGGTGTAAGTTAAAATGGGTACTGGTCTGCCCCTGGTTATTTGACCTCAGCGAACCATTTACCTTCACTGACCCTCAGCTTTTTCGTCTGCAGGATGAGAATTAGGATTCCTAATTTGCAATGTTGTTTTGCCTATAGTAGAATATGTAATGCATTGAAAAATATATGACACACAATTAATATTCAATAAATGTAAACATTGTGGTGATTAGTTGATGATATGATTAAGTAAACCTGAGGTATACAGAAATCAAAAACTTTCCCGTAGTTATAAAATGAGCCACTGCCCAAGCTGGAAAAAGAATACATACATCCTCACATTGTTTATCATTCCCTTCAAATAAGGCCAGCTTGGGCTTTTATTTCTATAAAAATTTAGGTAGAATTTTTTGGGGGGATGTATTACAGACAATTAAAATTTAAGGCTAAATTGTAGACATATGTTTTACAGAAATAGTCACTGTACTGGTGCTAAATCAAGCTGGTGCTAAATGCACTTTATCTTTCATGTATGGTGCTAGATGTACTTCCATCTTTTGCTCTCAAAATTGGAAAAATAAAATAAAGAAAATCTACAGATTTCTAGTATGTAAACATGTACGCTTTAAACCTCATTATCTACAAAATAAGAATATTAGATTAATAAATCATCACCTGAGTAGTCATGTTGTTTTATGATTGTAGAGGGAAAACACATATTAGGACAATAAGACAATATTTTGAATTTGACAGGGGACTTGAGGCTCAACAATATTTTGTCAGGATTGCAAAATATTAACTGAATTAAGTAGAGCTACTGATTCACATATCTAAGGAGAAAGCAAAGTTATTACGGCTAATGTCAATGTTTGATTAATTAATAACTCCTTTTAGCCTTGAACATGAATTGTGTGTGCCATACAGTTAGTGGGAAATTATAAGAACTAATTTACCTTATTTTGAATTTTTTGGAGCTTACCATAGTTTGCAATTATCATATATATGATCTATTTACTCTGATGGAACCCAGAAGGCATCTCTCTCACAGAAGGGGAGCTCTCGGAAACTCTACCATGGGAGAGGTATTTTTGAGGTCCCCTCTGCAAAAAAAAAAAAAAAAAAGTAAAGAATTTTCTATTGTTTCTCAGATCCAAATGATGTAGTATTATTTTCTGAGAACAACTGGAGAAACTACACCATAAGCTTAATATCATGTTGGTCTCTGCGATCAGTAAAATCTTCCTCCCTAGGTTCTCATAAGATTCTTAGAACATATACCATATTGCGTATTAAATAATTAAATCACTTAATAAGAAAAATTATGCAGCACATTTCTTTAAATGGGAAAAATTGTATTTCCATACTTTTATATAAATTGTGTTTTCAAGTCTAACTTGTATAATTGTTATAATTATATAACAGACTGAATTTGGGCCTAGAACACATCACAGAGGAGCCTTAATCAGCCCAATAAGTTTGTTTAATCACATTTCTGCAATTCATAATCTTGGAATTGAAATAGCCTGAAAAGGCTTGACTTAATGGCTAGATAAGAGCTTATAAGGCCTGATTTTAAAGGGAAGGAGCAGGGAAACTGCTTATGACTTAAATGGTACAACAAATGTTTGACATCATCTTGACAGCAACTTCATGGCTGGACATGATGGCGAATAGAGTAGCAATTATTTCTACTATGAGTGGACATCTAAAAGGATGATTCTCCCCATTAAAAAGAATATATAGATACCTAAATTCTCTTGTTTTATGTGTTGCTCAAATTCATGCTCATTCAGGAATGAGAACCAGAGGATAAAAAAAGTCATTGACTATTCAAGACTCACATTTTTAAAGCACATTTTAAAGATGAAAATTTGGACACCTGAACCCATAATTTTATTATATGTACAAGAATATTTCAGGGAACTCTACCAACTTAAACATTATTTTCTCTATAATTATTATATTGAAAATAAATTTAAATATATCTATAATCAACATACTAATTATAATAATCTTAAGTGGCCCACCACCATATCTAATAATGAAATAATAATCTAAAATATCTTTTGTATCTAGTAAATATGAATTTCAAGAATACTGCTTCTCTGTTATGTTTTTGTTTGTTAGCTTAACAAAGTTTTTCCCATTTAGATGTAGGACCTGCTTGCAAAATTGCACTGATTCATCTAAAAACTAAAATGAAGTGAAACATTAAGGTACATTCAAAGTCCATTGAATTGGTGTTTTCTGAGCCTGGATTTCCACTGAACTAATAAAATAGTCTTATGTAATGTTGTGTCCTTTCTATAGCCCTAAAATAACCCATTTTTCTTAACAGTGTATTTTTTAGCTGTATATCAAGTCTGAGATAACTTGCCTTTTCTAAAATGGGATGTGTCAAGGCCCAGAGAAGCAAAGGAAAGAAATGATGCATAGAAACACATTTATGTCAGCAGGTCACTAAAAGTAACTTCTATAGAGTCTGCCATTGGAAAATATTCCTTAAGAAACAGTGGCACACAAAACTCTTGAGGAGGAAGATGGCAGAGGAGTGACTGGAAGTCAGATGGACCTCCTCCCAAGACCATCTGGAATTACAACTAAATAGTGAAGAATAAACAATGGAGCAATAGGGAGAGATAAGTCTTATAACCTCGGACAGACAGAAGAATCAGCTACAGTGCTAACTGACTGGTAAGGAGTACAGTAGAGACAAGAGAGGGCTGGCTAGGTGCCCACAGGTGGCAGCACGAGAGGTAGATCCCCCTGAGAAGAATGGTGCAGGGCAAGTGGAGGCAGTCGGACTTCCTTATCCAGATGTCTGGGTAACTTAGAGCAGTAGTGTTCCCATGGCCTTGGAGGGGCCCGATAAGTAGTGTTCTCATAGCCTTGAGATTGGCTCTGGTAAACTGTTCCCATAACATAAAGTGGGCTTGCATGTACAGATTTATACTATGTTATATAATTTTCTGGCTTTTTGACAGCTTTCTTTGCCTCTAGTATTTATGCAGATAGGGACTCCCTGCTGGGTGCCACAATGGGTACCATGCAAAGACATGCAGGGGGACATATGGATGGCAGCCTGCATGGCTCAACCACCAATGGATAAAGGCATGCTGGACATCACAACGACTCCATAAATATTTTCCATTTGTGCAAATACCATGAACATGTCATGCCTTGAATGGTCACAACACAAATGGGGTCTAAACCCTAAGCTGGGATTCCCAGCCTAGAGCACAAAAAGTACACAGGTAACAACCACTGGAGAAAAGGGGTAGGGTTTCTCTCTGCCAGAGAAAGACACCTGGAAATTCAAAGAGCCATTTAAAGGGCCAACATACAAATTTTCTTTTTTTTTTAATTTAATTAGTTTTTAAGGACACTTTTCTGTCTTTTACTCCCATCCCAGCCCACCCACCCCACCCCGGGCTTCCACCTCCATCTCCTATCCACCCCCCTTAGTTGTTGTCCATGTGTCCTTTATACTAGTTCCTGTAAATCCTTACCCCTTTTCCGCTGAAATTCTTTCCCCTCTCCCCTCTGGTCACTGTCCCCTTATTCTCTATTTCAGTGTCTTTGTTTTTATTTTGCTTGCTTGTTTGTTTTGTTATTTAGCTTCCTGTTAAAGGTGAGATCATATGGTATTTGTCTTTCAACACCTGACTTATTTCACTCAACATAATGCTTTCCAGTTCCATCCATGCTGTCGCGAAGGGTAGGAGCTCCTTCTTTCTTTCTGCTGCATAGAATTCATTGTGTGTATGTACCATATTTTTTGATCCATTCATTTACTGACAGGCACCTAGGTTGCTTCCAGATCTTTATGGAGTACAAATTTTTATTTGCAGCCACTTACCTTGGGCTTTGGCAAAGGTGGGGACAGAGTAGTCTGGACCTACCTCAGGAGAGACTGGACACAGAAGCTTCAGGGAGAGAACTGAGAGAGTAGATGCTGGGATCCTAGTACTGAATCATCCCCCATATGACAGCAGCCATTCTGCACAGGCAGACCACTCCCCTCAGAGTAGCAGCAGCCTGAGGGGAAACAATAGCCCTAACTCAAGGATGGATTCTACCTGGACCCCACAGTACATAAACCTGACTATTGAGTGCACAGTGACTAGATTAACAACTGAGAGAAACAACCATGGACAGTAGATCCCTGAAAGTCTTGAACTGGCTGCCTAAGGTTAGACAAGGTCAACATCTGACATCACCAGAGGCAGATGCAGAAAGAAAAAAAAAACAGTGGTAATACTAGAGGTTACTGAGACAAAATCCACTGTGGTCTTCTCCATAATTTGTGGTATTTTCTTTCCCGCGTAGCTTTTTAAAATTTACTTCTTGTCCAGCAAGTTTATACATATGAAGTCACTAGATTTTATACTATAGTTTATTTCAGTTCACGTATTTGCCCCTCCCTTCTCTTGCCCCATTTCGCCTTCTTCTTTCCTTTCATTATTTTCATTTCAAATTTTGTTTTCTCTCTTGCAACAGTTTGTTTCCATTCCAAACTCTTACTGTGTCTCCCCTGTCCAGACACACAAAACCAATTTTCTTGTCAGTAGTCATCTCACATCTCTTTTCCTTGCTTTTAAAATACCTGTTTTCTCTCCACCTTCAGCAATCTTTCCTAGTTGGTTGTGGGTAAGGGAGATGTTGTTGCATTTTTTTCAATTCTTTCTCTAGATCTTCACTAATGTAGTATTTCAAATATCAAATTTTACTGGGTCCCTTTCCTACTCTTTTGTTTCATCTCAAATTGTTAATTTTGCCCTGTCTTAGTCTGTTTATTTCTTTTTTTCTTCTATTTTTTCAACCTCCGCTTTTATTTTTCTTTAGTCTCCTTTTTTCTTTTTTTGGTCCAAATTTTAATTTTTCCCTCTCAGCTTGTTTTTTGTTCCTCACTCTTAGTATTCCCTCTCCCTCTATCATTTCAAAATCACTTCCATTCCTCTAGACATACCTTAAGCTTTCCTTTGCTTCTTTTTTCTATTATCCCCATATCACCTATATTAACTTAAGCTCATTTGTTGTTAATAGTGCTGTGATGGATCGTTCTCTCCATTTGGTCCCTATATTTTTATTATTTATTTGCAATTTTTCTTCCTTATTCTCTCACTTTATTTTATTTTATTTTATTTTATTTTCTGTTTAAACTTAATATTATATGCTTCCCTTCTCATACTTCATTCCACATTCTTCACTCCCTTTTTTGTTCATTACCTAAATTTTACTTTCTCTCTTTACATTGCTCTGGCTCCCAACTTTTGTTAGTGCTCCTCTCTCTACCTTCTCAAAATATTTTTTCTCATGTCTGCCCTCCTTCTATATATTAGCCTTAATCTCTTTATGCCCTTATTAATACTGGCTTATTTGCTTTTCATAGTGGGATCGTGGAGGTGAGTTATTTCTGCAGATGTGGGTTTGTTTCCTGGGCTTTGTAGCTTTATTCTAGCAGCACCTGCACAATAGCACACAAGACATAGTGAGTGGAGTGACCCTCCATTGACCAGCTAGAGGGATGGACCCACCAAAGAAAGACCCAACAGCAATCAAAAACCAATTACATCCAGAGAACCAACATAAATGGCAAAAGAAGCATCCCGGGAGATTAAGGAGACTGCATCACTGAATCTCACAGGTCTCCTACCGAAGAAGATCACAACACAAAGTTAGGAAGCTAAAACATGTTAATTTAAGAAGCAGAAGCAAACAAGACGAGTCTCACAGATAATGGGAAGACAAAGAAACAACCTTTAATGGAAAAGAAAGGTGGAATCCTAAAAGAGCACTGAATGAAGTGTAGGCAAGTAAACTATCAGATATTGAGTTCAAGACAATGGTTATAAGGAAGCCCAATGAGTTCACTGAGAATTACCAAAAACTACAGGGAAACTACAAGACACTTACTACAAAATATATCAACATGAAGAAGGACATAGAAACAATCAACAAGAGCTAAGAGAAAATGAAGAATATAATTTCTCAACTGAAGAACACAGTAGGAGGTATGAAAACCAGGCTAGATGAAGCAGAGAACTGAATCAGCAAGCTGGAAGACAAGGTAGAAAAAAACTCCCAGAAAGAGCAAGAAAAGAAAATACAAGACTCAAAAAGAATGAAGAGGGGTTAACGGAACTGCAGGACGACATGAAATGTAATAATATCTGATATCAGAAGGTGAAGAAGAGGGGTAAGTAATAGAAAACCTGTTTGAAAAAGTAATGATTGGAAACTTCCCTAATCAGATGAAAGGAAAAAGTCACACAAGCATAGGGAGGAGAGAGTCCCAATCAAGAGGTACCCAAAGTGGCATACTCCAAGACACATCATAATTAAAATGGCAAATTTCCAAGACAAAGACAGAATCTTAAAAGCAGCAAGAGAAAAACAGAAAGTAACCTGCAAGGGAGCTCAGATAAAACCAGCAGTTGACTTCTCAACAGAAGCACTATCAGCCAGAAAGAGAATGGCAAGAAATATTCCAAGTAATAAAAAGCAAAGGCCTGCAACCAGCACTACACTATCCAGCAAGGGTCTCAGTTAAAATGGAAGGCCAAATAAGAAGTTTCCCAGACAAAAAAAAGGCTGAAAGAATATACCTCCACCAAACCAGCACTACAAGATATGCTAAAGGGACTGCTTTAAGAAAAGGAAGAAAAAGAGTGAGAGAGAGGAAGAGAAACACGGGTACAAAGGGAATGAAGAAGCAATGAATAAGTACCTATCCATAATTACTTTAAGTGTAAATGATTGAATGCTCCAATCAAAAGACATAGGGTAGCTGAATGAATAAGAAAATATGACCCCACACATATGCTGCCTACAAGACCAACACCTCAAACAAAAGACCTACACAGACTGAAAGTGAAATGTTGAAAAAAATATTCCAAGCAAACAAACAGTAAAAAAAGCTAGAATGGCAATACTTATATCAGACAAAATAGACTTCGAAGTAAAGACCATAAAAAGAGACCCAGAAGAACAATTCATAATACTCAAGGGAAGAATCCATTAAGAAGACATATGTATTGTGAACATATATGCACTCAACATAGGAGCACTCAAATATATAAGGAAAATCTTGGAGGACTTCAAGAAAGAAGTCCTTTCTTGAAGGAAACAAAATTATAGTAGGAGATTTTAACACCCCACTGTCAACAGTGGGTAGATCTTCCAAATAAAATACCAATAAGAATATTGTAGAGCTGAATGACACATTAGATCAAATGGATTTAACTGATATATATATATCAGTTATATATGTTATATATATATAAAACTTTAGATCCCAAAGAACCAAAATAGACATTCCTTTCAAATGCACATGGAACATTTTCAAAGATAGACCACTGGATAAGTCACAAAAGAAGCCTCAACAAATTCAAGAATATTGAAATCATATCAAGCACCTTCTCATATCAGAAAAGCCTGAAACTAGAAACCAACCTCAGGGAAAAAATTCAAAAACACTCAGATTCATGGAGATTTAATAGCATGCTATTAAACAATGAATGGGTGAAAATGAGATCAAGGAACAAAAAAAAAATGTTTCTGGAAACAAATGAAAATGAACTCACAATAGTCCAAAACTTATGGGACACAGCAAAGTCAGTCCTGAGAGGGAAGTCATAGTGATACAGGTCTACTTTAAAAAGATAGAAACATTTCAAACAAACAACCTAACTGTACATCTACAAGAACTGGAGGAACAACAAACAGAGACAAGAGCAAGTAGAAGAAAGGGAATAATAAAATTAGAGCAGAATTAAATGACATAAACACTAAAAAAACTATTCAAAGGATCAATAAATACAGGAGCTGGTTCTCTGAAACCACAAACAAAATTGAGAAGCCTTTTAACCAGATTCATCAAGAAAAAAAAAAAACAGAGGATCCAAATAAATGAAATCAGAAGTGAAAGAGGAGAAATTACAACTGATACCACAGAATACAAAGGATTGTAAGAAATTGCTACAAACAACTATATGCTGAGAAATTTGAAAAACTTTCTGGTGAAGTGGACAAATTTCTTAAAAAATATAACTTTCCAAAAGTGAATAAAGAATAACCAGAAAATATGAACAAACCTGAACAGCTAGTGAAATTGAAATAGTAACAACAAACTTCCAGCACACAAAAGCCCTGGACAGGATGGTTTCACAGGAGAATTTTAAGGAAGAGTGAACCCCTATTCTTCTCAGACTATTCCAAAAAATCCAAGAAGACAGAAGACTCCCACATACTTTGAATGAGGTCACTATCATCTTAACCTCAAAACCGGGCAAAGACACAACAGAGAAAGAAAACTACAGACCAATATCACTAATGAGTATAGATACTAAATCCCTCAACAAAATATTGTCAAACCTTATCCAGCCAGCAATACATTAAAAAGATCATACACCATGATCAAGTGGGATTCATCCCAGGAATGCAGGGATGGCACAACATTCCCAAATCAATAAATGTAACACATCACATAAACAAAAGGAAACACAAAAATCACATGATCATATCAATAGATGCAGAAAAAGCATTTGATAAGGTACAGCACCCATTTATGATTAAAACACTCAGCAAAGTGGGAGTAGAGGGAGCACATCTCAACATAATGGCCATATATGAGAAGCCTACAGCAAACATCATATTCAATGGGCAAAAGCTAAAAGCTTTCTCACTAAGATCAGGACTAAGATAAGGGTGTCTGCTTCCACCACTTCCATTCCAACATAATATTGGAAGTCCTAGCCACAGTGAACAAACAAGAAGAAGAAATAAAAAACATCCAAATTGGAAAGGAGGAAGCAAAACTGTCATGGTTTTCAGATGACATGATAGTGTACATAGAAAACCCTACAGACCACCAAAAAACTACTTGAGCTAATAAGTGAACTTGGCAAAGCAGCGGGATACAAAGTCAATATTCAGAATTCAATGGTATTTTTGTACATCAACAACAGGAAATATCAGAAACAGAAATCAAGGAAAAAATCCCATTTACTATAGCAACAAGAAAAATAAAATACCCAGGAATAAATTTAACCAAGGATGTAAAAGACTTGTCCTCAGAAAACTACACAATACTAAAGAAAGAAATTAAGGAAGACACAAACAAATGGAAGCATGTACTATGTTCATGGATTGGAAGAATTAACATAATCAAAATTGCCACACTACCCAAAGCAATTTATAGATTCAACACAATACCTGCTAAAGTACCAATGACATATTTCACAGATATAGAACAAACATTTCAGAAATTCATATGGAACCATAAATAACCCGGAATAGCCTCAGGAATTTTGAGAAAGAACAAAGTGTAAGGGATCACAATACCTGATATCAAACAATATTACAAGGTCACTGTAATAAAAACAGTCTAGTACTGGCATAAGAACAGACACGTAGACCAATGGAACAGAATGGAGAGCCCAGAAATAAACCCAAGTGTCTATGGTCAATTAATATTTGACAAAGGGAGAACAAGCATAAAATGGAGTAAAAATAGCCTCTTTAATAAATGGTATTGGGAAATCTGGACAGCTACATGCAAGGAAATAAAATTTAACCCCCAAATTACACCATGCACAAAAATAAGTTGAAGATGGCTAAAAGACTTTAATATCAGTCATGACATCATAAAGTCCTAGAAGAGAAGATAGGCAGGAAAATTTCATATATTCCACGCAGCAATATTTCACCAATATGTCCCCTAGAGCAAGGGGCATAAAGAAAAGAATAAACAAATGGGATCTCATCAAAATAAAAAGCTTCTGTATGGCTAAAGGAAACATCAACAAAATGAAAAGGGAATCAACCATGTGGGAACATATATTTGCAAATAAAATGGTGGACAAGCATTTGATCTCCAAAATATATGAAGAACTTACAGGACTCCACTCTAGGAAAATAAACAACCCAATTAAATAATTGGCAAAAGACCTGCAAAGACACTTCTCCAAGGAGGACATACAAAGAGGGTCTAAAGACATATGAAAGGATGCTGAGCATCACTATTCATCAGAAAGAAGCAAATTGAAACCACAATGAGATATCACCTCAGACTGGTGAGAATGGCCATCACAAACACATCAACAAACAAGTGCTGGCAAGGTTGTGGAGAAAAGGGAACCCTAGTGCACTGTTGGTGAGATTGCGGACTGGGGCAGCCACAGTGGAAAACAGTATGGAATTTCCTCCAAAATCTAAAAATGGAACTGCCTTTTGACCTGGCAATTCCATTGCTGGGATTATGTCCTAATAATCCTGAAACACCAATTCAAAAGAACCTAGCACTTCAATGTTTGTAGCAGCACAATTTACAATAGCCAAGTGCTGAAAGCAACCTAGGTGCCCATCAGTAAATGAGTGGATCAAAAATTATGGTACATTTATACAGTGGAATTCTATGCAGCAGAAAGAAAGAAAGAGCTCCTACCCTTTGCAACAGTGTGGATGGAAATGGAGAGTATTATGCTAAGCAAAATAAGCCAGGCAGTGAAAGACGAATACCGCATGATGTCATCTATAAATGAAACCTAATCAACAAAACAAGCAGGCAAGGAAAATATAACCAGAGACAATTAAATTAAGAACAAACTGAAAGTAACTAGAGGGGAGGGGAAGGGAGATAACAGGAAAAGAAGGGAAAGGATCATCAAGAAACTTGTATAAAGGACCCATGGACAAAGCCAAAGTGGGGAAGAATTGAGGGTGGGAGGCAGTGGTGGATGGGGTGGGGAAAAGTGGTGGCAGGAAAATGGAGACAACTGTACTTTAACAACAATAAAAATAATAATAAATAATAATAAAATAAAATAAATGTAAAAACAAACAAATAAGAAACAGTGGCAGAACCATCAGTGCAAATTCTACGGTATTTTATATATTGTGTTCCCCTAATTACGGTGTGAACAGTTCCTATTCCCAATTGAAAACATATTTTCCAGATGCCTAATAAGAAAAAAATGCTCTATACACAATTCCCACCAGAACAGTGTTTTTTACTATTCTGTTTTTTTTTTTAATTTGAGAACTGCATTTTATTTATTTCCAAGTCCTGAGTTTCTTTAACATTCTCTATTGAATTTGTTGGGTTAATGTTAGTCAGTAAAATTATATCTGTTTCAAGTGTATAATTCTACAATTATATCATCTGCACATTTCATTGTATACTCAAAAATCAAACTGTAATTTCCTTCTGTCACCATTTATACACCATTTACCCTCATGGCTTTTCTTTCTTAAATTTCATCCAAGCTACAAATGACATTATATTTGTTATAAAAATGTAAAACGTTAATTAGTTAATTATCATTTTCTTATATAAGTTGATTATTATTTTGATATGATGAGTCACAAAAATTATCAAATTCTTATGCTATTTTAATACTTGAACCCTTCATAAACTTCTACCATTGCACTCTAAAAAATTAATAAACATACACAAAAGTTTGGCTAAACAAACTTTACTAAAGAAATATAATCAACACAACTTTATAAGCTATCTCTCATGGTCCTTTTGAAATTTATACATATTGTTGAAGGACAAATACCATATGATCTCACCTTTAACAGGAAGCTAAACAACAAAACAAACAAGCAAGCAAAATATAACCAAAGACACTGAAATAGAGAACAGGCTGACAGTGACCATTGGGGAGAGGGGAGGGAATTTCAGGGGAAATAGGGGAGGGGTAGAGGAACATATATAAAGGATACATGGATATAAAGGATGCAACAACTGAGAAGGGTGGAAATGGGAGGGAGAGGGGAGCATGGGAGTGGGATGGGATGGGAGTAATAGACAGAAAACTGTACTTGAAAAATAATTAAATAAAAAATTGGGAAAAATAATAAAATTTATTCATATAAAATATTCTTGTTCTCACTGAAATAAAATAAATCTATGAGCACTTTACTCCAATACAATAACTTAAGTCTGTATGATTCATTGAAAAATAAAGTCTGCTCCTTCTCCCCCCAACCCTCAACCACCCCACCCTCACCGCTAGTATTGCTACTTAGCAAGAAGGCTGCCTCTCTTTCTGTAATGGGGCATGATTGGCTTTTTTCCCTTTATTCTGTTTGATAATTCTGCCTCGAGCATTTAGCCCTTCTTTTATTGGATTTTGGAGAAATCTAATAGAATACATAAAATGCATATTCATTGAAACTATGATAAGATCATCTTTATACTCTTTCAACTTGGCATAGGTTGAAAATCAAATATTAGTCTCACGGCAATTTTCTTGTAAAATTCCAAAACTGGTTGTTGTGACCCTCTGAACAATTCCTGCTTTGGAGTATTCCCCTCCCCCTGCCAGTCCCACCCTCCCACCCCAATTTTCTAGTTACCCATTCCCTCATAATCTTTTGGGCAGGAATCAAGAAGCCTCTATTCTTGCCATCACTTCTATGTGGTCCACTTTTTTTTCATGGACTATTCTTTTTTTTTTTAATTCTTATTCAAGTATAGTTTTCTGTTTTATATTCCCTGTTCTTAAATTCATCTAAAAGAAGCCACCATCTGGATTTCTTAGCCTGTCTGGCACTTGTCTGAGTCCCCAGTGTGGGCATTGTCTCTGGGTGGTCCCTTTGGGATTCCTCTAATTGGCTGAGAGGTAAAGGGTACAGTTCCTGCACGTTTAACATAAAGTACAGAACGACAAGTTAAATTTGAATTTAATATAAACAACAAACAAAGCAATATTTAGAATAAACTTATACAAAACTTATTTATTGTTTATCTGAATTTCCAGTGGAATGTGGCATCCTGTATTTTATCCAGTTTCTTCTCTCACCTTTTCCTAATGGTTGCATAGGACCTAACAACTCCTCTTGCCAACATCTCCTCCCAATTCCCTCTTAATCTGGCCTATGTCCCTAACAGCAGAAGAAAGGGAACTTAGTTTTTAAATATCATTTTTTACTTTTTTGCTGTATCTCACGACTTATTAAGCATCAGAAATCTACCTTATCTTAATGCCTTAAGTTGAAACTTTAATTTTAGCTTCTTGTTTAATAAATATGATACAATGTATACTTATGGATATTTTAGAAATGCTCATATAATTTTCATATTTTAGTACCCTATAGATTTAACTTTCAACATTCTAAAATTACACTGTGTGGCTACACTATTATGACAGTCTTTAATTATAATAATACAGTTTATATTTGTATTTTTGTATTACACACTTATTTTCATTCATATATATATGTCTATGTCTATGTTAAATTTATAACTTACATAATATTATAATTTTTATTTAATGCTTCATTCCTTCCAGGAAAGGCAATAGCAGCCCCATTCTTCCTGGAATTGTCCCTTTGCTGGTCTCAACCATGATCTACTATGATTCTGTTCTTTAGTCCCTTTGGCCCAGAATGGAGGTTTGACCTGAGTCAAGACAATCAGAAATGTCCACTGGTAATTTATATCATATATGGAAAAATCAGGTAAACTTAACTTTCACATGTAAAATTCCAAGCCATAATTTGTCATATTTCTTACTCTAGAAATTAAGGGGTTTTAGTAACAGTTATGGAGGCATCTGAATGGCTATTCGAACTTTTTCTGTGGTCGAAGTGCCACTCTGGACCTTTACAAATGGGATGATTAATTTTTCCTTGGTTTTCAGACTGATGATTTTTATCTTTTTCCAATGTAGTTAGAGTTAGAATTTCCTTACCTTACAATCGATAGATTGCTTAAATATTGAAATTCAATATTTTAATATTATAGCCAACAAAATACTATCAAAGCTTTTATAAAATGCAATAATTTAGCGGAATTAATTAATGGTTTTAAACAGATCAGCTAAAATAAGTTAATTGGTCCTACTTTACAAACAAAGTTAGAAGAGAGAAAAATACATAAAATAGCTTCACAATTAACATGATTCATATTTATTTGAGCATACCTCACACATATTCCATGCACACAAAAAGAATTGATAAATCCATATTTCAAATGGGTAGTTACAACTGAGAAAATTATTTAACTAAGATAGGAAAATAAGAACTAAGAGTACAGATTCTAATAATTCTTAAAGAGGTCATCAAATATCCCAAATATTAATAGAAAAACTTTTTTAAATTAAAGTTAGAATGAAAATTCCGATATATTTGAACATTGAACAATGTTGTTGTTCAGTGTTTTGTTCTGTTTTGTTTTATCCCCAAACCACACTTCTCACAATGGCAGTCATTTGCCATTAATTTAAAAAGTACAATTACTTACTTTATTGTCATTTTAGCATTATATCTAGTCTTGCATCAGAAATATTTTAGGCAAATGGTCTTCTATGCTTTGCCCCTTCCAGAGCTTTCCCCCTCATTATACTAATGTCTTTCAGTTTTCCAGTGTTTTTATTTGTTTGTTTTGTTTTTTGCTGCCCTATTTTCTGTAGCACAGGTACTTAATCCATTATTTCTGTCCCAGTCTTAATTTTAGGTTTAGAGCCCCACACTGCATTCTCACTCACAATAGATAGCACATTATGACATAATTAGGTGTGAATCAAGTAAGTCACCTTTATAGATGTGCAAGTAAAGTATCTATTGTTTCAGGAAACACATTGAGGAACTATATATATATATATATATATACACACATACATACATATATATATAATTTTATTTTACCACATTTTGTTTCCATTTTTATGTTATCTTATTCATCTTTTCTGAACAACAGAAGAATTGTTGCCTCTCTCAAGTCTATTGTTTTTGCAATAAAGGTCACATAATGTTTATGACTATGCAATGAACCAGAAAATGACTTTAATTTATAGAAGTAATATATGATTTACCTAATATTTATCAAGCTTTTGTCATATATCTACTTTCATTTAAGAGATTGTGTAATCATAAAGAAAACAGAAAATATGATCTGAGGTCATATAAAAACACATGTTATAATCAATCAAAGTATGGCAGAAAGTTGTAAATATTCTAATAGAAAAAAAAGTAGTAAGTCTGTATTCTGAAGAAACTGATGTGCAGTTATATTAGAATGGTATTTTCCATTTATACTCTATTTAAAAATGAACAAGTGAGCATATTTTGTCTCTAATATTTTTCCTTTGAGGAGCAACTACATCTCCATATATATAACTGCACCTGAATGCTGCAGTCATCATGACTTTCTCTGCCTGAAACACACCCCCATCTTCATCACCTGGCTCCAACAAAAGCTGATTATATGATCCACAATGGCCAATAAGTGTGACTGCCTTATATGGTCTGCTGTGCCTAAGGATGTCTGGCCAAGGGAATAAGTGAAGCCTGAAATCTAGCCATGCTTCTCTCCCCAAGCTGTGTACCTTGGCATGGGGTGTATATGCCCGGAGAAAGGTCACCTTTTTCTAATTCTCATAAAGGCTCCATCTGCTTGCCAAGCTGTTCACCTGTAGGGCTGCCTCTACCTAGTGGGGAAATCATTTGCTCATTTGTACAGAGGCTATGTAACCATATGGGCTAGCAGAGGACCTGCCAATGAAAAAAGTCCATGCCCTTTGCCCCAGTGACTCTTTCATGGAAGGACCCAAGCTCAAAGCTGGTCAATTAGAATTCTCCCCTAGAATTTTATATGACAGCTTGAAATATTGCATGTAATGCTAGGATTGCTAAACTGAAAGAATGGTCACAGCCATATTCTTCACTATGCAGAGAGGTTATTTGCTGCATTAAGCAAATGCAAAGATAGAAAGAGGATCAAGAGATGAGGAAAGCCAGAAGAAGCTCTCTTTTTAACCCCTCGTTCCAACTCTTACTGAAATGTCTACCAACATTTCCCAGTTACATAAGCCAATGGACTTTTCCTCAATTAACTTGGTGAAAGTTGGGTTTCTGCCATGTTCAGATGAAAAGTTTATCATATACATCAGTGTTATACTGAATAGTCAGTTGTTGCCATTCACTACAAAGAATGGTATACATAATAGAATGCTACTAATCTACCTTTAATAACAGTGCTACTGGTTACTATAGAATTACAAGCACCTGTTGCTTTGCGGCTTAAATCCATATATGAAGGCTGATGCATTCAGAGTCAATGATTGTAATGGGATGAAGTTAGGAAAATATCTCTGAAGATACATTAGTGCTCTGGTTGGATTGGTGAAAGAAACATTTCAGTTTGAGGAAATAGCATAAGCAAAGGTACAAAGGAGCAAGTTAAGAGCATATATTACATGATAACTTCATAAAGTTTTAAATAATGAATTTATTATTTCATACTGAAAAGCTCTATGGGAACACTGGAATTAGGATTATATTGATTCATGACTCATATTTCCAAATGAGTGCCAGGAATTAATCTCTCTCTCTCATCTCTTATAAAACACACACACACTCTCTCTTATTCTCCTACAAATTTTAGTAGTCATGATTGACATTGCTTAGGTCATGGGCCCAACCTTTCCTAGATCTGATTGGCCAGAGAAATATGAGCCTCTGATCCACATGACTAGATTACATGCCGAACTCTGGACCTGAGGATAGAGGGAGAAATTTCTGAGGAACACGCTAATAAGTCGTCATCCAAGGAAACTCAGAAATATTACTAGAAAAGCAAAGTAAATGATGGATAGGTAAACATCAAATGTCCTAAGAAGACAGTAAGGTGACTGGTTAGAGACAATGAGGAACTCTGTTATTGTGAAAAATGAGATTGAATAAATGTAAGGGGTCAGTTCAAAAATACTGAAGTGGTTTAAATGTTAGTACTTAAACCTCAGGATCACACACAAAGCTGAATTGACATGTAGCCATTTGTTTATCCCTGGAGAAACATCTGTGAAAAGGTGCATCTCTTTATAATAGGGAGATTATATCATTTATATTTCAAGCTGGAACACATTCAGAGTAAAAGAGGATAGTTTTAATGATCACACTGAAATAAGGGACACAAATTAGGACATTCTGTCCCCCCAAACTGGGACAAATTGTCACTCACTTTCTAAGCCAAATGGCCAGAAAGAATAGCTGACACACACATTTTATGTGTAGTGCCATTTGACCCTGTTATCATAACCAGAATAAATTCCAAGAATCTGGGACTAACCTTAAGGCAGCCACTTACAGCTGGACATAAGAAGGAGCAGGTGATTGGCAGGAAATCTGGGCTTGATTAGAATACTTGATCAGATGGTGATCTGTTATACAAAGCCAATTGGATCCTCTCCCTCACGAAATGTTAGAAGCAAGATGCATAGAGTACAACTCGTCAGAATGAGGCAGAATTTAAAAGAAATGCACAGATAATACAGTGTATTAGTTGGTGTAGACTACAGTTTTATAAAAGATAAAACCAAATACATGTGTCTAAAACAAAGGAAATTGAATGGCGTGTTCTTGCAATGGTCCAAAGTGAGCGTTCCTATTTGTGGAAAGCTCTCTTCACAAGGTGATTCTGACAGCAGGACCTTTCCACTTCGTGACTTTGTTGCCCCCAAATTGCTAATGACCGTTTGTATCCATCAGCAGGAGGGAGAAGTGAACCATAAAGTTCTTCTTCAGAGTGTTGGCCAGGAATGGCTCACACCATATCCACTTATGCCCCATTGATGAGAACTAGTTACAAAGGATATCTAGGAGCAAGGAAGGCCATATGTCCTGATCTGCTCTTGCCTTTTACGATAGACTCACTCTGTGCTTATATGGGGAAAACTGTCAGAGAAATTCATGACCCCATCAAGCTTAAGAACCACTGCCTAAGAAACGTTTTCCACAATTGTGGCTTCAGTTACACTTTTCATAGAGATGACTCTCTCTTTTTCTTGAAGACAGACTTCTCTCTCAAGCTCCAGTCTGGTACACCTAGTGGTACTGCGCAACTGCACCACACCTCAACGATGCAGGCAATTCAACCTGACAACACTGAACTCATCACTCACTCTCCTACAGCCAGCTCCTCTTGCATCTTCCATCTCAAAGAGCGGCACTGCCATTCATCTGGGTATTCATATAGGAAACTGAGGAATCACTCCTGGTTCCCTTTCCTTCTGATTCCTCACAGAAATGATCTGGAATGGAGTCCCTCCATCTGCAGTTGGACTGTGCCCATGGGTCTCTAGACCTCCTGTGGGTTGCAGCGCTCAGGTCAGCTTCTCTCAACCAGATTTTCACTGGGACCATCTAATTGCCCCTTCAGCCACCAGTCTTGCCCCTTGCCCATCTATTTATGCTCCACGGAATAACCAGTGTGATCACTCTGCAGTATACATATAATACCCACATGTCTTGCTTAAAATATTTTTTCACCGTTGCTTCCAGAATAATTCATATTTACTTTAATGTGGCATGAAGGGGTCTTTTTAAACCAATATGGTACAATTGGGAAAATAGAATCCACACAAGTTAATACAAAAGAAGAGAGTAAATACATTAAACAATTACAAAAAAGTTGGTAGAAATGAAAACATGTAGGGGATGCTGATAAAGACAGAAATTGACAACAGTTGGAAACCACTACTGCTCTAGGGAAGCATGAACAAAGAGAGTAAGTAATGTTACCAGAATTCAATGTCAGGAATTCCGGGAAGAAGCTAGAACTTCTGCAGGAACATGTGTGACAGGAGCTGGGATTGTGGGTGAGGAGGGTCTGGTAAAACCTGAACTCATGGAGAAGATGTAATCTAGGCAGAAGAAAAAAAACTGTATGCCTAGCCTACTTCTCCTGTCCTACGGTCTCAATTCTAGTGTCTTCCCTCTAGTGTCTTCCAACTTGCCTGGAATCCACCTGACAAGGGAATTTGGATGATGTTCTTTGTAGACCTCACTTCAGCGCTCCAGTGCACTCCCCTTGCCCTCTCTGTGCTTGTACATCTCACAACCCCACTTCAGCAGGGACAGAAAAGAGGTCACACTTTGCCTTCTTCCTCTTATCCAAACATCCCTCAATGCTGTTTTGGATCTCAGTTTAGAAAGCACTTCTCTAGGAAGTCTATTTTGATCCCCCAAAGTTAAATTAGGTGCCCTTAACATATGAGCTCTTGATAAGCTGTAAACCCTCACTGTAGCATTTATAACAAAAATTAAAACATAATATTAAAATAGATATGTCTTCCAATTTACTGTCTACATCTTGAACCAGCTTATAAATTGTGTGAGAGCAGGGAAATGATTCTGTATCCACTGGTCCCCATGGCACACAGAAGGTGCCCAACGAGTACAATGAACTGAGTTTGGAGGTCAGTAAATGAAGGCATGTGAGTCAGGGAATGGCAGTGGTCCACAGAGAGCGGTGCAAGTCCCTGCTCAGGCTGACTGCATGAATTGCAGTTAGAGCCTCATTGTTCTTAGGTTACAAAAGGAAAAACAGCTCTTTGCCAAAACCCACTTTGCTGGCATTAAATATCTCTAGCTCTGATAGAATTCATCAGTTTAGTGATGCTGAAGTGTGAATGTCCCTGTTCCAGAGGAAAACATTACAAGGAAGTTTAAGAAGATTCCTACGTTAGACAAGGAACAGAAAATGGCGGCGGAGTAGGACGGAGCAACTGCAGTTATCCTACACTTGGGGGAAAATCCTGGCAGATTTACAGAAGAACAGTGCAATCAATTCCCCAACCAACAATTCCCCAGCGTTTATGAAAATAGGAGACCAGAGATAGTGACGAACCAGACAGCAAGAGGTCCTTGGGGTCTCAGGGACGCAAGTAAGGACGGAGGCGGCCAGACCGGCGGCAGCCATTAGCCGGCGCATAAAGACCTCGGAGCCTTGGCTGCCGCAGCGGTTGGAGCCCAGAGGCTTCCTTCCGTCTGTGCCCAGCGACAAGGGCATCTGCCACGGAGAACTCATCGGGAGCCCGGCAACCCTGAGAAAAGTCAAGGGCAGCGGCAACGGTGGCGGTGGAGGCAGGACGGCAGCCATTGGCCGGCGCATACAGACCTTGGAGCCTTGGCTGCCTCAGCGGTCGGGGCCCAGAGGCTTCCCCCTGCGCCCAGCGACAAGGGCATCTGACACAGAGGATTCATCGGGACCCCAGCACCTGTGAGTAAAGACAAAAGCGGCAGCGGCAGGG